>NC_072482.1:59381324-59753824 GCF_027574615.1 Eptesicus fuscus | reverse complement strand
AAAGAAATCCCTTGAGTTTTTAAAAAGTTGGTGAATCCTTTTATTTGAGTATCCAACATGGTGCCTATCACACAGTGGTTGTACAAGTTGGTTTAGTGAATGCGTTAATAGAATTACAATCAAGTATGCAGGTTAAAAATCAAGTGCTTCTATGATGTGAGTTGTGCTTTATTTTGCAAAATCTGAGGGCACTGTATAGAGAACAGAGCAGTTTATTGTGCTGCCATCAACAGAAAGGCAAAGGGGACAGGATAATTATTTTGTGGAAAAGAATCTAGTTAGAAGACAGAATATTGAGAGAAATAATAGCTGAAGCTTAGGGTGGGGTGTACAGTTGTACAAGGAAAATAGTGCAAACTCTTGAGAAACATCCCTCAACAGAAAAGAATCTTAGCACACCATTCCTTATTAACTTGAAATCTTTCTAATTATGCTTTCCATTGGCTCCTGTATTTTACTGTGACCTTAGTTCAAATAGTGATAAGTAGAGATACAGTTAAATAAGGACTAGAGATGTCAGGATACTTATTTTTATAAATTATCAAATTGATAGGTTTTAAAATATTTTCAAATTGTTGAAAATTTTTGCCATTTTATAAAGGTACTTCTGCATTCTCTCTTTCAACTTGGAACTTGGTTGAATAGAACCTACATTGTATCTTAAGTACATATATTCTGGGAAATAGAAATATGACCAAAATTGGATTTGGACATAATAATTATTATTATTATTATTACTTATAAAAAAATAAGAAAGGCTTTCTTGTAGATTAGTTGGCAAAAGATTATTATTATTTTTTTTTTGGTGTATTTCTGCCTTGTCCCCTTAACAACATTGTGAAGTGTTTGAAGGAAATAAAATTTTATTTTAATGTTTTCTTACCATCTATGCTGGGACCTGGAATAAAACCACTCTCACTCTGTGCCTTTAGCTATTGCCCAGGTCATAGGTAATATTTATATTTAGGTATTAAAAAATATATTCAGTCTGTCACTTCATATTGCCTGATTTAGGAAGAAAATTGTGATCTCAGCACAGTGCAAATAACCTTTTTCACAGCAATCGAATTTTATAGGTGTTTTTCTTTTCTTTTTTTTTGTTGTTGAGAATATGGTACTAGTTTTGGAGGGATTATTATGAATTAATTTTATATTTAGAAAATAGGTTATATTATTATTAAAGTGTAAGCATGGTCATTGAAGAAATTTTGGAAGTGTATGAGCATATAAGAAAAAAAAAAGGCACCTATAATCCTCCCTGTCTTCTCACAGAAAAAGTGTTCGCTTTTAAAGTTTCACTTCCTGGCTTAAAGCAGCTAAACTTGAAGACCCATGGGGCAACCAGGAATTTGTATCAAGGCTCAATAGTTGACATTTTCTGTTAATCCATAATTTCGTGCTTTCCTGTTTTTCTGATTTCAAAGAGGCTTTCCTTGATTCTCTGAAATTAATAACTTTAAGAAATGAGTTGGTTGGTTAATGGAATTTGTATATGTGGATATTTCTCTTTTCCGCGTCCAACGTGGCTAGAGAGTGGTCCGGTTCCTGAGTAGGGTCTGCTGGGGATTGAGAAAATGAAAGACAGACAGACACAGAGATAGAAGGAAAAAGCTGGGGCTGCGAGGGACCACTGTCCTCTGACAGGGAAAGGGACTGAGACCCCAAGTCAATACAGCGTGTTTATTTTATACAGCAAAAAAACAGGAACTTTTACTAAAGGTCAAGACAAAGGAGATTATGTGCATTCTTGGGTGAGTCTTATTCATTCCTGGTGCTTGGCTGGATTTAAATAACAAAACCCACCCCCTGGCACCTGGGCTGAAGGTCAAGCTGACAACACTCCTGCCTTTTGGCAGAGCATGTTTCCAGGACGTGGCTCTGCCAACGCCACTGGATTCAGCTGACAATAATTAAAGAAATGATCATGTGCCTTCCCAGGCGCTCTATAGTATATATGAGCACTTTTTTCAGGTGGGGCTTTCTAACTATTAAACTTTGTTCTTTTGATGCTAGTTTAACTGATGAAGAGTCCCGGAAAAATTGGGAAGAGTTTGGAAATCCAGATGGACCTCAAGGTGGGGTAAATAATAATTAAAAAATACTGGGGATATGGTATATATTAGTAAAATATTAATTAGATAGAAAAGAATATTTTGATTATCTTAGTTTACGAGTAGTAAAATTACACCCACAGGGAGTTAAACAGATATGTAAAATGAGTTCCCTTTAATTAATTTTTAACTTTATTTTTCTTTCTAGAGAATAGTTTGGAAAATAAACTTAGATTGATTTGATGAGAAGAGTAGTCACTGTCATTCATATTTCCAGTTCATAAAAATTGAATGACAAAAATATTTTCTTTTCTGACTTTAAATATTTTCTCACATATTCACAGTGTTTACATAAACTAAGGAAATATAAAAGGATTTAGATTTTTTTAAAGAAGAAATTCATGTACTTTGAAATTTTTTTTTCCTTCTGGAAAGATTTAGTTTCAGATATAAACTATTTCCAGTAATTTGTGTAATGAGAACACATATAATAAGATGATTTTTCTGTTTTTTTTTTTGGAAGGGGGGTAGCGGGGATGAGAGTCAGAATTTTGGGATATAAATTCTGGAAATACAGAAATGTTCTTTCTATTTTAGCCACAAGCTTCGGAATAGCCCTGCCAGCTTGGATAGTTGACCAGAAAAATTCAATTTTGGTGAGTATATTTAAATCACATTATAATATGTTTGACGTAAAGAGAGCTATTAAAATGAAAATACTGGTATGCTATTTTTAATTTAACTGTGTATTGTGAAACTTTTTACGTGATGGAGAAAATTCTTTCCCATGGTTAGGTTGCTGGTTTGGAGTAGTGTCTTCTAACTGTAGTCTTAAAACAAAGTTGTGATTTTCTTTTGGAGGCAGTTTCAGATCAGGTCATACCCTTGGTTTGGGGAACTACTGCTTTTTAAATTTTATTTACCATTAATCATTTTTTATTTTCCAATTCAGTTGACATACAATATTATACTAGTTTCAGGTGTACACCCAGTGATTAGACATATAACTTAGACCTCATCCCGGTAAATCTCATACCCATCTGACACCAGGCAGAGTTATTAGGATACTATTGACTATATTCCCTATGCTGTACTTTACATCCCCATGACTATTCTGTAACAACCAAATTGTACTTCTTAATCCCTTCACCTTTTTCACCCATCCCTTCAACCCCTTCCTATCTGGCAGCCATCAAAATATTCTCTGCATCTATGAGTCTGTTTCTGTTCTGCTTGTTTGTTTATTTTGGTTTTTATATTCAGTTGTTGATAGGTATGCATTAATTGCCATTTTATTGTTCATATTTTTAATCTTTTTTATCCCTTCTTAAAGAAGACCCTTTAACATCTATATATATATAAAAGGCTAATATGCTAAATGTCCCTCCGACCAGTCGCTATGACGTGCACTGACCACCAGGAGGCAGATGCTCAACACAGGAACTGTCGTGACGTGCACTGGCCATTTACAGAGAAATGGCACCTTGGACCTGGTGCCCACAAAGCAACACTTGGCTTCTACCAAGTGTGACACAGGCCCTGCCACCACACTGGAGCGACACCCCACCAAATTGCAGTTGATGCTGCCGAGACCCCATGGTGCAAAATGCGACCCACAGCCCAGCCCAGCCCAGCCCGGAAACGGTGGCTATGGGTGCTGGGTAATAATGTCACGTAGCAACATCTGGCTTCCTCTCCCTAGTGACTAGCCTCCTTGGAGTTTTTTCAGCCCAGGAACATGACTTGCTTTATAGCCAGGTGGAAACATTTTATACTTTAACCAAATGTCTGTGAAGTGTTTTTCCAGGCCTCATCTCATTTGATCCTCACAGAAGTCCTGGAGTAGGTAGATAGGAGACTCAGTGGAATCCTATTTTCTTTTCATTAGCCAGAAAACAGAGATTTAGAAAGCTTAGAAACTTGACCCGACTGAAAAGAAGGAAGAAATGGTGGAACTTGAAAATGACTTCAGGTTTTCTCACTGCGTAGAATGTAGTCAAAAATTGCTGCAGTTAAATATTTTACCCTTTGTTCTCCCTTCGTGATCTACAATAATAATCTTCTTTGTGTTGATATTTACTGCTATGTTGCTGACAATTACCTGAAAGAGAAGTTGGGGTGCTTCACTGGGCTGGAAGAAGTTTAGCTAAATCAGAAAGCAGGTCTAATTTAGCAAGTTTATTCTATATCTATATATATATATAAAAGGCTATAAGTTGACTTGCGCATGTGCGATACATACAAAGGTCTTGCTGGCACCAGTCGCATGCGTGTGTTTCGATCTGTCATTGTCGATCATGAATTTGGTTGACACTTCTATTATAGAGAAAGGGCAAATAGTGATATTAAAATATTTCTTCTAATTAATTTCCTTTCAGTGTACATGAATTCATGAGTCAGGCCCCTAGTTTCATATAATAATGATTTGGTGGTGATGAGCTCTTTTAGCCTTTTCATGTCTTGGAAGCTCTTTATATACTTTGATTCTAAATGATAGCTTTGCTGGGTAGAGTAATTTTGGTTATAGGTCCTTGCTTTTTATCACTTTGAATATTTCTTGCCATTCATTTTTGGCCTGCAAAGTTTCTTTTGAGAAGTAAGCTAACAGTCTTATGGAAGCTCCCTTATAGGTAACTGTTTTTCTCTTGCTGCTTTTAAGATTCTTTGTCTTTAACCTTTTGCATTTATTTAAGACTAGTAGCCCTGTGCACGAATCCGTGTGTCATTAGGTCGCTGCTGCCCTCCTGTAGCTCTCTGCCCACTGCCCTGCCCTCCTGTAGCTCCCCCCGACCCCCCTCATACCTCGCTGCCCTGCCCCCTCCTGTAGCTCTTCGCTGCCCACTTGTAGTTCGCTACCCCATCCTCCTGCAAATCCATGATCTGGTCATTACGCGGTCGGTTGTTACGCCTTACGGTGTAATGGATAATTAGCATATTCCTCTCTTATTATATAGGATGTGTCTTGGTATGGGTCTCTTTGGGTTCACCTTGTTTGGGACTATCTGCACTTCCTGGACTTGTATGTCTAGTTCCTTCACCAAGTTAGGGAAGTTTTCTGTCATTATTTTTTTCAAATAGGTTTTCAATTTCTTGGTTCTTCTCTTCTCCTTCCAGTGACCCCATGATGCGTATGTTGGTACACTTGAAGTTGTCTCAGAAGCTCCTTATACTACCTTTCTTGGGATTTCTTTTACTCTTCTGATTGCGTATTTTGGCTTCCTTATGTTCCAAATCACTGATTTGATTCTTGGCTTCATCAACTCTACTGTTGATTCCCTGTAAATTATTCTTCATTTCAGTTAGCATATCCTTCATTTCTGTTTGGTTCCTTTTTGTGATTTCTATGTCCTTTTCCATGCTGTTGAAGTTCTCACTAAATTCCTTGGGCGTCCTTATAACCATTGTTTTGAACTCTATGGTAGTTTGCTTGCTTGCTGCCATTTCATTTAATTCTTCTTTTATTTTTTAATTTAAAAAATTTTTAAATTTTATTGTTTTTTTTTTTTTTTTAAGAGGGTAAGGGGAAGAGAGAGAAACATGGTTGTGAGAGAGAAACATAGATTGGTTGCCTCTAACACATGCCCGGACCAGGGATCAAATGTGCAACCCAGGTATGTGCCCTGACAAAGAATTGAACCAGCCACCTCTGGTGTACAGGATGACACTCTAACCCAACCAACTGAGCCACACTGGCCAGGGCTCATTTAGCTCTTTTTCTGGAAATTTCTCCTGTTCTTTTATTTGGGACCTACTGCTTTGTTTCCACATTTTGGCTGCTTCCCTAAGTTTGTTTCTATGTATTAGGTAGAGCTGATATGTCTCTGGACTTAGTAGAGTGGCCTTGTGTAGTAGGTGTCCTGTAGGGCCCAGTGGCGCATCCTCCCCAGTTACCCCAGCTGGGAACTCTAGGTGCGCCCCTGTGTGGGCTGTGTGCTCTGTCCTGTTGTAGTTGAGCCTTAATTGCTGTTGGCATCACTGGGAGGGATTGACCCCTCAGGCCAGTTGGCTGTGAGGACCTACTGTGACTACAGCAGAGTAGCTGCTGTGCAGGAGCCAACCCTATAGAACTTCATTGGAGCTATTGTGTTCACTAAGTTAGCCCCAAGAGTTTCTTGCTAGTAAAGGTGGTAGAATTGTAATCTGGCATGGTCTGAAGCTGTCCACCAGGTGCACTGGCTCTGGGGACTCCCAGGAGTTGCAAGGTCATCCATTGCCTTTGCCTGCCTGGGACCACCTAGCATGAGCTACGAAGCAATCTGCAGATGGCTCCTACTTGTGCTGGGTTTGGAGGTGCCCAGGAGAGGCCAAGCTGCAAACCAAGGCTGGCTGCCACTAGTGCTGGGGACATGCTAAGACCAGATGCTGCTTGTTTGAGAGATTTTAGGAAAGTCTGTAGCAGGTGCCAAGAAAGGCAGTTTGTATGGAAAAACCACTGGAAAAGGCTTGGGTGGGCCCTCAAGTTGGGTGGAATGGGGTCTCAGGCAATTACCAGAGTGTGGTGAACAGTGTGAGCCAGGTTGATGGAGATTCAGATATGGCACCCACTTGCTGGCTCTTTGAGGTTAGAGGGGGGTCTCAGAAAAAGAACAGTGGCTTCTGCCAGCACTTTTCTCTGCTCCTCCAGCTCTTGCTCTGATGCCAGATAATTCAGTTTCTCCCTGTATGTCCCTGGTGCCTTTTGAGCTGCTGTCTCAGTGCTGGAGCTCAGACGGAGTGAGTCCGAATAAATCCATGTGCAGGCCCTTTAAGAGGAACTGCATGGGACTCCAGCAGCCCTCATTATTGCTCAACCACAATCCCCACTGGTTTTTACAGACAGAAGTTATGGGGACTTATCCTCTTGGCATTGGAACCCTGGGCTGAGGGGCCTGGTATGGGGCTGGGATTCCTTGCTCCTAAGGGAGACCACCATAGCTGAGATATTCCTCCTGATTTTTATCTAGCACATGTGGGTGTGGGACTAGCCCATTCCAAGTTTCTGCCCCTCCGACCAGTCTCTATGTAGCTTCTTTAAATCCCTAGTTTTAGGTCTTCCATTCAGCTAGATTTTAGGTGGTTCTGAATGATGGTTATTCTGTAGTTTAGTTGGAGGATTCAAATACTGCCTTTATCTATGCCGCTGTCTTAACTGAAGTTCTGGAACTACTCTTTTTTTTATGGTATCTGTATTTATCCCAAGTTGTACTCAAATGTTAAATTATCCTTCATTTAACATTTACCCAGGCTAAATTAATTATAATATATGCTAAATTAGTGGTATATATTCCATATGGTACTTCAGGAGGTAGTAGGATATCAGACTTCAATCACATAGATGCCGAACTCTAAAATGTCAGGAATTCCTATTGTTTAGGAACAGAAGATTCCCTTCTTTCTTGAAAATAATTATCTAGGAGCTATCTTTGAAGTAATAAAAACCAAAATCCATATAGTCTGTAATTTGTTTTGAAATGGCTATTTAATGTTATTTTATGGCTGATTAACATTTGTTTTTTTCAGTGGTATATAGTTGCTGTATGTAGGTGTGTTTATCATGCCTAGGCTAATTCTGGGAATACTAAAGAAGAGAAACATAGTTAGCTACCAGATTAGGGATCAAGCAGTAGGAGAAAAATCTGAGACCAATAGACTTCAAACAGAACATTATGAAGTTACTCCTCAATATTTAGACAAAGGAACCAAACAGGGTTCTATTATTATTTATTTCCAAGGCATTAACCACTTGCCAAGTTGTGGATATATAAGTACTTGACTAGAAGGGAAATATAATTTCTGTTTTGCTGGTGTTTTCTATAGACAAATGAAAAGGTAATTTATTGTAGTGGCAAAGAATAGTTTCTGTAGGTGGAATGCCAATCCTGGTTCCCACCTACTTACTAGCTGTGTGACCTAGGACAAACTATGAAACATATATATGCTGCAGGTTATCTGCAAAAGGAAAATAATACTGGTACCTTCCTCAGAGGACTTGAAAATAAGAATTAAACAAAATAATACATGAGGAGTGTTTTTAATAGTTCCTCCTCCATGTAAACCTCAAAATAAGTGTTCCTGGATGTTATAATTTGCCTGATGAAAACCATAATTTTTTTCTCTTTAATTCTAGGTTTTACTTGTATATGGATTGGCATTCATGGTCATCCTTCCAGTTGTTGTCGTAAGTTATAGCTCTTTTTATGAATATATTAGAGGCCCAGTGCATGATTGAATCATGCACGTGTAGGGTCCCCTACACGCTTTCGCTTTTTGCGGTGGAGCTGGGTGCCTGTCCGCTGGTGCCGGAGCAGACAGGCACCCAGCTCCCCCACTTTTGATGGTCCGCGGCCGCTGAGGGGGGCTACCCTACTGTTCCCGCCCCCTGCGCCTCTCAGCGGCCGCTGAGGGGGGCTGCTGCGGACACCTGGCTCCCCTGCCGTTGAGAGGTGCAGCTGGGTGTCCGCGGCAGGCCCCCTTAGCGGCCGCGGATCTGGCCGTTGAGAGGCACAGGGGACAGGAGTCCCGCCCCCTGTGCCTCTCAACAGCAGGGTAGCCCCCCTCAGTGGCAGCAGATCCATGCCTCTCAATGGCCAGATAGGCCACCCCGAGTCCCGCCCCCCAGCCTCCCGCCGCCCAATCGTGGGCGTAGCGGAGTGATGCTAATTTACATGTTACTCTATTATTAGATAGGATTTTTGGAAAGGGAATTGTTGGTATGCTTTGGAGTCTCCTTATTAGATTGTAATTTGTATTAGAATATAATCCATTGATCCTTGAATTTTAAGAATCTTATATTCAACTATATTTTAAAGGTCTTCTAAAGGTGACATCACTTGAGTATGCTAAAGTATATTTTCTCCCAATTCAAAAGTTAGACACAACTGATAATACTACAGTTGTATTTATAGAGTTTAAAATGAGTCTTCCTTCACTATCTCCCTCCATTTCTCTGTTAGAGATAATCGCTAATTAAGTTTGGTGATTTCCCTTTTAAATACAGTGTCAGGCAAAAGTAAGTTTATAGTACATGAAACAGAATTTATTCTTGTCTTATTATTTATTAATTGTATTATTTTCCATACAAACATCTGTAAACCTACTTTTGCCCCAACCTGTATTTTTCTATACACACATTACAAAATAGCTTATATGTATTGTTCTATGACATTTTTGCTTTAAATATTAGGGGCACGACATTTAGAGCGATCTCAGTTTTAAAACAGCTACACATGGTACCTCAATATTAGATACCATCAAGTTTATGATTTTACTGTTTATTACTTTTATGACTGGTGTTCTTTTTGCTCTTATAGTTCTTGAGTCCTTTGTGAGGCTAATAATTATCCTGTGTGCCTTCTTCATAGGATTTTTGTGTGAGATCCAATTGTATAGAATAATGTGAATTAAAATAGTAAAATTGCTTCTTCATTTATTTATTAAATAGTTATTGAAGACATGCCACGTATCAGGAACCAGCTTATTGTTTATAGTACTGGGGTTGGTTCATTTCTATTTTGTCTTCAAACAATTTCTAGCTAAAACTTAAATGTCTTAATGGTATAATTGTAGTGAGGTAGTCATCAGGCAGTATAAATATTTGCAAAATAAATAATTTAA
The DNA here is from genome assembly GCF_027574615.1 of Eptesicus fuscus. Taxonomy (NCBI): domain Eukaryota; kingdom Metazoa; phylum Chordata; class Mammalia; order Chiroptera; family Vespertilionidae; genus Eptesicus; species Eptesicus fuscus. Next base: position 59,744,180 of record NC_072482.1, on the reverse strand, counting down.
AATATGTATTGAGGGCATTTGTTCTAAAGCTGAGGAATTTTTATTGGTTTATGAGCATTTAGAAAATTTGAACACAAACATATTCCTTATTAAACTAGTATTTATTAGTTTTTATGCTTTATTTCTTATTTAATTTTATTTGTGTTTTAGGGGTCTTGGTGGTATCGCTCAATACGCTATAGTGGAGACCAGATTCTAATACGCACCACACAGATTTATACATATTTTGTTTATAAAACCCGAAATATGGATATGAAACGTAAGTAAATTTAAGTAACCATGACAGTAGATTATTTTCTGAGTCACTTATGTGGAGTTGATATACATTCTACTGGAGAAATTCCATTTTACGTTTATAGATATTTAGTTCGTGTACCTAAAGCTGGAGGAAAATGTTAACACTTTACCACATTTCTTGACTTATTGCTATTATTTCCATCTACTCTGCTATATATGTATTTTTTTCTCAGAAATTTTATGTTAAAGCTTCATGTGGACTAATTTTGTGGTAATACCAGCTAACATTTTTTTGAGTATTTGTTATGTGCCAGGCATGTATTAACTCATTTAGTATTTGCTATGCCCCTGTGTGTGCTGTTTCTAAGCACATTTTATAGATGAGGAAACTGAACCCAAGGATGCACAGTAGATGACAGAGTCAGCATCAAACCCAGGCAGTCTTGTTCCTGAGCCATAAACCAGTACATTATCCTGTATTAATTGTAATAAAATAAGTAGAGGTCTTGGGTGTGTTGAAAGAAAACTGTCAGGATATTTCATTCTCAGAGTCTTACTTTAAAATCTTATATAATAAAGAGGTAATATGCAAATTGACCCTCACCCCCTCACACAAGATGGCCACCCCCGTGTGGTTAAAGATGGCCACACAAGATGGCTGGCAGGGGAGGGCAGTTGGGGGCGACCGGGCCGGCAGGGGAGGTCAGTTAGGGGCGACCGGGCCAGCAGGGGAGGGCGGTTGAGGGCAACCGGGCCTTCAGGGGAGGACAGTTAGGGGTGACCAGGCTGGCAGGGGAGGGTAGTTGGGGGTGCCCGGGTTGGCAGAGGACAGCAGTTGGGGGCAACCTGGCTGGCAGGAGAGGGCAGTTGGGGGTTACCAGGCCAGCAGGGGAGGGCAGTTGGGGGCAGTCAGGCTGGCAGGGGAGCATTTAGGTGTTGATCAGCCTGGCATGGGAGTGGTTAGGGGGTGATCAGGCTGGCAGGCAGGTGAGAGGTTGGGAGCCAGTAGTCCCGGATTGTGAGAGGGATGCCCAACTGCCAGTTTAGGCCCAACCCTACAGGGATCGGGCCTAAACCGGCAGTTGGACATCCCCTGAGGGGTCCCAGATTGAAGAGGGTGCAGGCTGGGCTGAGGGACACCGCCCCCCCATGCACGAATTTTGTGCACTGGGCCTCTACTCCTATATAATAATCCTATATAATAAAAGGCTAATATGCAAATTGACTGAACTGCAGAACGACCGGTTGCTGTGACGTGCACTGTCCACCAGGAGGTAGATGCTCAATGCAGGAGCTGCCCTTTGGTGGTCAGTGCACTTCCATAGGGGGAGTTCTGCTCAGCCAGAAGCTGGGCTAATGGCTGGCGAGCGCAGCAGCAGTGGTGGGAGCTTCTCCCGTCTCTGCGGCAACACTAAGGATGTCCGACTGATGGCTTAGCCCACGGGACATCCCCCGAGAGCTCCCGCAATGTGAGAGGACACAGGCCGGGCTGAGGGGACCCCCCCCCCCAGCCTCGAGTGCATGAATTTCATGCACCGGGCCTCTGGTTTCTTATATTAAAAAAAAAAAAAAAAAAAAGAAATACCATCCAAAATACTTTCTGTGATCTCATAAAGTTAACATTGTAAATTTTATCCCTGCAATATGTAGTGTTGTCTTTCACAATCACTGCTATGCAGAAATCATAGACATCCTGCTTCTCCTCCTTAAAAAGGAAAAAGAAGATAAAAGTTTTAAATTGTGCCTCACTGGAAAATGCATTTTTTTTTGTTTCAAAACCTAAGTGGCCTTTTCTGAATTTTGGGTTTGCCATTTTACTATCTTTCTTGATAATCAGAAAGAGACTCCTCAGGATCATGTGACTGTGTGATTATATTCCTGAAGAATGAGCAGATCTTTTATTTCTGAGGAGCAAGTGAACATTACTCTCCCTTATGCACACATGCCACTCTTTCTTATGCTGGCTTGAAATATTAATATAGAACTATTTCCTTATGTCGATGTTTCATGTTGTTATCTGTTTTAATTTGTTTTTGCATCAGTGATCTTATTTCTATTTCATTTCTGAGCGTGGTATTTAGACTTATACTATTAGTTCTGTTAACTCTTTGCACTCGCTTGCTTTTTTCTCGATTCCTTTATTCTACTCAGGATTTAATTTTTTAAATACCCCAGATTTTACAAAGCGCGGCAGTAGAATAAAAAACGAGTTTCTTTTCATACAAACTTATTTACTTGGATTTTTTTATATTTCAAATTATTGATACATTCAAAGAGTAATTTTAATCTCTATAATTTTTCATGGTGTGATATTTTTTGAAACATTTACCCACATGAAGACCTGGTTTACATTCACATGTTTTGCAAGTATAAATCGTCTCTCTTCTTCCTCCTTTGATTTTTCTGTTAGAACAAACAACACAATCTGTGTTTTTTGTTAGGGTGAGGTGTGATTGTATGGAGCTTTCCATCTAAACGTTGCTCTAAGTTAGTGGATAATAATCTACCCCTGGAAGTTAGTGTACCATCTCTGAATTCTCCAACAAGATCATGTACTAGTTTCCTAATAAATTGCAAATGCGTTATCGGTTTTTCATTTTTTCTTTTTGGCATCAGTTGAGACAGCATTTACATTTTACTTGTCCTTTCATGCTAATGAAAACAAGAAAAGATACTGGAAAAATAGACAAAAATCTCCCTTCCCCCCGCGGTGAAACTACGTGTCGAGTGTGGCTCGACATATGAGCTGCTGCCGATGCTAACCGTGTCGAGTCACACTCGACATCCGAGTGCAAAAGGTTAAAAAGCATTATTTAGCTGGTGGGTTTGGTTATATATCTTTTGTTACTTTATCATTGGCACCATTTATATGGCCATCTTAGGAACAATTTCATGAAAACATTTGAAGGTAGTAAGGGTAATAGTTCACATGTTACTGTGTTTATTTTTGTGTCAGGCTCATGTGAAGAAGCTAGGGTCCATAGAGGTGAAGACTATTATCTAGATCATTTCGCTAAGAAGCGGAAACTCTAGGGTTTTATGCTTAACCTCTGTGTTGAACTGCTTTTTATGAACACGTTGCATATGTTTTCTGCTGTAAGGTGAGATTGATAACTCTAGTGCCAGTCATGAAAGAGCTTGTGTAGGCTAACAAGAATAATGCTAATATACGGGTAGGGCAAAAGTAGGTTTATAGTTGTTTGTATGGGAAATACAATAATTAATAATAATAAAAGAATAAACTCTGTGTTCCACCTACTCACAACAGTAAACCTACTTTTGCCCCACCCTGTATGAGGTTGCGAATCATGTGTATTTCAAGGAACACTATTACCCCAAATCCTCCAGAGTTCTATAATAAAAGTTTCTGTAAATGACAGTATATTTTAGTTTATTGAAGTCTCTGAGAAGTCATAAAGCAAAGAAACCTATAACTCTTTTTAACTCATTATTTCTCAGCCATATTTAACCATAGAGCCCCCTTTTTTCACATAATGTTCATTAATATCACATGGAATATTTAATGCTCTATAGAAAATTTCTGTGGAACACATGTTTAGGTATAGAAACAGGTATTATTTGAAGTGATTTTAATGCATCTAGTTGCTTTGGGGCCCTTGATTTATATTTCTATCCACTTGCTATAGGTAACATTGTGCATGTTTTAAAAAGTGAGGCTTTTTTATGGAATAAATTAATACTTGTTAGTAGTGGAGTTCACATGGCTTTTAAGCATTGTGTGTGGTTGGAAAATTGCCTCACCCTAGGATTAATGAGGTATCATAGCAGGGAAATTAATAGGTGAGCAAATATATGTATTTACCTTCATATTTCTTTTGTTTCCTTAGGTCTTATCATGGTTTTGGCTGGAGCCTCTGAATTTGATCCTCAGTATAATAAAGATGCTACAAGCAGACCAACAGATAATATTCTAATACCTCAGGTTAGTCCTATCACCTACATCCCTTGATAAGTATTTACATATTAAAGTTAATGATTTTTTTAGATGTATATTTTTGAATAATTATTTTATTTACTCTAGCTAATCAGAGAAATTGGCAGCATTAATTTAAAGAAGAATGAACCTCCACTTACATGTCCATATAGCCTGAAGGCGAGAGTTCTTTTACTATGTCATCTTGCTAGAATGAAAATTCCTGAGACCCTTGAAGAAGGTATTTGTGATTCTGTTCTCTGCAGGGTTTTAGTGATATGCGGATTTAATTAGACTTCATGGTGCACTGTTTTAGTCACTGTTATTTTTTTGCTCAAATAATTGCTCAAGGGCTTTTCAAAAAGAAATCTATGCTACATAATAACTTTATAAATACTTTGAAGGTCTAAGTAAGTCAGATGTTATAGCAAATGTTAAAATGTGAAAGTGAGAGAATATTATGAAAAATGTTTAGTCAGTTGCAGACTATGTAATAATTCCTAATGACTTAAAAAAAAAAAAAGATTTTGTAAGGTTTTGCAGGGAGGGGGTGAGAAAAACATCGATTTCACAACAAATATCTCAACTCCATACTCCACCCACCACTCTCTAGGTGTAGTTACCAAAAAAAATGGTTAATCTCTAGTTAAAGCTTCATAAGTACTTGAAGCCATCTATTCTACTTAAAAGAAAAGCAGTAGATTGAGACAGTGGTATTTCCAGGGCTGTCATGAACTAGAGTGTCATTTCTTCTTCACTTGTATCATTTCAGTTGAAGTTTTAAAAGAAAGTTATTCTCAGGGAATAAATGTTCTTTCTGAATGACCCTTTTAAGCCAGTAATGCAATCAAATGCCTGTGAAAACAAGGCCAGTTGATGCTCAGTGATTGGTGATAGGATAGTTTGCTTATGATGGAATAATGGAGCACTATTTAAGCATTGTTATTAGAGTTGCAATTTAAATAATAAGTATGTTTCTAATGTTTTGTACAGATATGAAACCATCTCCATTTTTACCAAATACCTAAGAAGTAGGGAACTAAAGTTTTTTATGTTGAGTATTAATCCAATGGATGATATTAATGGTTAACTCTTATATGCAGTACTAGAGGCCAGTGCATGATAGTCATGCATGGGTAGGATCCCTAGGCCTGGCTGGTGATTAGGGCCAATCTGTGGGGTGACCGGCGGGGTGATGGGGGGGGGGGCCCCTCGCACCCCCCCTTGGCTGTCCTGGTGCTGCTCGCTTGCTGGCCCTGCCCCCCACTGCCGCCACCAGTCACCTTCTTCTGCAGGGTGACTGGCTGGACGATTGGGAGGGCCCCTGCTAGCACCCGCCTTGGCTGGCCTGGCGCCACCCACTTGCTGGCCCCGCCCCCTGCCGCTGCTGCCGGTAGGGGCCTCTGGGCTGGGGGTAGCTCCTGTGTTGAGCGTCTGCCTCCTGGTGGTCAGTGCACATCATAGCGACCAGTCATTCCTCTGTTCAGTCTGTTTGCATATTAGGCTTTTATTATATAGGGTAAATGAAAGCGTTTCCCCCTCATTCCTCCTCTTTCTCTCTGCATTTATTCTCAATCTTAGCCTTTGCATTTATCCATAATTCTACATGTAGAAACTTTAATGCACAAGAAGAAAATTCTTAAAGTTCTTAAATATAGTAAGATTAAGCTAAAGATTAATTGGGTAGGGAGTCGATTGATAAAGCCTAATACCATAATATTAAAATTTGGCCTTTGAAACATCTAATCTGAGTTAGGGTTTTCTGACTGATTGTGATAATGTATTGAATAGGTACTATTGGGTTCAACCTGTAAAATTCTGAAGTTATGGGAAATATTCGTAGAATACCTTAAATTTGTATTAGTCTTGGACTATAGGTGATAAAGATGTTTTAATTATAAAGATAGAATGATTTGTCAGATTTTTTATTGTTTTTGCAGATCAGCAATTTATGCTGAAAAAATGCCCTGCCCTACTTCAAGAAATGGTTAATGTAATCTGCCAACTAATAATAATGGCTCGGAGCCGTGAAGGTGAGGAGGAGATGTAGTTAATTATGTCGTACTTTTTCTTGCAAGCATATGCAGATTACTCTTCATAGTTTTAAGATTTTATGGGTACTTACCGTAATTCTGTCTATAAATTGAATTAGCTTTCCCACATTTATTTATGGTTTTTCTTATTTTTTTCCTTATATTTTTCACTATGTAAAGTGTTTATCACAACTTATGTTTTAATTTGAATTTTTTCATGTTTTATTGTTATTTATTGTTGGCAAAGATTTAAAATATCCTTCTGATTTTGTTAGAGTTAGGTTATTCTGTATTTTAACAATGAGTTTAAAATAATTCTTTAAGTGATGTAATGATGATTCATCTGATATGTACTGCTTTTTTTGCATGAAGTGAAAAAAGAATGAGGGAGTTTGTGGTTGGAAATGGAGAGAGAAAAGCCCTTAAAAAAGGAGGTAGTGGTTGTTATTTGTTATTATGGATGATGTCAGTTATTGGCATGGTGTTAGTATGTTCTTGATACTGATAATTTGCTGTATTTGGAGGTAATGTAAAGAATTTTTTTATTAAATCAATGGTTGTTGCTGGATAATATGCATTTGACCAATTGTGTGTGTGTGTGTGTGTGTGTGTGTGTGTGTGTGTGTGTGTGTGTGTAGTATTTTATCCAATAACTTTTAAAGGAAAATCAACACTATGATTCTAAAATTTGAGGGGTTAGGGATAGTCACATGAATCTTGTGTTTGTCATGAATTGTATACTCCTGAACATGTAAAAAGTCCAGCTCTGTCTTTTCTTTTCCTCCTATTCTTTCTAAGAAAGGGAGTTTCGTGCTCCAACTTTGGCATCTCTAGAAAACTGCATGAAGCTTTCTCAGATGGCTGTGCAAGGCCTTCAGCAGTTTAAGTCTCCCCTTCTGCAGCTCCCTCACATTGAAGAGGACAATCTTAGAAGGGTTTCTAATCATAAAAAGGTAATTCTTTGGTACTTTAAAACATCAGTTTTAAGCAGTTCGTCATGTCACTTAAAGATAACATGAATGAAAGTTTTCTAGAAATTGTTACTATGAATTTCTTAGTTTTAAAATATCTTAAACATTCTAAAACTCCCTCAAGTGGTTCTGTCAGGTAGCTGTTTAATGTCTTTTTTAAAAAATTTCTTTATTGATTAAGGTGTTACATATGTGTCCTTATTCCTCCACCTGTTTAATATCTTACTACTGTAAGTGATTTTAGTATGGGTCGGTGCATTTTTAGCAGTTAACACGTTCTTTATATTACATTACTAAAAATAAATGCACTAAATAAAAATGCACTGTATACGTTCCAATAATTTTATTTGTGGGTTAAATGTTGGGCAGTGGTTTATTAGTTTAGTATGAACAGAATAAGTATTCAAAAATAAGTAGATCAAATAAAGATAATGCTTTAAAAATATATACATTTGTATATATTTTAAATATATTTCTTTATTAATTTCAGAGAGGAAGAAATAGGGAGAGAGAGATAGAGACATCAATGATGAGAGAGAAGCATTGATTGGCTGCCTACTGCACACCCCCTACTGGGGATTGAGCCCGCAACCTGGGCATGTGCCCTGACCATGAACTCCTGGTTCATAAGTCAACGCTAAATCACTGAGACACACCAGCTAGGCAAGATAATTCTTATTTAGAAAACACGGTTTATAGTAAAGACATGATAATGAATCTTAAGATAAATGAAAAACTTGAGGAAACGCAAGAAAATACTGAACAAAATCGTAATTTTGTACATTTTAAACATTACTTTGTATGCATTAGACAAAGTAGGCAGAAGATGGATATTAGATTGATAGTATATTAAGGTAAAACTAATGTATATTAGAAATTTGCATTTGAGTTCTCCTTTCAAGTAATTGTGTTATTATGCTTATAAATTCGATCACATTTTAGGTTACAATTGAAGATTTCAGAATCCAAAAGCAGGCATTTCACATACCTTGTGATCTAATCCATGTCTGTGAAAATAAAAATTAGTAACTAACACCAAACACCTGAAAATTAAAGAACACCATCCTAAGTATCCATTTAGATAAGATAGATATTACTGTAATAACAGATAGCTATATTTAGGCAATAACAAAAAATGAGAATATTCCATAGGATACAGCTGTGCTTGGAGATAAAGTCATATTCTTGTTAAAATTGAATAAAGGTCAGAAAACTGAGCACATGAAATGACAGTAGTTCTTGTGGGTCAAGATTCTATATGAATACTAATTTTCCCCTATAACTTTATTTTTTTCTAATTAAAAAATATAACCCTGTATTAACTCTGTAATAAATAAATCCTAAATTTAAATTTCTTTGGAGCAAAAGGCCATGAAATGCTATAAAGCTGTTATTTGCTGCTTTGAAGTATATATAATCTTAACATTTTTCTACAAGTTCTTGGATTGTGTTTTAGTTAACATGCTAATAGTTTTCTTTTATGAAAAGTTTTATGACCTTAGGATTTGTTTTCTTTTTTTAAAAATTCAGTACAAAATTAAGACTATTCAGGATTTGGTGAGTTTAAAAGAAACAGATCGTCACTATCTATTGCACTTCCTAGAAGATGAAAAATATGAGGAGGTTATGGCTGTCCTTGGGAGTTTTCCACATATAACTATGGACATAAAATCACAGGGTAAGTGGGAGGTTTCTTTGTGGAATATTGCTTTCCTTTTGTTAGAATGGCTCTTGTTTGCTTAACTCAGGATTCTCCAAACACTTCATTTAATAACGTAACTTGTAATTAGACTTACAGAGTCTAATTTCCCATTTACCTGTCAGATTTACTATGATGGAAAATGATGTACACTTAATAGTTTTGAGAACACTAATAGAGTCCTAGTTTTATTATCCTCGTAATGGGAGTGAAAGAGTTCCAGATGTAATGAAAGAAACTTAAAATGTATCCATTAGTGTGAAAAACATAGCTGCTTAGTTCAAAAATTAATTTAAAAACCCCAACTTATTTATGTTCATGAAGCCTTGAAAATTACCATATTCTGTGCCACATTGCACGTTTTTTTCTTGACTTAACCTCTATGTTTGCTTGGAGTGAAAAAAATAGAGATTGTTTATTTCACCTACATAATTGCCCTGTTTGTTCCCATTTCAATAGCTGAATAATATCGTGGAATTACTGAATTAGAGATTATCTGCTTCATTCCTTCATTATGGCATTGTTCTTTGACATTTATTAAGCTACTGTTGTGGTAACATTCTTGTGGGACCAAGAATACAAACATGTGTTAGGAATGGTTTCTGTCTTTAAAGGGCTTATAGTCTAACTAGAGGCCCAGTGCACAAAATTGGTGCATTGGTAGGGTCTCTAGCGGCTGCTGGCTGCCGGCCCAGTACTCCCTCTCTTCCCCCAGCTGGCCCTGGGACAAACTCCCGGTCAAGGTGACAGTTTGCATACTATGCTTTTATTATATAGGATTGGGGGAAATAGGTCATAAACATAGGCTTAAAATAAGGAATCATGGGCTAAAATAAGGAATCATGGGGTAAGTGTTAAGTGAATGGCACAGACTTAGTATATTTATTCACTCAACAAATATTGAATAACACCACTACTGGGTGCTGGGGAAGCAGTGGTAATACAAAGCCTCTGCCTTACTGAGTTTACATTCTAATTGGAATTGAGATAGAAGGCTCTCAAAGATTGGGTGTTTTAGAAAGGAAGCTAAATTGCAATCTGGTTTCAATTTCGCTGGCGTATAGGATACATATAGTGAAGACTGGTGCTGCTTTGATGCGGGGGGGGGGGGGGCGGGGGGGCGGGCGGTGTTAGAATTTCCTTGTGGGCCCATGAGTTTTCAAACATTAAAAATATAAAGCTTCATTCAGGACCATAAAAATTTAATTAGAAGCTATTAATCTAGTTTGAGACTGAAGAGATACTCTTTGATAATAATCAAGGGTTGTAAAAAGTACATGCTGCCTTAAAATAAAATGAATGTTGGAGAGATCTTTTTTTTCATCTTCACTCAAGGATATTTTCCATTGATTTTTAGAGAGAGTGAAAGGGAGGGAGGAGTGGGAGAGAGAGAAACATTGATGTGAGAGAGACACATTGATTGGTTGCCTCCCACATCCACCTTAACCCAGGCCGGGGATCGAGCCTGCAGCTGAGGTACATGCCCTTAACCAGGAATCAAACCCGTAGCTCTCTGTTCCATGGGCCAATGGGAGAGATTCTTTATTAGATGTGTAAGGTACGATTATTCTGTCTCACTGCAGAACATTATGCTGTGTTTCATTCCATAGTATTTTGTATAGACGATTTATATTTTTACTATGCTATCCAAATGTATATTATGAATAGTGTAGTTAATGGAGGGAGAGTAGAATTACAGAAGCAGGAAAGGGGCATCTGTGTGATCCAGTGCTGGAGATGGTGGATCCCTTTTCCCACATTGCTGGAGGATATATAGAGTAAGCTCTTCTTCACTTTAAAGTGTCAGACGGCAGGTAGACACTGTTAGAGCTGTTGATTCATGTGCAGTGCTCATGTACATACAACTTTGCAGTCTTGATGAATATGTAGCCCAGATTTTGTTGATGTAATGGAGACTTGCAGAAGAAAGGATATTGTACCCTTTTTTGATGCCCAGCCAGGAATGGAGATAGCAGTTAAAGGTTGTTGGAGGATATTGTTTTCCTACTGGTGGTGTGTCAGTGCAGACTAAAACAGAGTGTACTCATCTAAATCTGTTAAAATACACATGACAAATTTAGAAAAAACCTGGAGGCAGAAAAGCATAGTGAAGAAAACATTTATAGATAAAATCTGTAGGAAAAAAAATGAATACATTTGAATGCAGGATCATGTTTGGTAAGTTACATTAATTTTATTGTTAGTTTATTTTAATGTCATTTTAATATTAAAATTTATTTCGTTATTAGACTTTTGGGGCTGTGTGTGGCAAACATGGTTTTAAGAAATTGATTGCAGCCTGGCTGGTATGCTCAGTGGTTGCGCATTGACCTATGAACAAGGAGGTCATGGTTCGATTCCCAGTTAGGGCACATGCCGGGTTGTGGGCTCAATCCCCAGTATGGGTTGGGCAGGAGGGAGCTGATGGATGTTTCTCTCTCATCATTGATGTTTCTATCTCTCCCTCTCCTCCCTCCCTTCCTCTCTGAAATCAATAAAAAAATAAAAAATAAAAGAAATTAATTGCAAAATATATTTTTAAATATCTTGAAGTTTTTCCCTTAAAAATTAATCCTTTTTATGTGGCTTATAATACTAGTTTTAATTTATCCTGATAGGCAGGCACTGATCATACTGGTAAAATCTTGTGACTACAAGGTTTGCACAATTCAATAGAGTAACATAACTATTTTTAATATCACTGTGAGAGAAAGCTATGGTATGGTAGTCCTCACATTATACTTTGTTTTATTTATTTATTTATTTTTATTTTTATTTTTATTTATTTTTTATTTTTTTAATTACTTTATTGATTAAGGTATCACATATTTGTCATCAACCCCCTCCCCCCGTTCCCTTCCCAATCCCCCCCACACGCAAGCCCCCCTCCCCCTGTAGTCCGTGATCACTGGTTAGGCTCATATGCAAGCACACAAGTCCTTTGGTTGATCTATCTCCCTGGTCCCCACCCTCCCCTACCTTCCCTCTGAGGTCTGACAGTCTGATCAATGCTGTTCTTGTTCTTCAGTCTATGTTGTTCATCTTTTCCCCTAGATGAGTGAGCTCATGTGATACTAGGAATACACTTATAGGAACCGAAAATGAGACAAGCAATAATAGTTATGCTGAGAGGCAAATGAATCAGTCTATAGTGAGTCTCTTTCTGGGCCAACAGTTCTTTTGAGTCCCGGTTTCTATGTCCAACAGTTGTTAATGTGTTCATAACAGCAATGATATTTCAGTTCTGGATGGTGGACAAATGGTGGTATTGCAGGTCCGACCCTCTCTGGTTTGGTCCTATACTTTGTTTTAAAAAAAACCTGGGTTTGAAATGTGGCAGTGCCAGTTTAGCCATTATGTGACCTCAGGTATTTTACTTTATTTCTGAACCTCAGTTTCTTCTTTAAAGTAGAAGTAACAATAATCCCTCATGGAGCCAGTTCAAGGATTTAAATGAGCACATTGTTGAAGGCATCTATTGGGGAGCCTTATACAAAGTAGACAGTCAAATTATCTTTTTGAGTAAGTTTAAAATATAACATTTGAAATACTGAAGTATCAACTTCATTTGGGTAGGTGTTTAAGTTTTGTTGTTTGCATTGACATAAAGCTTAATTTTTATTTTTTATTCAAATTTTTCCTTTCATCTTACAGTATTGGATGATGAAGACAGCAACAACATCACAGTAGGATCCCTAGTTACAGTGTTGGTTAAATTGACAAGGCAAACAATGGCAGTAAGTAACCTATTTGTATTTTTATGCTTTAAGTTATGTGTTATGTCACCCTAATAAATATAATAAAAAGAAAAAAAAGTTATGTGTTAATGTTTTTCCATTTAATTTCTCATTTTAAGTTATATATTTTCAAATCAAAACTATTGAGTAGCAAAATCTAACTTTGCAAGTTATGTTAGCTGTTTTGAAATATTAAATTAACTCGTAGTTTTTCATATTAGTTTTCACACAAGAAAACTTTGGAAAATAAATTAATTATTCATGTGATGGTTTAATTCCTTATAAAACATTATAATAGGGTAATATGGGTATAATTCTTAAATTTTTAAGTGCTATACAGAGTTTACTATTGATTATTGTTGAGAATTTCATCACCTATTCTTTTTCAGTCCACTCTTTAGAGCAGCGGTCACCAACCTTTTGGACCTCATTGGACCACTAGTGGTCCGCGAACTACTGGTTGGCGACCGCTGCTCCAAAGGTTTTCTTAAACCAGCGGTCGCCAACCTTTCGGACCTCATGGACCACCAGTAGTCCGCAGACCACCGGTTGGCGACTGCTGCTTTAGAGAATTTACTCCCTTTATAATTTTTAAATAAAAAAATTTAAAAATTATAATGAAAATACCCGATTTTAATGTGAAAAATTCATGCTGTCTGAGAAAAAATTCAGGCACTGCAAAAAGTATAGGAAGAAGTGAATATTACCTAAAATCCTACCCTTCTGATAGTATCAGTTTTGAAGCTCACCCCTTTAGATATCCTAATGCATGACTATCCATAAAGTTAAAGTATTTTTTTATAATCCTCACCCGAGGGTATTTTTTCCATTGATTTTGAGAGAGAGAGAGAGAGACATGACAGAGACAGAGAGAGAAACAGCAATGTGAGAGAGACACATCTATTGGTTGCCTCCTGCAGGCACCCCGATCGGGGCCAGAGATTAAACCTGCAACCCAGGTACATGCCCTTGACTGGGAATTTAACCTGCTACCCCTTGGTGTGCAGGCTGATGCTCTAACCATTTAGCAACACTGGCCAGGGCTTAAGTGATGTTTTATCACAGATCCCTTCTCTCACTCACTACTCTCAGGAAATCCCTTGTCCGTCTCCAATGACCAGAATTCAGTCTTGTGCATATATTTTCATATGTTTCTTCATTGGTTGTATTTGTATTTACTATCTGGACCTTTACAGTGCGTGCGTGCATATATATATCTATATATCTATCTATCTATCTATCTATCTATCTAGATAGATAGATAGATATATCTATCTATCTATCTAGATAGATAGATATATATATAGATAGATAGATATATAGATATATACATATATATATAGATAGATAGATATATAGATATATATATATGTGTGTGTGTATATATATATATATACACACACATATACATATATATGTGTGTGTGTGTGTGTATATATATATATGTATACACACACACACACACTGGTATTTTTTCTCATTCTTTTTTATTAAATCTGATCATATTAAATATTTCCTGCATTTTTTTTTCTCATTTTCTATTACATTTATGTTACTTCCCAAGTTATAACTTTAGTTGTAATTTGTTTTTAATAGACTGTAGTATTTCAACTCAGTTTATTCAACTAGTGGTAGATTTTAGCCTGTCCTGCTCTGGGGTCTGTGAGCATCTGTAGGAAACATTTGCTGCATTTAAACTCTGTCTAAAACCTCTGGTAGGAGAATCATCTTTTGTAGTAGGATATATCAAATCAAGTAGCAGGTGGTAAGGAAGCATTTGTGTTATAGATTCTCGATGAGAGGTGCCTTCTGGGAGAAGAGGAAACTAAGCTAGTGGTCAGGATTGGTTTTAGAATCCAAATTTATACTACCTACATACTTTGGAATTCCCAACTTGAGAATGAACAAAATATCGGCCTTGGGCTGTTGATACCTGGAATAATTGGTAAAAGAAAAAACAAATCTGCCTTGGAGGAAGGAAAGTCTCAAGTATTTATTGTTCAGTTTTTGTGTGAACTGTACCTCAGAGTAATTATTAGAACCCAGTAGTAAATGAAGAAATGAAATTAACCAGAGATGATAGAATTAGATAAGAAGTTGGCAAATCTTTCTATAAAGGTCCAGTTAGTAAATATTTTTGGTGATATAGCCTATGTAGTCTCTGGAGCAACTACTGAACTCACAAATGGGCATTGATTGTGTTCCAATAAACTTTGTTTAAAAAGCACACCCCTAAATTAGGCTAACAGTTTAGAGCCTAACAATTGTCATTGTTTTTACTTGTTAGCTTCAATAATTTCAAGGACTTTATTAAACACAACCCACATTACTTGTCATCTTCTCAGGTAGATTCTTACTGGAATTTAAATGCTAAATGCACTGATTCTAAATGGATTGTACGGGGATGGATGTCTTTAGGGTATGTGGATTTTCTTGGTGTTCCACCTCTTAGTTATAGACCCAATGAGCAATATCACTGACAATAAAGAATAAACTAATATTTCTAGTAGTCTCATGAAGTTTTCATGTTGGAAAATAATATAATATATTCAAAATTTCATAACATTAAAATAGTCATGTCTGATTACTATTAGAATAAAAGTGAAAATTTAAACAAATATTTTTGAGTTTATAATGAGTTTACATATCTTAAATCATTGCATTTATAAATTTTAGTGTACTTTTCAAAAAATATTCAAGACAGATGTGAGATATTTCAGAAGGTAATGTCTGAAGTATCATTTAGTGATTGCTAATTTTCCTGTTCTCTCCCCCCCACCCTGCAATGTCACCAATTTAAAAACTTACTAAATATAAAAAGTAATATATTTTGAAAGATTGTTTTGCTTATCTGAAAGATGAATGCAGGTTGACAGATTATATTTTTCTTCTCGCTACCTCTAGGAAGTATTTGAAAAGGAGCAGTCCATCTGTGCTGCAGAGGAACAGCCAGCAGAAGATGTGGTAAAAACTTGAGTTTTCTTACAGTTCTTTCCTGGTGATAGAAATGTTTTGTTTAGTTTTCTGACTGATTTACATTTCTGTGGAAGAATCATTCAGTTTACGAAAACTTTACTTTAGCCATTCCCATTTAAAAATTACCATGACTCCCAAATGAAACTATTGCTATTATTTCTGAGTGTGTATGTGATTTACAGCAGGGCGATACTAACAAGAACAGGACAAAAGGAGGATGGCAACAGAAGAGTAAAGGACCCAAGAAAACCACTAAATCAAAAAAAAAGAAAACTGTAAAAAAAAAACCTATACCTATTCCTCCCTTATCACAATCAAAGCAACAGAAACAAAAGCAAGCAAATGGAGTCATTGGGAATGTAAGTTTATTATTGTTATTATATAATTATTGAGGTATAACATACACTAAAATGTTCAAATCTTTTGTGTGCAACTCCTGAAATTTTACATATGTATGTATTCCTGATACCCAGATCAAGATATAAAACCTTAACCACCATCCTAGAAAGCTCCCTTGTGCCCATTTTCAATCAGTGACCCTTCCACCCACCTCCGTACTCTCCCCCCTATTCTATTATTACCATAAATTAGTTTTGCCTATTCTTAAACTTCATGTAAATGGACTTATGTTTGGTTGCTTTGATTTAACATCATATTTGTGATACTCATTTGTATTGTGTGTAGCAGTAGTTCATTCATGTATGTGTGTGTGTGTGTTATTCCATTGCATGGATATACTACAATTTATCTCTTCTGTAGTTGGTAGACATGTGGATTGTTTCTATATTTGCTTATTATGAATAAAGGTGGTATGCTTATTCTTGTACATTTATTTCATTTTGTGGACATTCATTTTTCTTGGATATGTACCTAGCAGTGGAATTACTGGGCCATAAAATTGGTGTGTGTTTTAACTCATTGAAAGAACCTGTCTTCCAAAGTTGTACCATTTTATGCTACTGCCAGCAAATAATGAGTCCAGTTCTTCCACATCCTCACCAGTATTTGGCTTTACCAGTCTTTTTAAAAATTTTAACCACCTGTGGTAGATCGGTTGTAGTATCCCTGTGTGCGGTTTTTATTTGTATTTACTTGATTAATGATAATGAGCACCTGTTCATATGCTTACTGGTCATTTTCGATATCCTCTTTTTCTAGGGGTTGTCTGTCTTCTTATGGATTTGTAGGATTCCTTTCTATATTCTAGATATTAGTCCTTTTTTACTCTTCATGATAGCTTTTGGTAGTTCTTAATTTTAATGAAGTCTATTTTCATCAGTCTTTTATGGTTAGTTCTTTTGTGTCCTGTTTAAGACATTTCTGCCTATCCCAAGAACATGGAGATATCTTTGTTCTCTTTTAGAAGTATTATGATTTTGCTTGTTATATTTAGCACTGTGATACATCTTAATTTTTTGTGAGTAGTGTGAGATAGGGATTATGGACCAGTTATTCTAGCACTATCTGTTAAAAAGATCATCCTTTCTTGTCTGAATTGCAATGGTGATTTGTTGTAGAACAAAGGGTTGTAACAGTGTATGTGCAGATCTGTTTATGGACTCTCAAATCATTTCATTGGTTATTTGTCTATTCTTGTGCCAGTGCCACACTATCAATTAATTAATTATGGTGGCTTTATGTTAAGTCTTGAAATATGGTAGTGTAAGTCCTCAAACTCTTCACTTCTTCAAAATGTTCTTGACTATTTAGATCCTTTGCATTTTCAGCTGAAACAATTTTCACACACACACAAAAAAGCTGCTGGGATTTAGACTGGTATTGCATTGAACCTATGATTTAATATGTGGAGAATTCACATGTTAACAATATTGAGTCTTTTTATTCTTAATCATGGTTTAACTTTATTAATTTGGATCTTCCTTAATTTTTCTCAGCAGTTTTTTAGTAACTTCCAGTGTCAGAGGTATAGCACATTTTTCATTAGATTTACTCAGATGCATCTGAGGCTTTCTGGTGCTATTGCTTCACATAACATTAAAATGTCATTCTGCAATGTTTAATTGTTGATGTATAGAAATACAGTTGCTTTCTAAATATTGACCTTATATCAAGGAGTCTTGATGAATTGACAATAATTCTCACCATTTGTAGATGTTTTTAAAAAGATTTTCTATGTACACAATTATGCCACCTGGAAATAAAAATAGTTTAGCTTTTTTTTCTTTTTAAATCTGTATGCTCTTCCTTTTTCTCTTAACATACTGGCTAGAACTTTCAGTGTAATGTTGATTAGACGTGAAGATGGTTGGTTATCCATGTCTTATTGATCTCGGGGAGAAAGCAAACATTATTTCACTATTTAGTGTGATGTTAGCTCTAGGGTTTTTGTAGATATTCTTTATCAGTTTAAGAAAGTGTTCCCCTCTCTTCCCATGCTGAGAATTTTTATGAACAGATACTGAATTTTATTAAAAGCTTTTTAAACTCCATCTAATGAGACAATTTTATGATTTTTCTCCTTTCTGTTAATATGGTGAATTATATTGATGTGTTAAACATTTTTAAACCATCATTGCATTACTGGAGCAAATCTCATTTGTCATAACATAGTATCTTTTTAAAATATTTATCTGGATTTGATAATATTTGTTTAGGATTCCTAAATCTGTTTTTATGAAAAAATAGTGGTTTTTCAAGGAATTTGTCCATTTCTTCTTGAGTTATCAACTTTATTGACATAAAGCTAATAATAATAATATCCTTTATTTTTAATGTCTATCAGTTATAGAAGATAATATTGAACTACCAAAACAGTATCTTTCTATAAACTTCCTATTTCCCCTCTTCAAATAAATATATTGCATAATATATGTTTTTGAAGTATGAGCCATCTTAGCCATTGTGGTGGTATGCTTTGCAAATAGGAATAAAATATTTTTGTTTTACAAAGTATGAAGAATGAATAAAATGTCTAACAATAGACAGGTAAGCCAAATGTTAAAGCCTTTCAGTCTGACTCCCACATACTTAATAAATAAGAATGTTTATAATTCTCTAAAATCCTACATAAGTAGTGAAATTGTGATTTGAGCTAATTTAAATAAGTGACATTCAGGGACTCAGAGTGATATAGTCATTGAGACACTCAGGACTTTTGTGTTTGCTTTTTCCTTTTAGGAAGCTGCAGTAAAGGAAGATGAAGAAGAAGTTTCTGACAAAGGCAGTGATTCTGAAGAAGAAGAAAATAGAGACTCCCAGAGTGAAAAAGAGGATGGTAGTGACAGAGACTCTGATAGAGAGCAAGATGAAAAACAAAACAAAGATGATGAAGCAGTAAGACTTAGGGGTTTAAATAATTGGAATTATACCTCAGATGATAATTTTGGTTTTTGTTATTGTTTATTTGCTTGCTTCTTTGCTTGTCAGTTTGCTTCCAGTATATTTTCTAATCCTGTATTGTTTTGTAGGAATATATTTGAGGAATAGTGGTCAGAATTATAAAGATTTCAGAGAGTGAGTTAGGGAGAGGGATAGAAAGAAACACCTCGGCTGCCTCCTGCACACCCCCTACTGGGGATTGAGCTTGCAACCCAGGCATGTGCCCTGACCGGGAATAGAACCAGCGACCTTCTGTGGCATGATGCTCAACCAGCTGAGCCATACCAGCTGGCTAATTTTCTTAAAGCTTAGATTGCTAAGTAGATTAGGATCTGGGTCTGAGGTGACTTCAGTTCAGTCTCTTAAAGCAATTTTCAGTGCTGGAGATGACTGGAAGTATGAGTAAAGAAAAATGGGTTATGAAATAGGTAGCAGTTTACTTGGAAGAGTCTCTCAGAAGTTCAATGTAATGTTTAGGGTAAAGAAACATTACTGTGAGCTCTAAAGTCAAGAGGTTGGTTAAGGGAAATGCTAACATTTATAGAAAGCCACCTTATTTGAAGAGGTATATTAGACATTAAGGAAAGGGGAGTTTCTAAGCAATTTATTAAGATTGTGAAGTTATAGAGAACAGAAAACAAAATCTCATGACATGGCATTAAGTTGCCCATGATTTATGGGAGGACAATAGGAAGGAATTTTTGGTGGATACAGAATGGTCATTACAAGTTCCCTGTAAATGATCTCTAACTGATCTGCTGTTTTCTTTACGTTTGTGTTGTTCTTTTTGACTGGGCCATTTATCTAAAACTAGAGGCCCAGGGCATGATTGAATCATGCACGTGTAGGGTCCCCTACACGCTTTCGCTTTTCACGGTGGAGCTGGGTGCCTGTCCGCTGGTGCACCAGGCCTTTCAGCGGAGGCTTCTGAAAGGCCTGGTGCCGCAGCAGACAGGCACCCAGCTCTCCCACTTTTGATGGTCCGCGGCCGCTGAGGAGGCTACCCTGCGCCTCTCAACGGCCGCTGAGGGGGGCTGCCGCGGACACCTGGCTACCCTGCCGTTGAGAGGCGCAGCTGGGTGTCTGCGGCAGGCCCCCTCAGCGGCCGTGGATCTGGCTGTTGAGAGGCGCAGGGGGCGGGACTCCCGCCCCCTGCGCCTCTCAACAGCAGGGTAGCCCCCCTCAGTGGCAGCGGATCCGTGCCTCTCAATGGCCGGATAGGCCACCCCAAGTCCCCCCCCCCCCCCCCCCAGGCTCCCGCCGCCCAATTGTGGGCGTAGCGGAGTGATGGTAATTTACATGTTACTCTATTATTAGATAGGATAAGTGGTTTAGGAGAGAAAAAGAGATTCCCTGAATAACCTCTGAGGCAAAAGATAAAGGGCAAGGGTAAAAGTAAAGGAAATAATGTACCTGCTCTTGGGAGTGGTGGGGAAAAAATAAGGATGATTGTTTTTTGTTTTTTTAAAAAAATACATTTTTATTGATTTCAGAGAGAAAGGGAGAGAAGAGAGAAACAGAGACATAAATGATGAGAGAACTATTGATGGGCTGCCTCCCGCAAGCCCCCCACTGGTGACCGAGCTTGTAACTCAAGCATGTACCCTGACAGGGAATCAAACTGTGACCCCCTAGTTCACAGGTCAACTCTCAGCCACTGAACAACACAGGCCGGGCAATACTTTGGGAATTAAGCTGATAATCAGAAAATTAAAACTTAGCAAAGAAATTATCCCTAGCCTTGCTTTGAGAAAGAGTTTACATACTCCTTTCTGAGTCTATTAGGGTTAGAAGAGTTGATTCTTAGGATTCGAGTCTCTTCAGATGACCAAAAATACATTCATTTAATTGACAAAAATTATACGAATAACAAATAATTATTCATTATCTGTCATATTCCAAGCACTACATTAGATGACAGGAGGGCAAAGCCAGATGTGAAACAGTTTCTGCCCTTGAATGATAGTAGGGTAGTGGGCAAGGCAGGTAAACAAACATTAGAGTGCAAAAGAGATTATGCACATTTAGAGCAGGATGCAGTTATAGCACCAAGGAGAGAGCAGAGGGAAATTTGTGGAATTCAGGGACTCATACTTCAGGCTTTAGATGCTCCTGAAAGAATAACGAGTAGGGATTTGCCAGGTAGAGAAAGGGGAAAACAAAAATGGAAACAGGGTTTAGGAGACGTGAAATAGCTTTGTGAGTTCAGAGAAGTCTAGGTAGTTTGAAATGACTGTAATAAAGAGTGCAAGGAGGAAGGCAGTGATAGGAGATTGTAGAGATGGGCCAGGTCAGATTGTGAACGGAACTGTGGTCATACTAAATGGGTTAGATTTGATGCATGAAAAGTAGTGTTGTAAGTTTTGAGCAGGGAAATGATCAGATTGGTCTGACTGAACTTAGCAGTAGTTAGCGTTTTCAGGAATAATCCTGTATAATAAAAGGCTAATATGCAAATTGTCCCCTCAACCAGGAGTTCAACCAGGGAGTGAGGCCGGCTAGCCAACCGCCTATGGCCCCTCCCCCGGCCAACCTGGCCTGATCTTGGCCCTGATTGGGGCGGGTGGCCAGACACCACCCGTGCATGAATTCATGCACCGGGCCTCTAGTATAGAATAAGATGAAAACTCCTCAAAATGATTGAAAACATACTTGATTTCATTTAATTTTTATTTTACTAGGAGTGGCAAGAATTACAACAAAGTATACAGCGAAAGGAGAGAGCTCTACTGGAAACCAAATCAAAGATAACACATCCTGTTTATAGTCTTTACTTTCCTGAGGTGAGTTATACATGGCCTAGTGTTTCCCTTATTCCATTCACTTTCTCTTCATATATTTCTCAGTTGCCATTTATCCTTCTGTGGTGGGTACTGGCTCAGATGTGCTAAATGCAGTCTATTCTTGATAGGCCTCATTTCTGAGGCATATATTTCTTTTTTTAAGATATGTTTTTATTGATTACAGAGAGAGGAAGGGATAGGGAGAGTGAGAGAGAAACATCAGTGATGAGAGAGAATCATCGATCGGCTGCCTCCTGCACACCTCCTATTGGGGATCAAACCCGGACCCCAGGCATGTGCCCTGACAGGGTATTGAACCATGAAGGATATATCTCTATATGAATTATGTATTTAAAAACAGGATTGTTAACTTTTTAAGAATTTTTGTGGTTTACTGTGCATGTGTACAGATTACTAAGGGTTGTGCTTTATGATGATTTCTCATTAGCAGTTCAGGCAGCTACTCATACAAATGCGAATTTTGGCTCTATGTGGCTATTGTGAATCTTTGACTTCTATCAGGTTTTAAATAGGATGAACGTTCTTAAACTTTTCCCGTGGGCTTTCTCTGTCAGTCCTATACTGGCCGCATGGAGCTACTAGACTTGCTGTGGTCCCAGTAATTGCCTCAGTCTTTGGCAGTTGTGGGACCAGCTAAAGGTCAGTAATTGTGAGCGTGGCTGAGCCCCTGGCTCCGGACAGGTCATTGCAGTGCTGCTTGTTCCCTTGTCCTTGTTTACTTTGTGCTTGTGGCTTGCTCAACTTTTGATCTCCTTGATAGGCTATATTTGCCTTTCAAATGAATGGGATGTGCTTGACATTTCACTGCTGTGGCTAGAGGTCAAGAACTAGTTGCCTCAGTCAGGGAAGCTGTTCCACAGACTGCCTCACAGCTTTGCCATAGAACCTTCGGTTTACCACTCATGTTTGGCAGGTGACTTCATGTTAACTTTGCTTTCTGCTCTAGAATGTCAATGCAGAGTTGCTGGGGGCTGCTGAAAGCAAATTCCTAAGTAATTTGGCTTTCCTAATAATAAATTGAGTCGCTCTGACAGACTTTGGTTGTGACTTGGTGAGACGTCAGCCCAGTATTCCATTTTAATGGGCACACTGATCCATGGCATGTCCTGAACATTAGCCCATCTGTTAGGGGCATTTTTCCCATTGCACTGGTCGTCTGCCAACCACAAGGCTCCTGAAATCAAGCGAATAAATTCACTCAGTGATTCATTTTTAAAAGTGCCATGGGATTCTATAAGCTGCATAATTTTTATCCTTGTAACAGTTTCATTTTAGACCATGCTTAGTTAACAGGCAAAATATTCATTCACTTTCTTAGAACATTTTAGCAGTAAAAATACCTTTTCCCAATTTAATCTGCATCTGCATGTTAAACATCTCAAAGTACCATTTATCAGATAAAATTTATTTAGGACTTTCCTAATGTTTACCTGTCTACTTCCCAAGTATCTACCCAACTACCCTAACTACCACACTACCCACTTAAAGATTTATATTAATAATTGACTTACATGTTGTTGAAACTCATTTCCTATATTTAATATGTTAAGAATGGTTGGGAATCACACACAACAGAAAATTAATTTTATTTAGCATGCAAATAACTCTGGGTAGAGCATCTTTTCCACTTTCACCTTGTGCATCAGAGTTTAGGCACAGGTGCCAT
The DNA here is from genome assembly GCF_027574615.1 of Eptesicus fuscus. NCBI lineage: Eukaryota > Metazoa > Chordata > Mammalia > Chiroptera > Vespertilionidae > Eptesicus > Eptesicus fuscus. The sequence goes on along the minus strand of NC_072482.1, from coordinate 59,720,784 downwards.
GCCACAGATTGATATTTCCATGCTTCTTAATAAATATTCTGGAATGAGTCTCGTTTTAATAAGTAGCCTGGGAGAGGCATTCTCCAAGTGGAGAAGTAAAGAAGAAATGCATGTTCTTGAACATATCTCTGTGCTTCTTATGTTACATGCATGTTCTGACAGTGAAATGTCATCACTATCTAAATAACAGAGGCCTTTACCTCACTTCATTAATAATCATAACTTACTTATTGCAGTCTTTATGCTAGACATTCTAACATATTTTACTTGTATGATCTCAGTTCATCTTTACTACACAGCCTGAGGTAGGCACTCATCATTTAACAGAAGAGAAAAGCAATGGTTAGAGAAGTGAAATAATCCAGGCCTGTGTGGCTTTAAAACGTAATTGGCAAACTGCAGCGTGCAGACAGATCTGCTTCCCTCCCGCTCTTGTGAATGAAGTTTTATTGTAAATGTTTTACTGGAGCACAGCCACATTCATTCTTGTCCTACAATGGCAGAGTTGAGTAGTTAAAACAGACTCTGTGGCCCACAAAGCCCAGGTATTAATACTCCACTTTCAGGCAATTACGTTTTTACCCACTTTGTGTGTGCAAAACACACAGACAAACTTATATACATACACATATACCTGTTGTGGTCATCCTAACCCTCAGGTTAAGCTGAGGATGGGTTAGTCATGTACTTGTGATTTATTTATTCTGCTTATTAATGTTGTATTACTTTGTTGTTAAAGTCATTTAAACAAAAGAGTTTTTAATTTTAATGCCTCATGGTTAAAATAAAATGGGAAGTGCAAGTGATTTTGTCTTAAACACAAACATTTTTCCTATGAAACTTCAGTACTAGTCAAAAGTTACTTTTTTTAGCCTTCTTTTGGATGATTGAGAATTTAGAATAGCCTGTTGTTGTTTTGGTTATGTATTTAGAATATTCTAGAGTTTATTTTATTGTTGACTCCAAAACATTTTTTAAGCTATTTTAGAAAGATATCTTTCCTAAGCAGATGACTAAACAATCACCGATGTACAGTAATATAGTGATGATAACTGAGCAGACTGGAGTTAAGTGCTTCCAGGCTGCTTCGTCGTCTTTTTTTTTTTTTCTTTAAGTTTTTCTGTCTCTGTTGGTTCTCCCTGATGTCTCTGCTATGCTTTCTGGTGACAGGTTGTTGTTTTTTTTTTGTTTTTTTTTTACCCAGCTCCTTTTCTGTTCCTAATCTTTTATGAGGTACACCTAAAAGTGCTGAACTTATTAATATGAAAATCATGTGCAGTGAAAGGTACAAATAGACTCTTAGATTTCAAGGTGGTCTCTATGAGTAATGTGTTTCAATTTATTGATTTCTCATTTGGTTGCCCAAGTCTCTTCCACTCCTACTTTCTGACTTTTGCTTATTATTAGCTGAGATTTCTAAGATTATTTGCTAGATGCTATTGTAATAGTTTATACTGTTTTCTTTTTAGAATATTTTATTTTTTTTTTAGTTTTCTTAAGATTAATACAGAGGGCCATTGATAGGGCCTAAGGGGCCATTGGAAACCCCAAACTTCGATACAAAATTCCTTTGGAGAGCAGATCTACAAATGGATAAGAAAAATTTATTTGTTCAGTAAATATTTGTTATACATCTATTTTGTACAGTACAGCAATGAATAAAACAAGAATAATACCTCTTAATTGAAACAAGGCAAAACTCTAGTTTTTTCTGATTATTTATATTCTTTTTTTTTTCATTTGCAGGAAAAACAAGAATGGTGGTGGCTTTATATTGCAGATAGGAAGGAGCAGACATTAATATCTATGCCATATCATGTGTGTACACTAAAAGATACAGAAGAGGTAACTATCCAATTATAGTATTTTAGTTTTTACAAATGTACAGCATCTCATCATCATGCTGCTTCATAAAATTTGTTTTTAGAAAACAGTTTATCATATTTGGCTTATTGCATTTTAAGACATTTTAAACTATTCTCTGATGTCTGCTGGGGGAAGGTCATTTAAAATTTATAAAGTTTGAATGGCTAAGGTAGACAACTTGTTCAGTCTTTGAAAAAACTTGTTTTCAACTTATTTTTGGAAGTTTTCACTGTGTCTAAGAACGTATACCTTTCCTTCTCTCTAGTATTTCATTGTATTGTACAAAAATTATGATTTTTTATTCTTATTAGATTAGTGCTAAGATATATACCTTTCCTAAAAACAAATGTAAGAATGGGTGATTAGATTTTCAGTGTGCAATTTTTGATTATGTGGCATTGGCCACTGTTGTGATGAATCTATTTTACCTCTTGGGAACGCTTTTCTTTTTTATTCTTGATTTTTTTTCTTTCCTACTCCTCACCCAAGGAGTGAGGATATTTTTTCCATTGCTTTTTAGAGAGTAGAAGGGAGGGCAGAGGGGAATAGAGAGAGGAGAGAGTAACATCGATGTGAGAGAGACACATTGATTGGTTGCCTCCTGCACACACCTTGACTGGGGTCTGGGATGGAACCTGCAACTCAGGTATGTGCCCTTGACTGGGAATTGAGCCTGAGACCCTTTGGTGCGAGGGCTGAAGTTCTAACCACTGAACCACGTGGGCTAGGGCTAGTTTAGTTTTTAAATTCAGGTTATAATCAAGGATCATGTATTACGTTTGGTTGTCATTCTTCTTTAAGAAACTTCCTTGGCCTTTTTCTTTTTCAATTTTTCATGCCATTGATATTTTTGAAGAGTCTAGGCAAGGCATTTTGTAGACTATCCCTTTGCTGAATTTGTCTCATTAGTTACTCATGGTTATATTCATTTTAAACATTTTTGGCCAAAATACTACTCAGATGCTGTAACCTTAGTGCATCACATCAGAGGCACAAATGTATCAGTTCTTCCCATATTGCTGATATTATGGTTGATCATTTAGTTAAAGCTTTTCTCTCTTGTGAAAGCTATTTTTTTTTTTCTAACCTGGGGGGTGATACTTGGGTACCATGTGACTATCCTGTTCTTCAACAATCTCTTACTCATTGTAGCATACATTGATGATTCTTGCATGCATCAATTTTTACTATGCTGGTTGTATTCAGTGTAGTTTTAATGAGTGAATCTGAAGATTGAAAATCAGGGTGTTTGAATTGTATTTCATTTTGTATCTGTTTGTGACAATTCTTTTTTGTGAGGTTATTGGTCTTTTGATTGGTTTTAGAATTTTTTTTTAATATTATGAAAACAACCCTTTGTTATATGTATTGCAAATGTTTCTCCCCAGTTTGTTTTACTATTACGATTGTTTTTACCAAGCAAAATTATACATATTTGCTTACCCATTTATTTATTTGGAGTTTTTTAATAATGGGATTAAGTAATTTTTCTTTTATTATTTTTAGGTCTTTGTATTTTAGTTGTTAGGAAGACCAAACTGTGAGATCAATAATAAAAAAAAAAAGTTCTCCCATCATATTTTTCTAGTTTGTATTAATGGCATATTTTTAAAGATTTTAAAAAATCATTTTTAAGTTGATTTTTATTTTTTTATTTTATTTTATTTTTTAAATTTCTTTATTGATTAAGGTATCACATATTTGTCCTCATCCCCCCATTCCCATCCCACACCCCTCCCCACACATGCCCCCACCCCCCTGTTGTCCTTAACCGCTGGTTAGGCTCATATGCTTGCACACAAGTACTTTGGTTGATCTCTCCCCTTTATCCCCACCCTCCCCTACCCTCCCTTTGAGGCCCGACAGTCTGATCCATGTCTCCTTTTTTCTGGGTCTGTTCTTGTTCATCAGTCTATGTTGTTCATTATTTCCCCTAGATGAGTGAGATCATGTGCTATTAGAAGTACACTTATAAGAACTGAAAATGAGACAAGCAATAATGGTTATGGTGACAGGCAAATGAATCAGTCTGTAGTGAGTTTCTTTCTGGGCCAACAGTTCTTTTGAGACCCAATTTCAATGTCCAACAGTTCCTTATGTGTACATGTCAGCACTGACATTACAGTTCTGGATGGTGGACAAATGGTGGTAATGCAGGTCCGACTCTCTCTGGTTTGGTCCTGGGCAACCTGCAGTGATGCACAGCTGCTAACTGCTAGTATGGGAAGACCACGTCAGCGTCTTCCATCTCTGGACTGCTTCTCTTCTGTCTTCATGGCTGGAGTAGTCCTGTCGATTCCTCTCTGTTGCTGGAATCCACATGGTCTCGGAGTTTTCTGAAAATATACAAACATATTCTCGACCAAAAGTTAATAAAGGAATATTTTCTATAAATTTGAGTTGGGATCCTATTTCATTTTTTGCCCAAATGATTTTCCTCTGGCTTGTTTTGACACCTTGTGTGTTTTTCATGGGTGTCTTGCTTTTAGCCTTACAATTAATTTTCTAAAGTAGAGAGAAAGAAGAGAGGGAGAGAGAGACATAGACATCAGTTTGTTGTTTCATTTATTTAAGCATTCATTGGTTAATTCTTATATGTGCCCTGACAGGAGATCGAACCCACAACCTTGATGGATCCTCATGATGCTCTAAACAACTGAGCTACCCAGTTGGGGCTTAATGGCATATTGTAATATATAATCTTGCCTACAAAATCTGAATTTTGGAGATTGGAGGCAGATAACCAGAAATTCCAAATGTTATCTTAAATATGTATTCTTCCTTTGTCCAAGTAGAATTGAAACTTCTAAGACTTTGTAACTCTATATTTGAAGTTTATTATTTGATAGGAAATAAAATATCTTCTTGACCTTTTAAGGCATTGAGCATTTGTAAAGGAAAAACACAACTTCTCCTGTGTTTCTACTTTACTCAGTCACATTGCTAACAACCTCACAACACTTCTGACACAGATGTGTTGGTTCGCCCCCCACACCAAGCAATTCTCTGTCATACCAGCTAAGTGTCCTGCAGTTTAACTAAATGCTGACACTATCTACCTGGATGATGTCAGATCTCACAGGCTAGGCTCAGTCCCACAAGACTGCTGTCCCCCACTTCCCCACTTCAGGTGCCACTCACAAGTCCCAGGTTGTCACCTGTACTTCGCACCAAATGGCTAAAAATCAGGGTCCCATGACTCCCTCCCTGGGTTCAGTAATTTTCCAGAATGGCTAACAGAACTCAAGGAAACACGTGTACCATTTTGTTATAAAAAAATATGATAAAGAATATAAATGAACATCCATATGCAAGAGATACGGGGCATGGAGCTTTCATGCTCTTTCTGAGTATACACTCTCCCAGCACCTCCATATGTTGACAATCTCGGAAGGTCTCTGAACCTCTTGTTTGGGAATTTTTATGTAGGCTTCATCATGTAGGAGTGATTGATCATTAACTCAATTTCCAGCCCTTCTCTGGAGAATGGGGTGGAAGACTGAACGTTTCAAGCTTCTCTTATCATGGCTTATCTTTCTGGTGACCAGTTCTTACCTAGGAGTCCACCAGAAGTCACCTCATTAGAACAAAACATTCCGATCACCCAGGAAATTCCAAGGGATTACGATTCAGGGTCAGAGAGCAACTATTAGAACAAAAGATGCTCCTAGTATGCTTGTCACTTAGTAAATTATAGGGATTTGAGGAGCTCTGTGCCAGGAACCAACAGCAGGGACCAATATATTTATATATTCTATTATTTCACAGCATTTATCTTAGAAATAAGTAAATTTGGCAAGAATTATCACCTTTCTAGTGAAGTCTTTATTTCAGCATGTCATTAATTTTACTTTTATACCCTACCTACTTCATTTCTTCAAGTTGTCAGGGTGTGATGGTCAACAAAGAACTTTGTTGCTTTAAATATACTTTCTTAAATTATGGCGATACAAGTTAACCCCATCAATTCTGCATAATTTTATTCCCTTTTGTATAGTATATATAATGTATGACATAAGTATCATATACATATTTGCTGTTAGAACTTTTGTAGCATTTGTTAGGCTGTCATGTGAGTAAACACCTAGTTATCAAATACTCTGGTGAAGGAATTTTAGGAGTGCCGTGGTGTTTTTTCCATTCCTCAAGATACAGATTTTAAGTGCTAATTTTTCTTCCAGGTAGAACTGAAGTTTCCTGCACCAGGCAAGCCTGGAAATTACCAGTATACAGTGTTTTTGAGATCAGACTCCTATATGGGTTTGGATCAGATAAAACCTTTGAAGGTAAGAATAGTGACTCTTCAGTAAATGTGGTTGTTTATTTGAAGAAGTGCTTAATATACTAGGGAAGCATTTCTAGTTTTAAAATGTAGAGTAATGGAAAAAGAGTTCATCTCATACTTTATATATGATACATTTGATGGACTATTCTTTCAGTAATAAACCGAATTTGATGAGTTAAAGGGCTGTTAACGATTTAGGATCTTAAATATAAATTACTGTAATAATTTAGAATCTTGATTATAAATTACTTAAGTGATACCTTTTAATGTGCTGTAACTTTATAGGGTTTCTGTTTTCTTTAGAAAAGGGTATGTGTTTTCCCGCAGATTCTCTTGGCCTGTTTATTAATTTTTCTTTCTTTTAAGGAGATTATTTAGGTTACTGTAATAGGGAAAAGGTTCATTTTATCAAAAGGAAGGGGCTCTCAATACACAAGGGTGTCATCCTCAAGTTTTATGGAGGTGATGAGGAAAGATGGAGATGGTCCTACCTTGGCATTTGAGAGGGCAGGAGATCCTTTACACTTAGCCATTTCCCAGAACACAAAAGAAGGGAAATTTCTCAACTGGGGTTGCTCAGATAAAGTTCAACGTTGTCAAAATAAAGTATGTAAAACATTTAGCACAGAGACTAAGAGCTCATAGTGGGGACTTCTAAGTGACAGCAATTGTGTAGAATAAACAGAACAGTAAAAGCTACCCTTTAAAGACCCCATCACTAGGAGTTTCCTCATGGACAGCTGTTCCATATTCATTTTTTGAATATTTATTCTAGTTCTGTGAAATATGCCATTGGTATCTTGATAGGAATTGTATTGATTCTATCGATTTCTTATATGGACATTTTAATGATGTTAATTCTTCCTATTTATGAACATAGTATGTGCTTCCACTTAATTTGTATCTTCTTCAGTTTCTTTCTTCAGTGTCTTATAATTTTCTGAGTCAGGTCTTTTACATCCTTGGTTAAATTTATTCCTAGGTATTTTATTTTATTTTTTTTGATGCAGTTGTAAATGGGATTGTTTTCTTAGTTTCCCTTTCTGATGGTTCATTATTGGTATATAAAAATGGTGTTTATTAATTTTGAAAGTAATTTATTCTTTAGCATTTTAGAGCGTATACTCTGTGTAAGTGGCATTTGAACCACACTCCCCTTAGTCTTTACTGTTTCACTGCAGGTTTTTATGAAAGCATTCTGTTGGCTTAGGAAGGTTGTGCTGCAGTATCATTTCATGTGGACTAGAGTCCCAGAGTAAAGGGAGCCAGTAAAGGCACACCTCTTTTCCCACAAGGGTACCATATGTCTTTCCATTGGCTGTAGACTTTTACTTCATGAGTCTGGAGGCTACAAAATACATCTTTGAAAATCACATTTGAGTTTTTTTCCCTCAGCAGAAGACATGAAGACATCACTCATTGTTCTTGCTCAGGAATCGCAATTATTAATCTTTCATGCCACAGAATAAATAGTATAGCTTTTATAAAATCAAACTATCAAACAGAAATTTAACTACATTTACATGTTAGTAGACTTACCTTCTTATTTTTGGGATGAATGAATGTTCTAAATGAATACTTCAAATTTAGAGTTATGACCATAAAATCTAGTCCTATATAATAAAAGCCTAATATGCTAAGTGTCCGGTGGTCCATTCAACCAATCTAAGTGTAATATGCTAATGATATGCTGAGGCTGCTCAACCGTTGGCTATGACATGCACTGACCACCAGGGGGCAGACAGTTGACTGGTCAACCAGTCGCTATGATGTGCACTGACTACCAGGGGGCAGATGCTCTTGACTGGTAGGTTAGCTTGCTGCTGGGGTCCAGCCGATTGGGATTGAGCGAGATGGGCTGGACATGCCCTGGAGTCCTCCCATGGTCCCTCCCTGGCTGGCCAACTTCTTGTGTCCCTCTCCGGCCCTGATCATGCATCAGTGGGGTCCCTCGGCCAGGCCTGTACCCTCTTGCCATCCGGGACCCCTCGGGTAATGTCGGAGAGCCGGGTTTGGCCAGATCCCGCAGGCTAGGCTGAGGGACCCCACTGGTGCATGAATTCATGCACCGGGCCTCTGGTTATTTATAAATGCTTTGGTCAAAGAAAACCTTTTTTTTTTTTTTTTTTTAAATCAGTTATGCCTATCAACATTTCTGTTGTCTACATTTAATTCTTCTTTATAGTTGGAAGTTCATGAGGCTAAGCCTGTGCCAGAAAATCACCCACAGTGGGATACAGCAATAGAGGGGGATGAAGACCAGGAGGACAGCGAGGGCTTTGAAGATAGCTTTGAAGAAGAGGAAGAAGAAGAGGAAGATGATGACTAAGCAGGACTACAAATGGACCATATTTGCACATGTTTGCAAATTTTTGCTGTTTTGGAAGTGTATAATAAACCAGAAACAGTGCAGAACTGATGTTGAGGGAGGTATTCTTTCCTAGAAATGGGTGCATAATATAACTTAGGCAGTGCTGGTGCCTTGGTACAGTCTGAAAAAATGCGTAAGGCTTGTTAAGCCTTTCAAGTATGGGAGGGTGCATTTACTTCATCTGCAAATGATAATAAACCCTTTGTTATAATGTCCAGAAGTGTGGGCTATGTATTATCTGATCAATTTATGGTCCCAGTAAAAGAAAAAGTACATGAAAAACAGTCTATAAATGAGCAACTTCTTTGTTCAGTTTTAGTTTTAGCAAACATTAAAGTATGATAAACATCACAACTGTGTTTTAAGTAACATCTGCTCAAGTTTTAATCTTGGTAAGCACTATCATTCATTTATTGACATTTTGCAATGATACAAGATTATTTATCACAGTTCCATTTATAGCTTTAAACTTTTTATTTTTAGCTGTCATCATAAGTTGGCATTCGCTCACATTCCACATTAAATAGAGGGCTACATTTTGGGATTTTCCTTTCTTAATTTCCCAGAATTAATAGACAGACTATAAAAATGGCTTTTAATGGCTTAAAACATTTTTAAGCCTCTATTTGAGCAGATCAATGCAGGATCTAGTTCTTTTTGTAAGCTATAGATCTAAAAATGATTGTGGGACCATATGTTCTCTGATGTGGTGACTTACGTTAATAAACCTTTTTTTAAAGGTTCATTATAAAAGCTGAAACACATTCTTAGCTTTTAATCTACCTGATTCTATCACAAGCCTTTTAAGGAAAAAAATATATAAATGCAAAGGAGGCATTTTTTGTATTCATTTTGGACTCCTGTCAATAAAATAGAAGTTTGACTCGTTTTACGTTTGTAATGGTGTGTGTCTTTTTACTCCCAGAGAAAGGATATAATAGGATAATAATAATTCTTTTTATTTTTCAACTAAAAATTTAATATTGTACATTACTGCTGAAGTGACTGCTCTTTCTATATACATACCATAGAAAAACCCATGAATGGGAGGAATTTCCCTCTCATACTGCATCCTAGAAGGAGAGTGCTTATAAAGAGTAGGAATGTATACGTGATGAATCGTTGAAGTAAGATGAATATTTTTATGACTAGGTATGGAGGCAGCATAAGTTTCTAATATTACAGGACTGATTGTAATAATACTCTCCTATCAAAATCTTCATATGCCAAAGTACTATCGGAATACTAATTTGTGACCTTGTGTATTTAAAAGTTTGCCACTTTCATGCAGAATTAGTACTGGTATTTTGTTACTGCAGTAATTGGAAATAAAACTTGAAAATTACCAGAAACATGAATTTTTTGGGGGTTCTAAATTAAGGATGTGGTATTCTCTGACGTATAGTGAAAGTAGCTTTTCCATTGGAACTTCCATCACCTGTTTTTCTTTTTAAAGGTGTGAGACCCTTCCTTGGCAGGCAGGAGTGCCACTGAGGATTTGTTTCATTTTGCAAGTCAGGAATGGGTTTAATTTTTGAGTCAGGTTTTACAAGGAAGCTCTGGTGTCAGGGGAGGCAGCTGGTGGTGGTGGAAGGGAGTGAGCCAGCCTCTAGCATCAGTGAAAGGGGAGGCTAGAGAAAGCATGTGGCGTGAGGCAAAGTGAGCAAACCAAACTGTGTAACATGCATATGTCATGGTTCTCTTGAAAAATTCTTTCCAAGAAAGGAATTTCTATTCTAGTGGCTATTTTCTCTTAAAGAGGCTTTATCAGTTTATTGAAATAACTGGCTTCTTTCTGTTTGACTCTAGTAAGGATGATTTCACAACCCAGTAACTCCCCACAGTGCTTACCAAAACAGCATCACCTCAACCCACCACTCGGTATTCCTTTGCCCTTCTGGTGATATAAAGGGTGGGGCAAAAGTAGGCTTTCAGCTGTTCATATGGAAAATAATGCAATAATTAATAAATAATACAATAATAAACTCTGTTCCATGTACTCACGGCTATAAACCTACTTTTGCCCCACCCTGTATATATGTACTTCCCCATAAAATAAGTACGTTTTCCTCTAATGAGTTCATACCACAGTAATGAAAGGCTTGAGCCTTCGGGTTATGGTTCTCATCTTTCCAGCAAGTCTGGAAACTCTGCGTCCCATTTTTCTTTCTCTTGACTGAGATTTAAGAACCGACTTAAACTTACCCTGGTTTGCATTTAATCTAATGAAAACGCTTATTGAGTGTAGTTCCCGTTTTTGTTCCCATCAAGAAAGTGACATTTTGTCATCAGGATACATGAACTTATAGATGAAAACACTCAGTGTGTGTATACAAAGTGAAATATTATGAAATTAAGTTGCATAATATCTTATCTTTGTAATTGGTGAAGTACCTATTAAACTCTCCGAAGAGGAAACCACAATTAAAAGTCTAGCAGTTGTACATGTTAGGGTTATAAAACTTGAGGCCCCACGCTGTCTTCTATGTGTATAACTCAATCTCAAAGTCCTTTAAATTTTTTGGTCCATTTTTAAAAATTAAGGGGCACATTGAATGAGGTTGTATCGAACAAATGTTCTGTTCTATTTCTCCCGGCTTGCACTGAGGGGTGAAGGACCATCCTGTGGATCCGAATTGCTCCACTGTGTGGTGGGAAGCTCAGGCCCTGGGGGAAGCAGAGCGGGAGGAGGGTGGGGAAGGGAAGGGAGGTGTTGAATGTAATGAGGCTCTGAGCATATTATTATTATTATTATTTCTCACCCCAGGATATGTGTATTGGTTTGAGAGCGAGAGAAACATCAATCAGCTGCCTCCCGTACATACCCCCTTCAGGGTTTGAACTCGTAACCTCGGTATTTGCCCTGATCAGGCATCAAACCCACAACCTTTTTTGTGTACAGCCACCCAGCCGGGGCTGAGCATATTATTCTTGACCACAATCTTTTCCCAGGTATTTGCTTTAGCCCCCCCAAAACCAGATACTGGAATGTTCTTTAGCAACAATTCTTCTTTCAAATGTAATTCAGCACTTCAAATAGTTTTTGAGGATTATTGATCATCATTCATTGTCTATTTACTGAGTGTCTGTGTTCCTGGGTCTGTGATTCGATACTGGGGCTATGAAAAGAAAATAATTTGTATTTTCTTTTTTTAAAACATTATTTATTGATTGATTTTAGAGAGAAACATTGATTTGTTATTCCACTGATGTATTCACTGGTTGATTCCAGTATATCCCGTAACGGCCGCGACCTTGGTGTGTAGGACAGTGCTCTAACCAGTCAGGGCAAGAATTTGTGTTCCTAAGGACTCACTAGTATCGGGGCAGATGTGTGGCAATCTATTTTAATCCTTTAGCATTAGCTAATATCCGTTGTTTGGAATGTCTTTTTTTCAGTCTTTCCACTGTAGGAGAGGGATTATATTTTTAGGTGCTAGCTATTTATTGGCTTAAAAAAGAAAGCAAATCCTCGACCTTTTTTGTGTGTGTTTCTTTAAAGCATTTTTTCTTCCCAAATATTCTTACTCAACTCCTTGAAATCCCCTATTATAGTCTGCCTTAAAGTGAAACAGCCTAACAGTGAACCATAATGTGACATTTTACCAGCTGTGTTGTGATTAATCCAAATACGTCTTAAGAAGTTAGCATTAAGCATCTTCACATATTTAAACTTGATGCTAGGGCTATTTTGCAAAACTTAAAAAAAAAAAGCTGTGATCTTGTACATTTTTGTAACCTGAGCTAAAAATCCAAATGCAGCAATCATTGGCAGGCTCGAGGGTGGTGGTCTCAGGTCGGGGTGCACGTCGCAAGGCATGGGAGGATCAGTCCACTGGGGAAATGTTAAAGCGGTTGTTTGTATTTAATCTCATCCTTTAAAGTTTCTATTTTTGTGTGTTTTATAATGTACATAATATATTGTTCAATTGTACACTTATATAATTTATAAATAAATAATACATTTTATTGGTGTATTATATATTCCTTCTGATGTCAATGCATGGTAAAAACATTTGGAAACGCTGTGTTTGAAGTACCGATAGGGTGACATTTAAGCTAAAATTAAGGTTTGGACCTTTGGCAAATCACCATTTGAGTTCACAGCTGTGCTACTCTGCTGAAGTCGAAGGGTTGGCATTCACTGTGTCTAGCCCTACAGTAGCCCCAAGAGCCAAGTGATGCTTTTGGAGATGGAACTGAGTCTGTTTGGTGATGGGGTTACTGGGAGAGGGGAGGGGCCCATGGAATGGAAGTGGGGCAGGTGAGGGCAGAAGGGCTGGTGGGTTGATTTCCAGCAAAGGCTGCAGCTCGGTTAGTGGTCCCCACAATCAGTGACTACTACAAATTAAAGGTGAGTGTGGTAAGGGCTGTCTGCTCTCTTCAGCACTAGGTGGTTCAGCAAAACCTGTCAAGCTGGGTCTGCAAGGGGAGCTATGTTCCTCTCACGTCTGAATACCCGAGGTTCCGAGGTCTGGCTACATGAGGTTAAATCTGGATAATGTCAGCAACGGATGCCACATAGGAGCGCAGAGTCCACAAAGCAACTGCAAATTGTTACCTGTAGTTCTCAGTGTGGTTCCAGTAGAGGGCGATATGACTGCACTTTCCAGAAATACAGAATGGTTTAGCTTGTGGGACTAAGAACCACAATTAAGACATGCTTTCTAATGCATTATTATTTCTGAATTCTAGGATTATTTCCTTTTCCTTTAACCTCTGTTATTCCTATCTAACTGTTTCCTTTCCTATGTGTGTCCTTTAATACATTCAATTCACTTCTCGGTTTTCTGGCTGGAAACATTAAGTCCCTTTGCAACAAACCACAGGAGACAATCCATATTCGTTTATTGTTTCAGAACTGTATTAGATTGTTTTCTTGAGAGAGGTAGGAAGTCAGGTAGGACAAAGAAATCCTTTTTTTCTACAAATTTAAATTTTTTGGATGTTTTTAAGAGCTATGAGAGGTCTGAGGTTTTCACTCTGTGCAAGCTAATGAGTTAACCCACCTCAGGGCCATCGACACTGGCAGAAGACGGGACTCCCAGGTCAGAGGCACCGAAGGCCCGAGAGGGAGCTTCATTCCCCATCTGCTCCTCTTGTCCCCCAGGTTCCGTTGGGGGTTGTGTGTGGATTAGCCCAGGCGGGTGCTGCACATGCAGTGTGTGTGTGTCACAGCTGAAGAATTCTGAGCTCAGAAAACCTAATCTTTTAAAGGATCTGCAAGCAGAGTTGTGTGCAGAAACATGAGCTGTCCACGGGAAATCGTCTCTCAAAAGTTGGAGTTCAAAATATATAGAACCTCTATTTACAAAGAAATACAGAGCTCTTCTTCTCAAAGGGTGTGAGTTCTTTTTAGCAAAAAAAGAGGACCAGCGAGGTCATTGTCCTGGAGAATAACGTGCATGTAAGCCTCTTAACGAATGTTTTACCTTGTTGACAAGGCAGTTTTATATGACAGATGAAGATAGTTCACCAACTGAAAAATACCCAGAACTTTCCAAGTTGAAACTGGCCCAGCATGACAGTGGAAAAAGGGTGTCTAAAACGTGAACACTGTGGTATATTGTAACCATAAAAGGTTATTATTGCTCTCTGCATCCCTCCCCAAAACCTCAACCCAAAGCCTGTCCTTCCCCCAAACAACAACCCTCCACGCTCTTCCCAGCAAACCGATGGTCTGCCTCCAGTGAGTCTGAGTCCTGGTCGGGGAGTCGCCATTCCGTTAGCCCTGTCCTTCCTGAGACGCTGCCACGCCGGGGAGTTTGGAACCCCCACTGGTTGAAGTAACTGAAGACCCTCTGGAATATTCTTCTGGGCAGTCATGCTGGCACCTGACGGTCTTTTGAGGGGAAATTGGTTTGTTTCTAGCTGTAGAAACTTATTTAGAGATGATGCAGGTGAAGAGAGAGGGCAATCACATTTGCTGATATTTTGAAAAGAAATTAGGCATGTGACTAAAATTCAATGAGATTTAAAAAATCATGACCTCTAAGCCATATTGCAGATTCTCAAGGCAATATTCACTAATATTTCTGGATTACGATAGCCTGTCTCATTTCTACATCAGTCTGCATCTGTGTCTTTGCAAAAGTAGCCTGCTTCCTTTATTAATCACACCCAAATTTCTCCAACTTTATTTATTTTGTGCCACATTCTTGGGACTCCGCCACTGGCTCTGATGTGCATCACTTTCCAAATTCTCCCAAAGCCTACAACTCCTCTTCTTGACACATGAGAGGGAGAGATGGGGAGCATCAGGAGGGGCCCCGAGTTGAAGGGAGGCAAGACACGCCTTCCTGGCATCTTGGAGTTGCAGCTCCCCCAACTCTTGGTTCAGAACGCTGCACTTCCTCCTTGTCTCAGGATCCCAAGGATCTTGCCCCATCTCCCCCAGCCCTCCTCACAACGCTGATCTAGGCCTATTATCATGGAAATTATAAGGATTGATGTGATTTTCAGTGAAGTGTTTTTGAGACTTGGAAGTGAGACAGTCGTGTTAGGATTCAGAGCATCATTTCTTTATACACGGAAACCCCCACATCCTTCTAGGGCGCTGACTTAATGACAGGGTATCTCACGAAATGTCAGGAGTGACACTGCAAGCGCAGTGCAGTTCAGATGGCGTTTCGGTTTGCTAATACCAAAACCGAGGTTGTGAATGTGTCAGTGTGTTAAAAAAAAAAAAAAAATAGGTTTTAGAGTGAGAACTGAATCTCTAGCAAGGAAAGCCTTCCTCCATCTCAGTGTGATTTGTAAAGTTTTCTTTGCATTTGCTAGTAGGTACTCCCATTGAACCAAGTGCCTGCCTCCCCCTACCCCTCCGCAGCCTAGTATCAGCAGAGTTGGAATGTAGGGATAGGAACAAAATTCCTGGCTTTTAGTCTTCAAGCCACTGCCATGGGGTAGAATTGTCGTGGCAAGTTAATTGTGTGTGTGTAGAGCTTGTGTGTGTATAAATGTGCAGAGCTTATGTGTGTGAGTGTGGAGAACTTGTATGTGTGAGTGTGGAGAGTGTGTGTGTGTGTGTGTGTGTGTGTGTGTGTGTGTGTGTAACTGATTTGAAGTGAATTGCACTCCCAGTTGCACCCACAGAGGAAAACTAATGGTGTTCCAGAAGATGCTGTGACACTGAGAAGTGAGTATAAATGTCAACTGCAGCTGAGAAGGCAAGCGAACTGAGGACTGAGAATCGACCATTGGATTTGCCAAGAGGAGGTGTTGCTAATCTTCATAAGAGCAATTTCAGTGGAACAACTGGAGACAAAAGCCCCACTCCCACTCCCGAGTGGGCTTGAAAGAGAGTGGGAATTATGACTGTGGTATTGGGACAAGAGCAGACAAAGGGGCCAATGGGAATCCAGAAACCGACGCACACGTGGGGACAGACATATATTGATATATGTAACAAGTTGGCACACAGAACAGTGGGGGGAGGAAGGCATCTTCAAAATGCGCTGGGACAATGGGATATCCATCTGGGGGAAAATGACAGATGGCCCCCATCTCATGCCTTATACAACAGTTAATTCCAGGTGGCTTTTAAGTCTAAACTTGAAAGACAAAACAATAAAAGCTGTTAGAATATAATACAGGACAATCTCTTCATGACCTTAGAGTAGGATACAAAGGGCATGTCTCAAAAGGAAAAAAATAATGTGATTAATTAAATTACATCCAAATGAGGGGCTTCTGGTTTCCAGAGACACAATAAAGCAATGAGCAAGGCAAGCCCCAGAGCAGGAGCTATTTGCCACACATTTAATTGACAAAGCACGTGAGTCCATACTAAGTAAAATCTACAAATGGGTAAGGGAAAAAAAAAAAGACAACTCAATAGGAAAATGGACAATAGGCTGAACAGGTGGCTGGGTCATTCAGAAGCAGACCCTGAGAAGGAGTTTGTGGTGCACGGTGTTTATTCTGAACAAAAAGGGGAGGAAGCAGGAGTGGGCCGAGGAAGGAGTTGAACTTCGATGTAGGCCTAGCTAAGTCTGGGCCAATCTGCTGTGATATTGCTTGTTAACGTGACCCGTGTCAGGCTGACATGGCCTTGCTCAGTCAGGGCAGGGGCTCCCAGGAACAGCGTGACCTTGGACAAGGTGGTTGTCTGGCCGACCCTAAAGGAGCTGCTGCCTAAGGCTGTCTGCTGACCACCTCCTTGAAGGAGGGTCTGACTGCTGTGCTTCCAGGTCTACTACTTCACAAAACATATCTTAAGGCAGCCCCCCCCCCCAAAAAAAAAAAAATATGAAAAGCTCTTCAAGCTCGTTCTTCATCAGGGACATGCAAATTAAAATCACAGTGAGTTATCTATCACTACGTGCTCACCAGAATGGCAGAAGTTGAAAAGATTGACTATACCAAATGGTACTGAGGATTCATATCAACTGGAAATTGTATCTACTCCAGGGAGGACTATAAATTTGTATATCAACTTGTTACACAGTTTGCCATTAGGTACTGAAGTTGACATTATGCACAGGCAGTGACCTAGCAATGACACTTCTAGGTATTTATCCAACAGAAATGCATGCACATGTGTACCAATAGACAGGTACAAGACCGTTCACAGATGTTCTATTCATAACAGCCCCAAACTAGAAGCAACCTAATGTGGACCGATAGTTCAATGGATAAATGCATTCTTCTGTGTTTATGCAAAGGTTGTGGTTGGCTGCCTCCAAGATGGTCCCCAATGAACCCTTTCTCCTGGTGCTCACATCCTTGGCTGGTCCCCTTCTGCACCGGACCAGAAAGGTCTGTGTGATCGATCGCATATAGCCAGTGATGGCGTGTCACTCTTCTAAGATTAAGTGACAGTGTAACACACAAAAGGCATTGCAGCTTCCATCTGGGGAGCTCTCTCACAAGAGAGAGAGCTCTCTCTTTTTTTCTCTTGGACTATTGGCTCTGGGGAATCTATGACATGAGCAGCCCTATGGAGTGGCCCAAGGGGTGAGGAACTAGTTTCTTGTGAACAGCCGTGTGAGTGAATTTGGAAGTAGATCCCACAGCCCTAGAGAGGTCTTCAGAGATGACAACCTCAGGCAACAGCTTGACTGCAACTACAATGAGAGATCCTAAGCCAGAACACCCAGCTAAGCCACAAATGACTCCTGACTCTCAGAGTATAGGTGATATAATAAATGTCAGTGTTGCCCAGCTGGCATGGCTCAGTGGTTGAGTGTCTACTTATGAACCAGGAGGTAATAGGTTCGATTCCCGGTTACGGCACATGCCCGGGTTGCGGGCTTGATCCCCATTGTGGGGTGTGCAAGAGGCAGCCAATTAATGATTCTCTCTTATCATTGATATTTCTATCTCTTCTTCTCCCTTCCTTTCTGAAATCAATAAAAATATATATTAAAAAAATAAATAAATAAATGTAATTTTTAAGCTGTTAACTTTTGGGGTAATTTGTTACGCAGCAATAGATAACTAGTGCTGGGATGCGATTCTATAAAGAAATGAAAATAAATGAAATGCAATTATGTATGTCAACATGGGTGAATTTTACCAAAACAATATTGAGTGAAATAAACCAAACATAGAAGATGTTTTTATTATTCCAGTAAAGTTAAAAAAACAACACAGGTTAAACTAAAGTACAGTGTTTTTTGTTTGTTGGTTGGTTTGTTTTTTAAAGAAATGCATGCCTAGATCATAAAACAATAAAGTCAGGGGGTGATTTTTGTAAAAGGATGGTGGTTACCTTTGGAGCAGACGGGGGTAGGCAGTGGGAGGGGCATGGAGAAGGCTTCTGTGCTCTTGCTAACCTGCTATTTCTCTACCTGGATGGTTGTAGCAAGGGTATTTTTGAGATAAATCATTAAGCTGCCTGCTTCTATTTTTACGCCCCGCCCCTATTTTTTTGGTATAGGTGTTACATTTCACAAGAAAAAGGCAAACAAAGAATGGGAGGAGAGAACTGGGGGACAGACCGCATAGGTAACTCTTTAGAGGAATGTTGTTGCAAAGAGGACCAAAAACCCCAGCGGTAGCTGGATGAGCATTGAAATCAAGATTTTTTAAATTTTTTTTTAAGATGGGAGGAAACAGCAATGTGTCTTATGTGGAAGGAAATGATCTATTGGATAAGAAAGACTGACAAGACAAGAGGTTGTATTGATGGAGCCAGATTCTGGAGTGAGAAGGATGGGTCTGGGCTGAGCTGGGCCCCAGGCCCCAGGGTTACTGAATTACTCAGGGTTCTGCAGAGAAACAGAACCAATGGGCTGTATCTATAGTTATACAACCGATTATTAAGCCTATATCTGTCTGTCTATCCATTTACATCTATCATCTACCTATCATCTCTCTATCATCTATCATCTATGTATCCCTGTGATTCCCTTGTCCGTGAAGATAGTGAATGAGGTGTCTTAGGTGAAAACACTCTCTTCTCAGCCTCAGGAAGTACTAGTTCCCCCAGGACCCCCCTCTCGCTCCCCCAGGACCCCTCTCCCGCTCCCCCGTCCCCCACTCCAAGTCCTGGCCCTCAGGCCTGGTGTCTGGATTCTAACCGGGAACTGAATGAGCGAGTGGCGTCTCCAGTTGTGGCCACCAGGGGGCGGGAGGTGGCCTAGACCAGGCCGGCGGGGAACAAGGACAGCCCGCTGCCTGCGCGGGTGTGGCTGGGGCGCCTTTGCCATCCTCCATCTCCGCCGGCGACCTCACCGCCACTCGCCGGGCCCCAGACACTCCAGAGTCACGGCGGCCCGGGCACCCGCTATTTCACCGACCCCGAGTCCTCACCAGGTCCCCTTCGCCCACACCCAGGACCGGCGACTTCTTCCCGGCCCCCTGGGGCGGCATTGCCATTTCAATGATGGGTTCATCCGTCGGAGGGATCCGGCTGGCGCCCTGCCTCCAAAGCCCCTCCCCCGCCACTGTCCCAGGCACTAGCGTCTCCACCCCCACGCTGGTCCAGCGCCTCAGAGGGGTTACCGGGTGAACTTGCAGGGTCTCTCCAGCAGGGGGTAATTCAGCTGCCCCCACAGTAAATTCAAAATATATTTACTAAGGTATAAATTAAATATATTTAATCCTCCTTAGGACACGCCCAGCACAGTCCCTCTGAGCGGTGTGGGGCTTGCTTTGGGGAACAGGGCTGCCAGACTTAGCACACACAAAAGGATGCGGAGGGAAATTTGAATTTCAGATAGACAACAAGTTATATTTTAGTGTATAAGTGTGCCCCATGCAATATTTATATTAAATATAAATATGAAAATATATTTTGGGGAATCAAAATATTCCTTGTTTATCTGAAATTCAAATTGGACTTGAGTGTCCTGTATATTTTTTTTTTCTGGCAACTCTAGCCAGGAATGGATATACTATACGGAGGGAGGAGGAAGCTCTCGTTATAAGAGAGTAATTTCTGTTGGGCCTTTTGAATGGCTTCCTATCTACATATTTTAAATTCCATTTATAAATACCCAGCTAGTTAACAAAAAGTCCAACGTCTCTCTGTTTTGTTTTAGTTAAACTCATGTACAACTCATGTACAAGCCATCAGTTTTCTTTCTTTTTAAAAAAAATATATTTTTATTGATTTTTAGAGAAGGGAGAGGGAGAGAGAGATAGAAACATCAATGATGAGAGAGAATCATTGATCAGCTGCCTCCTGCAGATCCCCTACTGGGGATTGAGCCTGCAACCCAGGCATGTGCCCTTGACTGGAATTGAACCTGGGACCCTTCAGTCCGAAAGCCGATGCTCTATCCACTGAGCCAAGCCGGCTAGGACCCATCAGTTTTCTTAATAGAGTTTAAAAGAAGCAATGGATCATGGCAGTCGATTAAAGCGGCTGCCCTTTACATCTGGGGAGCCTTTCCTTTCGTGGAGCTTAGTAAATATATTTTGAATTTTTATGAGTTTATTTGAGCTAAACTGATGACATGTGCCAGGGGAGCAAGGTCTTAAATGCTCTCGAGAATAACAGTTTTACGACTTCTTTTATCCATTTGAAGTAAAGGAGGGGAATCTTTTTATATTGGTTTGTTTTTATGGGCAAATATGGATTTTGACTTTTTGGCAGGGAGGTTTACTTTCTGACGGGAGTCCAAGCTAAACAGGAACTGTTCTGTGGGGCAGAAACTCGGAAGTCATGATACTACCTGTACACCTCCCTGAACAAGGCCGCGGGCACCTCCTGGGGACCTCACTTCTGGGTAACCATTTCATACACACACACACACACACACACACACACACACACACACACACACACACAGGCTATGTGTCCATCCCATTATTCCATTTAGATTTGGGGCCAAGGGACTCAATCCCCTATAAGGGAACAAATCCTTTACAATCCTATTAACACTGCGTGGCCCTTGTTGAGCCCATTTCCCTCACTCCACTGTGGAATCCCACCCAGGATCAGACGGGCTCAAACGTAGACTGGCCCCCCCTGGCCCTGACCTGCTTGGTCTTGGGGGAGAGAAAGCCGAGTGTATGCGTTTCCTAGGGCTGCTGTAACCTAGTGCCACCAGCTGGGTGCCCTACACGACAGAAATGTGTTGCCTCACAGTTCTGGAGGCCGAATGTCTGAGACCCAAGTGTCAGCAGCGCTGGTTCCCTCCGAGGGCTGTGAGGGAGGACCTGTCCCAGGCCTCTCTCCTGGTTTGTGTCTTTACATCGTCTTCCCTCTATGCACATCTGTCTCCGTCTAAATTTCTCCTTTTTGTAAGGACACCAGTCATGTTGTCATGGAGCCCGCCCTAATGACCTCACTTTACTCTGATGACCTCTATGTCAAATAAGGTCATGTTCTGAGGTCCTGGGGTAAGGAGTTCAACATGTCTTTCTTGGGGAGATACAATGTACCCCATGACACCAAGGAAACGCTGATGAGTGAAGGTGCAGTTCATTGGTGCCTGAAAGAGGACTCTCTCAGGGTTCCCAGCAGCACCTCGATGCAGGGCCTTGGCTGCAAGGCCCGAGCTTTTGTCAGGAAGCTCCTAGAACCGGGCAGTGCTGGCTTCAAGGGAGAACTTGCTTTCCTGTTGGACACCTAAGCTTGGTCTGCGAGGCACTTTCCTTCCCACGGCGAGCCTTTCCTCTCCCCTCGGGAGGACCCTTCTCTTTCCCAGGCAGGGCTCGTGTGTCTTCTCTCACCACCGGTGGGACCAGAACTGTGAGCAGAGCATCCCCCACAGGTTTGTCCAACAATGTGGCACCCGAGTTCAATGGCGAGCTGGGAACAGGTCCAGGAAAGAAAAACAAGGGCAGGCACTGGGGGGATTTGAGGTGAACACTTAAGAACTTGTGTAGTAGCAGAGAGAACCAAGGTGGCAGCAAAGGTAAACAACTAAACTGCCGCCTCACACAGCAATTTCAAAACTACAACTAAAAGACAAAACATCTACCACCCAGAACCACGGGAAAGCTGGCTGAGTGGAAGTTTTACAACTAAGAAGGAAAGAGAAAGGAGCACAAATGCTGAAAAGCTGAGGTACGGAGGCACGCGAATCGGGCTGGTGGCAGGTGACTGGGCGCGTGGCTTTTTTTCAACCCGAAGGGAGACAAGCTCCCGATTACTCTGAAATCCAGTTTCTGGGGACACGCGGGGGACCCAGACGCCTACGGGGAGAAGCTGGACTGTCGGCCATCGGGTCGGAAAGTGAGAGTGACTTTTTTGCAGAAGTGTGCCCAGAAATCATTGTTTACTGCGCTGGAGCGTGGGACGCGGGGACTTGGAAACCCAGAAAGGCAGAGACGGCTGACTGCAGCCATTGCCGTTTGCCATGCCCTAGCCTAGTGACGCCCTGAGACCCTGCCCCGCCCCACCCTGAGACCCCGCCCCGCCCTGAGACCCCGCCCCGCACATTCTACAAACCCGCCCTGGCTCCACACAGCAGCTTTTGCATATAAATGGCCTGTTCTGTGGAAGCTTAACCAAATAAACTGCAGCTCCAGTCAGAGTGCTCCAAAACCGCCAAACTCTAAGCAAAGAGGAGAAAACTGTAGTTCTTGCTGTAGCTCCTGCTGGGTGGCCTCAGACAGTAGCTGACCTGCACCCCATTGGAGATCCAGAAACGAGGGCATCTAGGGGTCGGTGTGAGACGACACCAGATTTCAACTACTCTCATAAGGGACACATTCAAGAGGCAGACTCAGTGAGCACCAAAGCCCTACTGGAACAAGTCCTGCCCCATAAACGTGTCTCCAGCACAGCAATTCTTCCGTTATAGACACAGCGGGTCCTCATAGCCAATTGGCCTGGAGATCAATTCCTCCCAGTGACACCAACAACAACCAAGACTTAACTACAACAAGGCTGTACACACAGGCCACAAAGGGGTGCACCAAGAGTGTCCACCTCAGGTAACTGGGAGGCTGACCCATTGAACCAATAGGACAACTAGTATACAAAGCTACCCTAACCAACTAAGGGAAGCAGCAAAAATGAGGAGACAAGGAAACAGATCACAAACGAAAGAAATGGAGGAGAACAAATGACTGGACATAGAGTTCAAAACCACGGTTATAAGGTTTTTCAAGAATTTCCTGGAAAAGGCCGATAAATTTAATGAGACCCTCGAGGATATGAAAAAGGACCAACTAGAAATTAAACATACACTGACTGAAATAAAAAATATTATACAGCCGAAACCAGTTTGGCTCAGTGGATAGAGCGTTGGTCTGCGGACTGGAGGGTCCCAGGTTCGATTCCGGTCAAGGGCATGTACATTGGTTGCAGGCACATCCCCGGTGGGGGGTGTGCAGGAGGCAGCTGGTCGATGTTTCTCTCTTATCGATGTTTCTGGCTCTCTATCCCTCTCCCTTCCTCTCTGTAAAGAATCAATAAAATATATTTAAAAAATATATATTATACAGAGACCCAACAGCAGACTAGAGGAACACAAGAATCAAGTCAAAGATTTGGAATACAAAGAGGCAAAGGACACTCCTCCAGAGAAGCAAGAAGAGAAGAGAATTCAGAAAGTTGAAGATAGTATAAGAAGCCTCTGGGACAACTTCAAGCGTACCAACATCAGAATTATGGGGGTGCCAGAAGAAGAGAGAGAGCAAGACATTGAAAACCTATTTGAAGAAATAATGACCGAAAACTTCCCCCACCTGGTGAAAGAAATAGACTTACAAGTCCAGGAAGTGCACAGAACCCCAAACAAAAGGAATCCAAAGAGGACCACACCAAGACACATCATAATTAAAATGCCAAGGGCAAAAGACAAAGAGAGAATCTTACAAGCAGCAAGAGAAAAACAGTTAGTTACCTACAAGGGAGCACCCATACGATTATCAGCTGATTTCTCAACAGAAACCATGCAGGCCAGACGGGAGTGGCAAGAAATATTCAAAGTGATGAGTAGCAAGAACCTACAACCAAGATTACTCTACCCAGCAAAGTTATCATTCAGAATTGAAGGTCAGATAAAGAGCTTCACAGATAAGAAAAAGCTAAAGGAGTTCATCACCACCAAACCAGTATTATATGAAATGCTGAAAGGCATTCTTTAAAAAGAGGAAAAAGAAGAAAAAAGTAAAGATAAAAATTATGAACAACAAATACATATCTATCAACAAGTGAATCTAAAAGTCAAGTGAATTAAAAATCTGAGGAACAGAATAAACTGGTGAATATAATAGAATCAGGGGCATAGAATGGGAGTGGACTGATAATTCTCAGGGGGAAAGGGGTGTCTGTGTGGGGGGTGCGGGAAGAGACTGGACAAAAATCATACACCTATGGATGAGGACAGCGGTGCGGGGGAAGGTAAGGGCAGAGGTGGGGTGGGAACCGGGTGGAGGGGAGATATGGGGGAAAAAAGGAGAAACAATTGTAATAATCTGAACAATAAAGATTTATTAAAAAAAAAAAACTTGTGTAGTAAATGTTCATAGTAATTTGAGTCTCATAAAACCCCACCTCCACGCAGTCTCCCCTCACTCAGACAATAAAACTGCAATGCCGTGCCGTGTTCTGTCACGCACAGTTGAAATCTGAGGAGTCAAAATAATACCTTGCCTACTTCTTTCTAAGGGAGCTTAGTCACTGATGCGTTTCAAACTCTGACTTTGGTCACCTTATCCTCACAAGATTTGAATATTCTAATTAGGAACAGGAAGCCATGCAAGCAAGTGAGACAACCCCAGTTCCTCCTTTGGTTCTTGGAGAAAAGGAATCCAGTCCATCACCCTGTAATCTCCACAGAACCATCACCTTTCCAGTAGCGGCCACGGCCAGTGTGAAAACAAGCTAATAGCACGCGCCATCTCCCACCATTGCCGGGCCCAATGGAGCTTCCCAGGCTCCGGCAATGCTAACTCGGTAGGCAGGGCCATCGTGTCCTGCTGCGGTAGGGCAGGTTTTGTTGGCCGCCAAGCCTAATTCCGATGGTTCTTTTTGCCAAAGTAAGATCCCTTGTGTCACTATGTTGGGGATATGATTTTTTTTTTCTCTCTCTAAAATATATAGTGTGCAAAACTGGCAAGTGAACAAATGGGATGGGAAATTGACTGCAGGGAGGGAATCCCCCTGCTGTAACTGGGGGCTTCCGAGGTAGTTGTCTGGAAAATGAATTGGATCCTGTCCTTAAAAAGAACGTTGTTTGGTAAAGCGAGGAAGCCTTGATCCAGCTGAGCCACAGGAACAGCTGGGGCATAACTCCCTCTGCGCACCCGCGAGGACGTTTGAGGCTTGTGGCCGCTAACCAGTGCCTGCACCTCATTCTCATCAGCAGCTTCTTACTGCACTGTGAGCACACTCAGAACGTTTTCTCACTATGTTTCAGGTAGACAAGACTCTTTAATCACTGTGCCTTCCCTCCTTGGTGCCCTCCTTCTGGACATACAGCTTAAGCTTTTGTGTGTCAGCCCTGCTCCAGGAGACACCCACCCTCTCAACACACGCTTTCTGTCTGTCAGTCTCTTCATTCTCTCCCTCCTCCCTGCAGCAGAAACAGTCATGTTTCCCATCATTTAATTGCTCTGTGTTATGGTTTACATTTTATTCTTTAATTTTCCTCTAGCTACCATGTTACATGTAGCTTAGCAAACACACACTCATTTCATCCTGATACTGGGTCCTTAATGGTTCCCCCTTATTTGGTTTGCTCTGCCCCCCCACCCCCCCCGCCCCCCGCCCCATGCTTTGGTTCCCTCCCTCTTTCTCAGGGGTAGGGAAACCATGGTGCAGGTGTCAAAGTTGGTCAATAGGACATCGCCAGCAGTCCTGGTGCCATACTGCCAGTCTCTTCAATAGTGGTCTCTCTAACTCTTTTGAGAGCAGGGTGTGGTAAAGTCCCCTTCCCAATTCCTACAACCTGTTTCAGGAAGTTTGGGTGGGCAACATATGTAGTCTCCTTCTTCCCCAAAGTTGAATGTGCCTACGAGTTTACTGCTCTTCCACAACCCCCTCTGTAAGGCCTGTGGAGATAAGAGCACAGAAGTCACCGGCAGGTCTTTGAGCAGAGCAGGCAGGTTGATGAAGAAGTTGGTGAGTGACAGAAGTGTGCTGGTGTGTGGGGAATTGTTTTCCTGGGTTACTTTGAATAAGGCACTTCTCTGTGCTCTGGAATATCTGGTGGTCAAAGGGCATGTTATTCAAAGTTTTAGGATTTCTGCAAAAAGAAGTTGCTATACGTTTGGTGAAATCAATTCTATGTTTTAAAAAAATTTGGGGTTGATGACCTTCTCAGAGGGCACTCAATGTTTCTGACTACTCTTTGAGGGTCCCCTGCCTCCCCCAGGGAATGTAATATACCTTTTTTCCTCTGGCTGCCTTCAATATTTCCTTTTCATCTTTTATTTTCATCAGTTTGAAAATGGTATACCTAGATGTGATGTTTTGTTTGGTTTCAGCTTGATGTTTCTAAGCTTCTTGAATTTGTGGTTTGGTGCCTATCATGAATTTTGGGAAATTCTCTGCCATAAGTTAATCCAAAAAATTTTTTTGCCCCATTCTTTCTCTTTTCTCCTTCTGGTATTCCAATTGCATATGTATTAGACCATTTGAAATTGTCTCACTTTTAATATAAAAACATAGATACATTATGAGTAAAAGTATATGAATAAATACCAGCTGAAATAGCTATATTACATTAATATCTGATAAAGTAGACTTCAGAAAGAAATATTTTCAGGGATAAATGGTGTGTCACATAATGATAAAGGGATGAATCACCTAAGAAGACACAACAATCCTAAATATGTATATACCTAACAAAGCAAAAACTGCTAGAAGTAAAAGATGAAAGAAACAAATCCAGAATTATAGATGGAGACTTCAATGATTGCTAGAAAAAGTAGAATATCATTAGATATAGAAGATCTAAATAATATAATTAACCTAATTGATATTTATAAAATACTCTATTCGTCAACAGCAGATACACATTATTTTCAATTGCACACAGAATAATCACCAAGATAAACCATATAATGGCCCATACAGAGACTCTTAACATGCTTTTTGAAATGGAAATCTCTTATTGACTTCCAGAGCTGCAGCCCATGGACAAGAGTGGTGATGTTACCTTGAGAGCATTAAGGGAATTCCTGCTAGGCCAGGGCCAGAGGGCAGGCCAAAATATTAAAAAAAGAGAATATGTCACACACTAAGTCTTTGGAGCATAATGACATTACACTAGAAACCAATGACAAAATATCTGGAAAATCCTCCAATACTTAGAAATTAAACAAAATACTTCTATATAATCCATGGGATAAAAATGAAGCCTCAAGGCAAATTTAAAAATATTTTGGGAAAAATAACAAACATGAAAATACATTATATCTAATTGGTGGGTTGCAGCTAAAGCAGTGCTTGGAGGAAAATTTATAGCATTAAAATCTTACATTAGAAAAGAAACAATGTTGCCAATCAATAACTTAAGCTTCTATTCTAAGAAACTAGAAAAAAAATCAGTTGAAACCAAAGCAAGCAGAAGGAAGGAAATAATAGTCTAAAGCAATGACATTGAAAAAAATAAACCTTCCTACCCACCCCTCACCCCCAGGAGAGTCCCAAGTCCTTATGTACATCAGTGGATACAAGTAGAAATGTATGGAGGAGGAGGAATTCATCAATGACACAGGTCAAACTTGTGTTACCTCTCTCCCACCCAGGACCTCGGAGAACACTTGATGTTATAAATGCTTTAAAAAAAGATTATAAGCTATTTATGTCATTTTTAAAGCTAACATATGTTGAGAGCTTATGACAGTCTAGGTATTGTTATAAGCATTTTAAATATACTAGTTCATCTAATCCTTACAAGTAACCTATATATCTACCCCCATTTTAGAGATGTAAAAACTGAATTGCATAGAAATTTAGTCATCTGCCAAAAGTTACTCACCTCAAAAGCGACAAAGTCAAGATTTGAATGCAAGCAGCCTGGCCTCAGAGCTCAGATATAAAGGAGCGTTTGTTGGTATCTGTGACTGTATCTGTGTCCTCTGTGCCTAGCACAGTGTCTGGCGTACATAACTCTGGATGAGTGTTAATTGGGTGATTTACAACTTGAGGCCACTTTGGAATAAAAACGGAAAGAATCTTGGCCTATTAGAAAGGTGACTTCAAAGTTGCTAAGAGACTAGATCTTAAATGTTCTCACCACACATGCGCATACACACACACAAAGGAAATAATAATTATGTGATGTGACAGAGGTGTTAGCTAAGTCTACAGTGGTCATCATTTTGCAGTACATAAATGGATCAGAGCAACATGCTGTATACCTTAAACTTATACAATGTTATAGATTACAATAAAGGAGGATGGCGACTCTACATTTTAAACTATTTATAAGTTTCTGATGTTGGACAATATGGAGGACCCTTCCCTTTATATTGTATGATGTGATATAATGAGTGACAGGAGAGAGATGATGTGTTTGGGGGTTGAGCTGAGAAGATGGGGAGGGAGGTTTCTCTGATAATACCACAAAAGTCACAGAAGAGATCCTACTCGTTCTCTAGAATCTTCATACCCGTTCTGTGTGTTAACTGTCATTACTTTCACTCTGAGGAGCCCAGACAGAGGTTAGGTAACTTGTCCAAGGCTGCTCTGTCAACATGCAGTGGGTAAGGGGTCCACCAGAGCAGACTGATTCCGCCCCCTACCTCCCCCCACTCCTTTATCACCGTTATGTACTGGATTCCAGTGGGGCAGCTGGGGCTCAGATGGCTCCCCACTCAGTGCCTTCAGGTTTAAAAAACCCCACATTCGTATTGATTTCAGAGAGGAAGGGAGAGGGAGAGAGAGATAGAAACATCCATGATGAGAGAGAATCATTGACTGGCTGCCTCCTGCAACCCCACTCCCCGCACTAGGGATGGAGCCCGAAACCTGGGCATGTGCCCTGATCTGGAATCGAACCTGGGACTCTTCAGTCCACAGGCCAACACTCTATCCACTGAGTCACACTGGGCAGTCTGCCTTCAGGTTTTAACACACCTTCATGCCCGGGAGACTTTCCTCGCTCCTCCAGAACTTCATGGGTAATGATGTATGTGGTGACCAGGGTGCTGCCTGGGGCCCAGACACAGTGAGAGTGCCCCTCGTGTTGGTAAGCCCTGTGTGGGAAAGTCCCTAGGCCTTGCGATGTGGTTGGAGGCTCAGCATCTGGAAATGAGAATTAAAGTGGTGCCTAAAGTGTAGTTTTATGAGTTACGATGTTGATGAGGTGGCCTCTGGGCTGCTGAGAGATGAAGCTCTGAGAATAAGGAGATGGTGCCCTCTGACCTGTGGGCCTCGTCCCCGTGTCAGCTCCAAACCCACGTGTGTGTCTTTAGAGTGCTTCCCCTGCTAAAGATTTCTTAAAAGAGAGAGCAACAATATTCCAATTAGCATACTTTCCCCAAGCAGCGTGGTTTCTTAGCAGGATGTGTAAATTAGCTTTAAGAAATTTATTCTATGCTTCTAATATACATATTAAAGCACAGGAGCAAAAACTGCTGCAATCAAAATTTACTTAAGGTTATTCACATCAGCAAAATGCACTAGGAAGCTCCCAAACCCTTGTTTCACCAAGACATCTAAATACAACCCAAGGCTGGCCGAGATCAACGTGTAGGAGGTGGGGCCAGGAGGGTCCTGTGAACCCTTAAAGGGGCACTGGCCGTCCATGCATCTCCTACACTGATCCTCTAATTTCTTCTGTTTTCCTGCTTTTAGCTTTTTTCTCTATTATCTTGGGAGTTTCCTTGACACTATCCTTTGACATTACTATTAAAATTTCCATTTCTACTCACATATTTTTAATTCCAAGAACACTCTTTTGTCCTTTTAATGTCTTGTTTTAAAAAAATAGCAGTCCATTCTCATATTATTGATGTGATATATTATATTATGTCTTCCAGGATATTAATCATAATTTTTAAAAAATCCTCACCTGAGGATTATGCTTTTTATTGATGAGAGAGAGAGAGTGAGAGAGAGAGAGAGAGAGAGAGAGAGAGAGAGAAATATTGATGTGAGAGAGAAATATCAATCAGTTGCCTCCTGTATGCACCCCAACCAGGGATCGAATGCTCAATCCAGGTATGTGCCCCAACTGGGAATTGAACCCACAGCCTTTTTAGTGTGTGGGACGATGCTCTAACCAACTGAGCCACCTGGCCAGGACTTAATAATAATTTTTTAATTTTATTTTTTTCTCCCTGAGGCTTGCCTGTTTTCACCAGATCCCTTTCCTTCCTCTTGTTGGCTTTGGTCTCTGTCTTTTATGTCAAAGGCTCAAGGTTAGCGAAGCCCTTCTGGTGTGAGTGTGTGTGGGCAGGCACGTCCCCGCTGAGCGTCACTGAAGGGGGTTTAGCTGGGCCGACCCATGGGAACCCCATCTGTCAGTGTGTGTAGATCTCTTCTCCAGGGCCGGTCAGTCTCCCCAGAGGAATCGCCCGTGCTGCCGGGGGTGTCAGCCCTGCTGCAGACAATGTGGGTGGTGCTGTGGTCTCACCGGCAAGGGTGAGAACGTTCTCTGTGTGCGGCTCTTGGTCCAGCACCTCTGCCCTCAGCGGTGCCTGTGTCCTGGAGAACAGAGTAAGCTTCGTTGGGTCAGGTTGAGGGGCCAACACCCACAGCACAGGGTGGGAGGGTCCGGTCTTCTTGTTCTTAGCTCCCCCTCGCTTCGACTTCTGAAGGTTCCAGAAGCCTCCAGTTTCAGTGTCCTTTATGTGTGCTTCTTGGGATCTCCCACTTCAGATGAAAGGGTCAGATTTCTTGGGCCCACCAGGTCAGTTCCCTCTTGTGTCCATCTGCTTTGCAGCTTTTACAATTTTGTTGCTTTATCAACCCTTTTCCTTTGGTTTCTCATCGTGTACAGGGTGGGGCAAAAGTAGGTTTACAGTTGTGAGTATGTGAAACACAGTTTATTCTTGTATTATTTATTAATTATTGTATTATTTTCCATATGAACAACTGTAAACCTACTTTTTCCCAACCCTATGTTGATGCCATTTAGATTCCCTCTTCTTTATTGTAGCACTACTAGAGGCCCAGCGCTCGAATTCGTGCATGGGTGGGGTCCAGCTGCCTGCCCCGATGGGGGCTGATTGGGACTGGGCTGGCTGGGGGGAGGGGAGGGGACCTGGGAGGTTGGCTGGCTGGCCCCACCCACTATTGGGGTTGGGGGGGGGAAATTGGGGGGGGGGCCAGCCAGGGGGAAGGGCCACAGAAGGTTTGGGGGTGCTGATTAGGGCCCCGATCGGACCGGTTGGCTGCCACAATGCACATCATAGTGACTGGTCATTCCAGTCGCTTGGCTTTTATATATATAGATCTCTCTCTCTCTCTCTCTCTCTCTCTCTCTCTCTCTCTCTCTCTATATATATATATATATATATATATATATATATATATATATATACCAGGTACTATTTTAACAGCTTAACATCTACCTATTCTAACTCCTGTAATCCTCACAGTGGTATCACTGTCCCCATTGGCAGATGAAAGAAGCTAAAGCACAGAGGGGTAAGCCACTCTGAGCCACTGAGCTTCACGTAAAAAATTGTTTGTACATTCCTTGTTAAATTTTCTTTTCATTTCAGTTTTTGCTCTTCCCATCTCCTTTGGTATTTCTATGACTATAACTCTGGGCTGGACTCCTTCCCACAAACTGGAGGGAGGCGGGCATTCCTCTCTACAGAGTGCCCCCGACTCTCTGGGCCTTGTGCTTAGCCCAAAGCAGTCATTCATGGTTGAGGTCCCTGGAAGGTCAGTCAAGGGCCCATTCCCAGAGGGTGCTGCCATGTGGCTGCTGAAAGCAGGCAGTCCCTGAGTCCCCATAGCGTCCCCTCGGCCCCAAACCTGCTCCTTCAGTTCTCACCCGGCCATTCCCCAAGGCCTGCCTCCAGCCCTCACATGATTCAAGAGGACAGAACTACAGAACTGAGCCTCCCACCAATCCCCTTCCTGCAGGGCCTGGATATACCCCGCCCCCCCCCCCCAACACACACACACACACCACACACACACACACACACACACACACACACACACACTGCGCAGCCAGATTAAGGTAACCCCAGGCCTCCACACACTCCTCTCAATGTGCAAACTATTTCATCTTAACCAGCGCGTTTGGAGAGGAGCAGTTCCAGCCGCCTTCCTCTCCAGAGTTCCCGGCCTCCATTAAAGGATGCCACGCAGCCAGGGAAGCCAGGGCCCCTGCACAGCTGCCTACTCCCCCAGGCTTAGCAGCTTCTGAATCCCTCTGGTCTTGGCCCCTGACTCCTCCTGCGCTATCTTGGTTTCACTTGCATCGACCCAGGAAGCAAAACTCAGTCTCTTCACCAGTTTCTACAAGAAATTCAACCACATCAAGCACTGAGCACTTTCTGTGGTCTTTCCTGGAGATCAGTGCGGGGGAGGCTGCGTGGGTTGAGGGTCACGAGCAGCGCACAGCATCCTCCCAGCTCCCCGCCCCCGCGATCTTCTCTTCTCCCAGACCCCCCTCCTTCAGCGCTCATTCCTCTTCCTTTTTACTGAGAGCACTGACAGTATTCGGGTATCCATCCCTCCTCGGGAAGCTCTGCTCCGGGGAGCAAGCAAAGCCTCTCCGCCCTCCACCCCTTCAAAGGAGGACTCATCCTTGGTTCGAGAATGGGCGTGGCCTAATTTTAGCCAATGAGATGAGAGAGAGGTTGGTAGGAGGCTCTAGGAAAGAAGTTGCTTAGCTCCCAAGTGCAAGGTACCTGGAGAGGCTGTCCCTGCGGTGGATGTGACGGCGAAGTATGAGGCTTGTAAGCTACTGGCAGCTCTAATGTGACCCTGAGGGAAGCCAGGCATAGGATGACTCAGACCAGGTCTTTGGTGGCATCACGGAGTTGCTGGGTCATGCCCACATAAAGCTCCTGGTTCATAGGTCAACGCTCAACCACTGGGCAGTGCTCTTTCTTTTTAAATTAGTTACTTGCAACCTGAATTCCCTCATCCTTCATGTTGGCCACCGACCCAGTTTTCTGGGTTCAGTTTCTACCCCAAGTGGGCTTCTCAAAGACATGGTCCACCGTGGAGATGGTTATCCTGAAGGGAAATTCATCAACCAGTTTTTATTCACCAACCAGCAGCTTTCTTTCTTTCTTTTTTTTTTTTGAAGAGAGTGAAAATTTTCAGACTGCATCATTTGCATTCAGATGCAAGTTTTGTTCCAAGGACAATGGTGGTAGCCTTGCCTTTTGGTAACTAAGGAGCCCACGTTGGAGATCTTCCCTCAAACAGAGGGAGATGGAGCCCCAGGTGATCAATGACTTTATTCTAGAAACTGAAATTGCAAGCAACCCCAACAGGCTATTTTCTAAATGAAATCTTTAAAAAGGTAGAATTTCTCTTAGCTGGTCCCCTGTTAGGTTGCTATATTCCTCCTCCTCACCTCACCCCCCCCCCTCCTCCTCCTCCTCCTCCTCCGCCTCCTCCTCCACAACACACACACCTAGAAAAATTGGGCCCAGAAGCAGTGACTGTTGTCAGATGAAATTGAATATACTCCTTACTTATTCTCAGTCTCTTTTCCTGTCTCTTTGGAGTGCTCATACAAGTCTGGCTGAGGTTCTCTCTCTCTATTTCCAAGAGTTTCTCAGCACTCAAAGACTGATCTCTCATATTTAACTTGGGGGAAATATTTTAGGAGGAAAAGGGAAACAGCAAATAAACCGAAGTGCTTGGCGATCACCTGTATAAATGTTGAATACAAGTTTATTAGTTTCACACAGTTTCACACGGCTCAAGCAGGAATCAAGTCTAAAAATCTATACTAATATTTATTGGTCACCTTCTTTAACCCCTAGTTTCTTTTATTCATTCATCGATAATTATTTGTGGGTTTCCTATTACAGAGCAGACGCTGAGCTACATGCTGGGGAGACAGTGGGGAACACTCAGCCATCTTGGAGTTTACACCTGAGTGACCAAAGAAAACATCCCTCCTGTTTTCCCCTCAGCTGTCCTGGCTGTCAGCACATGCCCCGGCCCTTTCAGCCTGTTACCAGACACGGCCCTGGGATGAGGGTCTCTGGGCTGGCTACCACTCAAACTGCCAGACCTTGACACAGATATTTCCACTAAAGCCAATCCCTGAATCTCAGCCAGGGCCACAGGCCCAGAGCCACAGAGAGAGGAGGCCCCATCTGAGAGGAGCCATGGTTTAGGCCCACGAGAACTTGAATGAGTCTTGCTTTCCTTGGACGGGAGTGATTTCCACTGCCTTTGATCACTTTCCCCTCCCCCAATAACCTAAGTCTTCAGTACATGGCTTTACTAAAACAAGACTGTTATCAGCTCTGAGAGGACCCCACAGACTGTGGGAGCCCTTTGTTGGGGAAGGACAGGGGGTCTGCTTTGATTTTGCGTTGGCTCTGCTGAGCACCCTGCGTGGGCTCAAAGGCACTAAATGCCTGGGGAAGCCAGCGTGGAGGACAGCAGGATGACCCGAGTGAGTAGAGGACAGTCTTCGCTCTTGAAGCATTGGCTAAGGCTGTGGCTGAAGGTAGCCTACAACCACTGGGCAGAGGTTTTATTTTTACTTCATTGATGACAAATAAATTTAAGACTTAGGATTTATGAGAATTACAAGCAAATATGTTTGCAGATGTTAAAAGGAAAAATTCCGTTACTAATCAATCATTTCATTCATATGACTTTGTATTATCTATCATAAAAAGTAAGTCTTCCTTTGTAGAGAATATAAAAGAGAAAGATTAAGAAGATAAAAATTATACATAGTCCTATTACCAAGGATCATATTTCTAGTATTTTACAAATCATTATACTTTTTTCAAAATAAGATTTCTAACCTGCAATATTTTTAAGCAAGTATATATTGAGAACATTTCCCCCTACTTTCATAGTTTTCTATGACATCCTCTTTGGTAGTTATATTGTATATTCTTCTTTTTTTAAAAATTGATTAAGGTATTAATATGTGTACTTATCCCCCCATTGCGACCTCCCCCCAATGTATATCCTTTTGTATTTTTATTGGAAGTTGAAAGGTTGTTCCTTTTATTTTCACTACAAAGAACAGTCTTGGTTTTAATTTAGAAAGGTCCCTGGTTGCATAAACTGAGCTCTGGCCCCATGGAAGTTAGGGCTTTGAGCTGAAGAAGTGGCAGGAAGGGGGAGCCCAGCCGTCTGCCATTCATCACTCCCTTCTGCCCTCTAGTCTGACTAATGAGGTTCCCCTTTGGCAAGACGGTGACCCTAAGCCTCAGACCTTCCATAACCACGAAACTTCTCAAACTTCCAGGAACACTTGAGGAACAGTTAGTGCTGACTGATGTGGAAGCTAAGTCAGGGGCCGCATGAGTGTGGGGGAGTGGTCTCCTTTGCTGCTTCAGGAATGGAGTCCTGGCCTTAAAACTTCCCTGTTCTCTCTCCATGCTCTCTCCCCCCAATCTCCATCACAACTTGGCGGTCCAAAGCACTAGTTTGCCAGGTCTTAGTCTATTGGCAGAGAGGAGCTGTTTGCCTGTTAGTAGTCAAGGCCATAGCCACAACCACAGCTGGGTTCTCCTCCAATGCAAGCATTGGTTTGTTCCAGCCTGCAGGTAAAGCAATTCATCAAACTCTAGAATGTCGGAGCCCTAAGGGACCACAAAAATGATCGAGTCCCCCACCCTACCCCCTCCCGTTACAGAAGAACAGTGATTTGACCAATGTTATTGGGTTAATGACAGAGCTGGAACAAGGGGCAGTGCCAGGGAGCCACGTAGCCACATGTTTAATTACTGTGCCTTGGGGAGCAGACTGCCTGGGCCAAGCCTGTAGCCAACACTTCAGAGCTGTGTGACCTTGGGCAACTAATATCTCTGAGTCTCAGTTTCTTTATCTGTAAAATGGAGATGGTACTTACAATACTGACATCATAGGGTTGTTGTGAATGAGATAACATGAATAGGATGCATACATAGCAGTTCCCCAGTAAATGTTAGCTAGGGTTATGATAACAAGGGTTGTTTTTGCAGTAGCACTGACTCGCCGGTCCGGGACACAGCCCTCTCCACCTGATGCTTGGGTTGCAACCATAACTCATTACCAGAAGCTCACAGA
The DNA here is from genome assembly GCF_027574615.1 of Eptesicus fuscus. Classification (NCBI taxonomy): domain Eukaryota; kingdom Metazoa; phylum Chordata; class Mammalia; order Chiroptera; family Vespertilionidae; genus Eptesicus; species Eptesicus fuscus. Next base: position 59,684,733 of record NC_072482.1, on the reverse strand, counting down.
ACTTGTTACTCTTCCAGGGGAGACTCCTCTAAGTAAGCTTGTGTTTGGGACGCCCTCATATTAACCTGCTTGCGCCCACTGCACCTTTTGCTAACAACCGACCCAGTGGCATTCGTGCGGAAAGAGCAGAGCCTGTCTGAGACAGAGATGTAACCACAGGGCGAAAGAAAATTAACAACGTGGCACAACTGAAGCCTCCTGATCTCAGCCCAGGGATGCACAAGGCTTAGAGACAGACACATTCGCTCAGAAGGGCCCCTTTCTTCTTAACAGACCCCTTAGTGGTGTACATTCCACCAAATTTCTTTTCTCTTACATGTTTAACTTAAAGTTTTTCTTGCAATTAAAAACATTTAGGATTTTTAAAAACATGGATTTACTATCTTAAAGCATATCTATCTATCTATTTGGCATCTATCAATCGATCTATCGATTTATCTATCTATTTTTTTAAGCAAACCAGCTTTGGTTAATTTCTATTTTCAGGCTCCTTTTGTGGTTGACTTGTGATGCCACTGCCTGCATCCCAGCCACACCCACTGGAGGACAGACCGCAACAATAGGGACCTGGGAGGAGGTGAGGAGGTTCGGGCACTGAGAATCAGAATCACAAATTCTCGAAATGGGGAGGAAACCCAAAAACTCCTTTCTTTCAGACAGATTCTGTCAAGTTGTCTTCTTCTTTTATAGGATTTGGAAAATATTTTTTATTATCTGAGGAAGCTTTGTTATTTTTTATCTGAAGAAACCTTTAAAAGTGTCGACGGGTTTAGCATCTCAGACCACCCCACGTGCTGTGGAGCGGAGTGTGGGGCTGTGCTCGAGGCCCCGCATGCACACAGCCACCGTGACTGAGAGAGGTGTTGGCCGAATTGAAATCACCCACTGGGTCCTGTTTCCTTTTCTTCTCCTCATTCTCTCCCTCCTCTCTCTCCTCCTCCTCTAATGAACTCAACTTACATTCAATGACCAAAATGAAAAACTACCAAACTTGCCTTTTCCCACACAAAACCAAACCAAACCATAAAATTAGATAATTAAATGAACTAAATAGTGGATCTACTTCTTGCTCAATAAATACAATGCTCTGACTTCAAAAAAATTTAATTTTTTCCCTATGGTCATAATTTGCGGAGAGAGAGTTCTTATTCCTTCTAATGTGATGCTGTCTATAGATTCAGAAAATCTATAGGGGATCTTATTTATAAAATCCATGTTGGGATTTTATTTTTTTCACTCCCAGGACCTGTCCAGGTTGTGGCCTAAGCCTCAATTAGCCCCACTTGGTGTCCACTCCCGGCTAAACTTGCTTGTTGCCCAGCCCCAGGAGGAAACCTGCGGGTGGCCACATGTTTGCTGGATGAATGCTTCTTCTTGTAGGAAATACCTGGGAATAATAGTCCAGAATGGGGCGAATGAAATGGGCAATGCTCCACTTTATTAAAAAAAAAAAAGGAGAAAAAGTCACTTTTCCAGGATAAGTTGGTTTGCTACAAGCAATCCCATAGAGCACGGAGGACGCATAGCAGCACTTTTCCTCTGTCAGGACTGTTCCAGCCCAGGCAGGCCCCGACCCGGTTCGTGGTGCGGAAACACTCCCGCACCTGCACACCCAGACCTGGAACCCAAGTCCAGGGGCCGATTTAATGCGATGACAAAGGTGTTGCATGCGGCTGTAGAGTTACTACGTCTGCCCACGGGGTGCTGACCTGTGTGTGCACGCTCCCCTGCACACACACGTTCCCTCCTGAACAACGATGGCATGAGACTATTTCTTTTTGTTTTTATTTGTCTGAAGTCAAATATTTACTCCTTCAGCTCACCAGTATCTCGTAAGCCCGGCGCTAGCCCGCACTGCTGCAGGGCTGGGACAAAGAGACGATGTTACAGTCTGGTTTCTATGGCAACAGAGGAGGGGTAATGAAAACCGAAATGTTGGAGACACCCCTTCTGACAATTGTGACATAATTCAGTTTATTACGAGGACGCAACTACCGAAGAAGCAGAAGTGTCATTACCTTGCAGCTCATGTCGGCAAAAAGCTACACTGCACATTTCTCTTAGCTGGGCTGCTAAGAGGAAGGAAACATGAAACACACACACACACACACACACACACACACACACACGCATGCCTCGCGTTTTCTGCATGTAAAATGTGTGTGAGCTTTAAAAGCCAGTGGTTGGCTGGTTTTCCGGACATGATGTGGTTGAAGCTGTCATCGTAATGGAAATTCATTGCTGTAGCTATGGTAAATCGAGTTTCTGCCTGTGCTGAATGCATTAGTCTAATGAGATGTGTGCAGCCGGAGAGCAGGGCTGCCGGAGACTAACTGTGAGCGTCTAACACCCGGGTGGACGCTTAGCTTTTGCAGTACTCGGTTTGCACGTAGCGAAAGTCTTCCGTCTTCTGAGCCAACCTTCCCGGCCTGGTAAAGAACCCGACCAGGGCTCTGGTGAACCCGCTGTAGGTAAGGGAGACACACACGCGGAGGGTGTGCCGTGGGCACGGGGTCCTGCTCTTTCCGCTGCCAGCACGACAGGTTCCCTGGCTCAGCTGGGCTGGGTGCATGCCTCCCTCTCGGGCACTGCATGAATGTTCTGCACTCAGACCGCGGAGGCGGCAGGTAACTTTAGAACCTTCTACTCCAAATACGACCTGTGATTTCTCAATCTGATCTCAGGGGGGGAAGACGTAGCATAGAATCGTAGAGTTGATACGTTTAGGGATATACATGTTCACTGCTCTTTAACTCTGCATTTAAATACGGAAGAAAGTTGTTTCCCCCCCGAAATGTGAGCTCAAATAAATGGTTAGCTATTTTTTAAATGATGATGATTTTGCTTTGTTTTTTAAGAAAGACATGTTTAGCATGTCTTGGGATAAAAATATTTACCTAATATTTAAAAGGTAAATATTACATATTAAAAATATGTAATATTTACCTTTAATTTAATATGTAAATTTTACATATTAAAAATATTTAATATGTAAAATCAGTGTGTTGTGAAGAGGCGAGAGTGGTGTTTTAAATGGAATTTTATTTTTTTTGTATACCCGATGGAATATTTTACGGGTTTTGTGCTGGTGTTTCCTAATTTCCCAGGATAAATGAGAATACTATTTATTGCTAGTTGCTGGTGCCGGTTAGTTTTTTTGGAGAAAAATACACACACACACACACACACACACACACACACACACACACACACAGCAATAAATAGTATGAGGTGACTATGGCGTGTCAGGAGCAGTTTTCCCAAATTCCAATACACAGAGTCACATTGGGGACCCGGGGTGACTTGAACCCGATTCCACATGTCCCTCCTGTTGGCACGAGGCTCCCTCTCCGGGTTTCGTGCTGAGCAGGAGAGGACCGGGAGGGGGGCGAGGTGCCGGCTGCATGGAAGTCATCGGACCGATACTCCCTGTCACCGTCAGCGGGGGAGGCTCCGGCGTGGCTGTGCTCCGGGCCGGTCCTCAAGAGGTGAGGCCATCGGTCGGTCGCGTTCTGAGAAGGTGGCTTGCTGGCTGGGCTCAGCCTCTGGCGTGAGGAAGGAATCCAGGTGCTTCGAATGGAGATGTTGGTTGTCCACTCTAGTTTTCCTCCCTTTGCAACCAGAGGGACCCCTTTTAAAGCGAGACATAGTTCTTCTCTTTCCCAAGACCCGTTTCTTTTTAAAGAAAACAATATTTGGAGTGAAAGCATTGAAAATAACTGTGAGGGAAGTGGCCGTGTGGTCGAGTGGACTGTGCCGAGCGTCCTGCTGGGGGGGCAGCTGGGAGAAGATGCAGGCGGGGGTTCGAGGCAGAGCAGCTGGGCGGAGACGGCCTAGAAAAGCAGGAGCGATCGCACAAACGCGAATAAGGCGTTAGTCTAGAACCCCCAAGGGACGTGTTTCGGTTGTTTCAAAATCGTTACTTTCTAAAACATATTTTAAAAAATCGGAGCGTGTGTTCTTTAGCTCTTTAAATTGTGCCTGTGGAGGGGCTCTGACATTTGGGTGAATTTGTCCATCTGCTTGATCGGTGGAATTAGAAGAAGATGGCAAATCCCACAAAAACTCAGTTCTTGGCTGTTTTAGCATGTTTACATTTCTTTTTTTTTTTTTTTTTAATATTTTTTATTGAGGTATTATATGTGTACATATCTTACCATTACCCCCCCACCCCACACCCACACATGCCCTCCCCCCCAGAGTTTTGCGTCCATTGTTTATGCTTATATGCATGCATACAAGTCCTTCGTTTGATTTCATAACTCCCCCACCTCTCCCTAACTTTCCCTCTGTAATTTGAAAGTCTGTTTGATGCTTTACTGTCTCTGTATCTATCTTTTGTTCATCACTTTATACTGATCTTTACTATCCCTAAATGAGTGGGATCATGTGGTATTTTTCTTTCATTGACTGGCTTATTTCACTTAGCATAATGTTCTCCAATTCCATCCAGGTTGCTGCAAAAGATGAGAATTCCTTCTTTTTTATGGCAGCATAGTATTCCATTGTGTAGATGTACCACAGTTTTCTGATCCAGTCATCTGCTGACGGGCACCTAGGCTGTTTCCAAATCTTAGCTATGGTGAATTGTGCTGCTATGAACATAGGGGTGCATATATCCTTTCTGATTGGTGTTTCTAGTTTCTTCGGATATATTCCCAGGAGTGGGATTACTGGGTCAAATGGGAGTTCCATTTTCAGTTTTTTGAGGAAGCTCCATACTGTTCTCCACAGTGGCTGCACCAGTCTGCATTCCCACCAGCAGTGCACGAGGGTTCCTTTTTCTCCGCATCCTCGCCAACACTTGTCGTTTGTTGATTTGTTGATGATAGCCATTCTGACAGGTGTGAGATGGTACCGCATTGTTGTTTTGATTTGCATCTCTCGGATAATTAGTGATGTTGAGCATGTTTTCATGTGTCTCTTGGCCTTCCTTCTGTCTTCTTTTGAAAAGCTTCTATTTAGGTCTGTTGCCCATTTCTTTATTGGATCATTTATCTTCCTTTTATTAAGTTGTATAAGTTGCATGTAGATGTTGGAGATCAAACCTTTATCAGTGATGCCATTTGCAAATATGTTCTCCCATGCAGTAGGCCTTCTTGTTGTTTTGTTAATGGTTTCTTTTGCTGTGAAAAAGCTTTTTATTTTGATGTAGTCCCATTTGTTAATTTTCTCTTTAGCTTCCATTGCCCTAGGGGCAGTGTCAGTGAAGAATTTCTTTTGGCATATGTCTGAGATTTTGCTACCTGTGGATTGCTCTAGTATTTTTATGGTTTCCCGTCTTATGTTTAAGTCCTGTATCCATTTTGAGTTTATTTTTGTGTATGGCGTAAGTTGGTGATCAAGCTTCATTTTTTTGCATGTATCTGTCCAATTTTCCCAACACCATTTATTGAAGAGACTGTCTTGACTCCATTGTATGTTCATGCCTCCTTTGTCAAATATTAATTGAGCATAGTGGTTTGGGTCAATATCTGGATTCTCTATTCTGTTCCACTGATCTATATGTCTGTTCTTGTGCCAGTACCAGGCTGTTTTGAGAACAGTGGCTTTGTAATACAGCTTGAAATCTGGTATTGAGATCCCTCCTACTTTATTCTTCTTTCGCAGGATTGCTGTGGCTATGCGGGGTCTTTTTTTATTCCAGATGAATTTTTGGAGAGTTCTTTCAAGGTCGGTGAAATATGCCATTGGTATTTTAATGGGGAGTGCATTGAATCTATAGATTGCTTTGGGTAGTATGGACATTTTAATGATGTTGATTCTACCAATCCATGAACATGGTATGTTCTTCCATCTGTTTACGTCTTCCTCTATCTCTTTTTTCAGTGTCCTGTAGTTTTCCGTGTATAGGTCTTTTACCTCCTTAGTTAAGTTTATTCCTAGGTATCTTAATTTTTTTGGTGCGATGGTAAATGGAATTGCCTTTTTAGTCTCTCTGTCTGTAAGTTCACTATTGGTGTATAGAAAGGCCATAGATTTCTTGGCGTTAATTTTGTATCCTGCTACATTGCCAAATTCATTTATTAAGTCTATTAGTTTTTTGACGGAGTCTTTCGGATTTTTTATGTACAATATCATGTCGTCTGCAAATAAAGACAGCTTTACTTGTTCTTTTCCAATTTGGATGCCTTTTATTTCTTCTTCTTGTCTAATTGCAATGGCTAATACTTCCAGTACTATGTCAAACAGGAGTGGTGAGAGTGGGCATCCCTGTCTTGTTCCTGTTCTTAGGGGAAATGTTTTTAGTTTTTGTCCATTGAGTATGATGTTTGCTGTGGGTTTATCATATATAGCTTTTATTATGTTGAGGTATGAGCCTTCTATTCCCACCTTGTTGAGAGTTTTTATCAAGAAAGGGTGTTGGATTTTGTCAAATGCTTTTTCTGCATCAATTGATATGACTATGTGATTTTTATCTCTCAATTTGTTTATGTGATGTATCACGTTTATTGATTTGCGGATATTATACCATCCTTGCATTCCTGGGATAAATCCTACTTGGTCATGGTGTATGATCTTTCTGATGTACTGCTGGAGCCGATTTGCTAGAATTTTGTTGAGGATTTTGGCATCTATGTTCATGAGGGATATTGGCCTGTAATTCTCTTTCATTGTGTTGTCTTTATCTGGTTTTGGTATTAGGGTGATGCTGGCTTCATAGAAGGAGCTTGGAAGTGTTCCTTCCTCTTGAATTTTTTGAAATAGTCTGAGGAGGATAGGTTTTAGTTCTTCCTTGAATGTTTGGTAAAACTCTCCTGTGAAGCCATCAGGCCCCGGGCTTTTGTTTGCCGGAAGCTTCTTGATGACTGCTTCAATTTCGTCCATAGTTATTGGCCTATTGAGCTCTTTAGATTCTTCTTGATTGATTTTAGGAAGGTTATATTTTTCTAGGAATATGTCCATTTCCTCCAGGTTGTCCAGTTTGTTGGAATAGAGTTGTTCGTAGTATTTTGTAACAATCCTTTGTATCTCAGCGGGGTCTGTTGTTATTTCACCTCTTTCATTTCTGATTTTGTTTATTTGGGTCCTCTCTCTTTGCTTCTTGGTGAGCCTGGCTAGAGGTCCATCAATCTTGTTTATCTTTTCAAAGAACCAGCTCTTGGTTTTGTTGATCTTTCGTATTGTTTCTTTGGTCTCTATGTCATTTATCTCCGCTCTGATCTTTGTTATTTCCTTCCTTCTGGTTACACTGGGCTTTTCTTGCTGCTCTTTTTCTAGCTCTTTGAGTTGTAGGGTTAAGTAATTTATTACCATTGATTCTTGTTTTTTGCAATAGGCTTGTAGAGCTATGAACTTCCCTCTCAAGACTGCTTTCGTTGTGTCCCAAAGATTTTGGATTGTTGTGTTTTCATTGTCATTTGTTGCCATGATGTTTTTCATTTCTTCCTTGATCTCTCTGGTGACCCAGTCATGGTTTAATAGCATGCTGTTTAGTCTCCAAGTGTTTGATTTCTTTGGATTGTATTTATTGTAGTTGATTTCCAGTTTTATGCCACTGTGATCTGAGAAGACGCTTGATATAATTTCTATCTTCTTGAATTTGAAGAGACTTTGCCTGTGACCCAGCATATGGTCTATCTTTGAAAATGACCCATGTGCACTTGAGAAGAATGTATATTCTGTGGCTTTGGGGTGAAATGTTCTAAAGATGTCAATTAATTCCATCTGGTCTAGTGATTCATTTAGGATTGCTGTTTCTTTGCTGATTTTTTGTTTAGAGGATTTGTCCAGTGGTGATAGTGGGGTATTAAAGTCTCCTACTATGATTGTATTACTATTAATCTCTCCCTTGAAATCTTCCAGGAGTTTTTTTATGTATTTGGGTGCTCCTATATTGGGAGCATATATGTTTACCAGAATTATTTCTTCTTGTTGGATTTCTCCCTTTAGTATTATGAAGTGGCCTTCTTTATCTCTTGTTATGGCATTTACTTTGAGGTCTATTTTGTCAGATATAAGTATTGCTACCCCAGCTTTTTTTTCATTTCCATTTGCCTGAAAGATATTTTTCCATCCCTTCACTTTCAATCTGTGTGAGTCTCTTGTTCTGAGGTGGGTCTCTTGTAGACAGCATATATATGGGTCGTGTTTTTTTATCCATTCAGCTACTCGATATCTTTTGATTGGAGCATTTAGTCCATTTACATTTAAAGATATTACTGAAAGGTATTTGTTTGTGGTCATATCTATTTTTGTGTCTATATTCCTTCTTACCTGTTTATTTCTTCTTTTTACAGTATTCCCTTTAGCAATTCTTGCATTGCTGGTTTGGTGGTAATAAACTCCTTAAGCCTTTTTTTATCTGCAAAGCTCCTGATTTCCCCTTCAATTTTGATTGATAGTCTTGCTGGATATAGTATTCTTGGATTCAGTCCTTTGCTTTGCAACACTTTGTATACCTCCGTCCATTCCCTTCTAGCTTGTTGTGTTTCTGTTGAGTAATCATTTGACAATCTGATGGGTGTTCCTTTGTAGGTAACTCTCTGTCTCTCTCTTGCCGCCTTTAAGATTCTCTCTTTATCATTTATATTTGCCATTGAAATTATGACATGTCTTGGTGTGTGTCTTTTGGGGTTGATCCTGCTTGGGACTCTCTGTACTTGCGTAACTTTTATCTTTCCCATATCCGGGAAGTTTTCTGTCATTATTTCTTCAAATAGATTTTCTAATCCCTGCTGCTCTTCTTGTCCTTCTGGCAGCCCTATTATACGCATGTTACTTCGTTTCATGTTGTCCCGAAGCTCCCTTAGGCTTTCCTCCTGCTTTTTAATTTTTTTCTCCAATTGCTGTTGAGATTGAGCTTGTTTCTGTACCTGATCTTCTAACTCACTAATTCGGTCCTCTGCTTCTTGTAGTCTACTGTTGAAACTTTCCATGGTGTTTTTGATTGTAGCTATATCACTTTTCATTTCTTCCTGATTCTTGCATAAGTTGTTGATTTTCTCATCCATCCGATGTATAAATTCCACGACCATTACTCTAAACTCCTTTTCGGTCATGTTGCAAGCTTCAGCTTCACTGATTTCCTTTCTTGGCGACTCCACATTTTCTTTCCTCTGTGAGTTATTTCGTTTCCCCATTCTGGCTATCACCAGAAAGCTCAAGCTTCCGTTTGCGTGGACCTGGGCCGTGTGCTGTGGGGACTTCGCTCCACCCGAGTTTCACTGAAGTGCTCTGACACTAGGACGTGTGGCTGCCTTTGGTTGGTGGAAACCAGACTTGCCCAGGGTCAGTGTCCCCAGTGTTCCGTGTGGTCTCGTGTGCACACTTAGATTCAGGGGCCCTGTCTGCACCACACTGTTGGTATGTGCCGAAAATGAGATCCTTAGCAAGTGCCAGGAGTCAGAGTTTCCCTGTGTCTGCACCAAGACTAGAGTGTCAGAGTCTCTGTTGCCTTGTGCGGTTTCTCGTTGAGACTCAGGGTCCCTATGTGTGCATGCACCAACAATTGGGGTCGCTGGCTCTTAGTGTGAATGCGCTGTGAGTCAGGGATCCCAGGCAGCTGTGTCCGGCGTGCCAAATTCCCTGAAGTGGAGCTGCGACCTGTGTGTGCTCTCTCTACTGAGCCAAACCGGCTAGGGCGCACACTCTTGATTTCCTGAAGGTGAGCTGGCTCCGTGCACTCTACGGAGTCCCGGAAGGGGGGCGGAGTCTGTCCTGCGCGCCAAATTCCCCAAAGGGAAAGCCCCTCTGTGCAAGCACTAAGATTCCCCGAAGGGAGAGCTGTGACCCGCAAGCCAAATTCCCCCAAATTCTCCGAAGGGGTGCCCTCTGTGCGCACTGACAGATTTCCCCAACAGGGAGCTGATTCTCTCCTGTGCGCTCGCACGCGCGCGCCAAATTCCCTGAGGGGGAGCGAGTCCCTGCGCAAAGCTCTGCGGCTTGGGCGAGAGGCGGATCTATCAGTTAAAATGGCGCTGTCTGCGCGCCTGCGGGGAGGGGGTAGGCTCTTTGACTCACGGAATTCTGCCGGGACGTCTGGATTCTTGTTGTTTGTTGGTCTGAAGCTGTGATAGCAGTTCTCTGTCCCCAGTGGCTGCAGGGTCCTGGTTTGTGTCAGAAGCCAGGATCCGAGTCTCAGGCAGCTCTGTTTCTCAAGATGGCGTGGTCTCCTGTGGTTGAGGTGTGGGAGAAGGTGTGGACTTGTGGAATCTGGGGAGAGTAGGTGGTCCAGGAGAGGTGGTAGTGAGTCTGGTGCTGAGTCATACCTGAGCCCGGGCCGCCATTTCTGTTTACATTTCTTTCCTGCGCCACCAACATGCCTTCCATTTTGCTGGAAAAAGTGAAAATAAATAAATAAGTAAAAAATGGGTGTGTGGTGACGGGAAAGAAAACCATGAGGAAAGCAAGGGGAGAGTGCTCTCCGTGGCGTCTGCTTCTGGTGGTGCAGTGTCACTTCCTGGTTCCTGGCTCCTGGTCCTCCCCCACCCCCCACTCCCGGCAGCAGGTGAGACCCGCAGACCCGCGGCTGGCCAACGAGAATCCGAAAAACGACGACTTCTACAGATGTTCAATAGCATGTTCACTATGGAAACGAAGCGATGCCTCTAAGTGCAAGGGTGGAAAATGTGTGAACTTTTAAGTGGTGTGAGCGTCAGGCTGCATCCACGCTCCCAGGGGGCGGTGGCTTTTATCTGGTTCGTCTCCGTTTTGGATCTCAAATTCTTCAACGCGTTCAAGAAATACATGGCTGAAGTCCCCTTAAATCAAAACGAGGGGTGCTGGGAGAGAAGCAACCTGTCCGAACATTCGGGGAGTCAGACTGGGGAGTGTTTTGCAAGTGCTTTTACAGTTGGCGTGCCGGGTGGACACATCACACCTGTGTATTCTTGCCTCTTAGCACCTGGGAGAGCCAGCAATGGGTGCGGGCAGAGGTGGGGCCGCAGATGGGAGCTCGCTCCCTGGGGCCCCGGCAGAGCTCCGCGGGAGGGGCTCCCCCCAGCCTGCACCCCTGGGAGCCTCAGCATCACGCTGGCACCGAGGGGCGCTCAGCGCAAGCCACGCGTCCTGAAGAAAGCACTGGCCCTTGTGGGGCTGGGCCCTTCAGATGCCAGGGGCCCCCAGTTTTATCCCGAGCCGCTCCTCTTTCCCCTGCCTTCTGCTTTTGTTCAGGGATGCCGTGGGAAAGACGGGGGAAAGAGGAGGAAGACTTTCCCCATCTGATTGTCAAAGAGCATAAAATTCGGCCCAGCATTTTGGAGAAGAGGGTTATGAAAGCCGGGCCATTTGCCTTGAGCACACGTGTTTCTTCATTTGGGTGGGCAAATTTGACTTGTCTAGGAATGAGTTTTGATTTAGTGCCTCCTTGGACATCTTCTTAATTCTGTGATTTCCCAAAAGGCTGGTGTGAGCTTTACCTGTTTTTATTATTTCTGTTGCCTTCAAGGGCAGACAGGTGAGGAGAAACCAGGGGATTAAAAACACCCCCTGGGAGAAAACACAAGTGGTATGGTGCATAAATAATGTAACAGAAGCCACTACTGTGTCTAGTAAATTGCTCTAAATTTTAATTAATAAGTCACAGAAACCACACCACGAGGTTTAAAAATTACCCCTTTATCAATAAGGTGATAATGAACTTGCTCTGGAATTAGCCATTCTCTCAGCCCGGGGCAGTGTGCAGCCTCGTAAGTTGTCTGGAATGCTGCCAATTTTAAACAATCGGTCTTCTGGCAAACTTACTGGGTTTTAATTCAAACATCGATTGTGACGTTTTCCAACAAGGTTCAAAGACCATGGGATCACCCAAGTCACGGTAGAATTTCCGAGATGTTAGGATTGCATTTAAATCTGTTGCTTTCTCTTTCTTTATTTTCCTTTTCTTCCCCCGCCTCCCCTAAGCAAAACAAAACACAGCAACAACAAAGCTTTGCATTTGCAAGAGCGCCTCGATCTAGTCTGGGCTATAAATTTCTGCTAGAATCTCTGCTGTGTCGCTGTGGCGAGTCCTGCGTTTGTTGATACACGTTTACCAAGTTCCAGTGCTTTGGCTGCAAGCCCACGAGGTCCTAAGTGTGTTTTTATTGTTGTTGCATTTGACTCGGTTTTGGTTCTGGCAAAGGTTCATTCCTTAGCATTTCTGCAAACTCTCACGGCAGTTTGTCCGATGCCAAGATTGAGACGGAGACTCGAAGCAGAGGAGCTGCCGGGCAGAAGGGCCATATCAGACGCACTTAGGACTGTTTGAAATTTGGCTTATTCTGACCTCCACATCCTAATGTCCGGAGGAGTACAGGAGCACTGGGCATTTCAGAGCAGCCTGCTCCACAATTCATTCTCTCTCTCTCTCTCTCTCTCTCTCTCTCTCTCCCCACCCCCCCACCTGTCACTGGTGGGTGGCATTCAGGGGCAGCCTGATGAGAGGCACTGCTATTGGCCACAGTGCACAGTGTCTGGAAGGCGAGTGGTGATGGGGTGCCGTCAATCTTCAGAAGTCAGAGCTCTCTCTCCTCCCTCTGGGTTTTCAAATGTTAGCCTTGGTGGCTCGTGCTTCTCTCAGCCAGGAGACCTGGCCAGGCTGGGGTGCTGGTGACAAGGCTCTGCTGGGTTAGCTGGCAGTTCTGACCGTCAACAACATCCCTGCGTCAGGAGGGTGGGATGGAGAGGAGCAGCAAGCAGGACTTGTGTGTTCTGGAACAAATGAGAATGTGTCAATCAGGAGAGGTACTCTGCCACCATGGAGGAGATAAAGCACCTCCCACTTCTCACAACTGTTACCCCGTGGACTACGATTTTAGGACAGAAAGGAATGTATTCCCCTGTGGCTGTTCTTGGGGTGTGCCGAGCTGGAAAGTCTCTCCACGGAGCCCCTGTGACACCCTGGGGTAATGGCGATATATCCTGAGACCCGCACCGAGAGCTTCCCCGGGGTTGCCACGGTCACGTTCGACCAGTTGTGTTTTAGAGAATCTGGTGGCACAAAACCATGTAAACCCCTCCCTCCCCTCCCACCAACCCGGACACATTCCACCTACGTTTTTGTTTGTGGGGAGGCAGACGTATTTCTTTCTTGGCAGCTGCATTTACTGGTCAGATAAACGGAACGTAGTCCCAGAGCAGCTGATTTTCAAAAGCGAAGGCACTCTCCTGCAGCCAGGCCGTGCCCTTCGAGGACGGGGCCGGGCTGACCAGGAGTGGCCTTGCCGTCTTCGTAAGGGTTATGACACAGAAGCACAGGAGCGGAGTTAGCCAGGAGGAGAAAATGACAGGCCAGGGAAAACCAGATGTCTGGTTAGCCCCATGATGGTGACTCAACTTTTGGGAGCTAAATATTTGTTAACAAAAGCCTTTGCTCTTTTTTTTCTTTCTGTGCTGGTCATTATAGAGCAAAAGCCCCCATTCTTTCAAGACAAAACATATGACTCAAAAGTAATCCTAAAAAGAAACATGCAGTCCTTCAATGAAGATGGGCACTAAACCTGGAAACAAAAGCTGAGCTGGGCAGAGCAAGAATTACCCTGGTTGGGTCCCAGTCAACCCCCCTCCCCCATGAGAAATGGCGCTGAACAAAGAGGTGTTGGGATAAAGCTCAGAGGAGAGAGTGTGTTCCACCCCCCCACCCCACCCCCGTTCCAAAAGCGGACCTGGCCATGGCTCTCCTTCCTGTGCCTTCTGCAGTTCACAGAGGGGTCAGTGAGAGCTAACCGTAGCACAGGCTGTCCCCTTTCAGCCCTTTTTACGGGTCTTTTTCTTTTGGGTTGAAGGAAAGCTGTTCTGTTTCCCCTTTCACATTTGTCCACAAGACATCCTGGGGCATCACTGATGAGAGAGAATCAGGGTCGAACGCCAAGCGGTGTGTTTTTCGCTGGTGTTTGGAGCCAGGCCCACCCATCAGACCGGTGGAAACCCCCAGCAGTGTGTTGTGGAGTAAATGGGTGCAGCCTTTGGGGCTCTCTGGGGCTGGCCTCAGGATTTTAGTCCTGTTCTGACAGGCAACTGTGGCCTTGGCGAATGAGGAGAGAAACACAGACGAAAGCCAGTTCCGGGGCATCCAGACTTTCTGTTTGGGAAGACAGGATTTGGAGGTCATGTAACTTAAACAGTTTCTTTGGGCCTAACCGTTTCTATCCGATCACAACCTGCTTCTTTATGGCTTTCCAAGAAAGAGGCTGACCTTTCTCCTTCACAGTCCTTTAGGATTTAGTACCCTCCCTACTGGGAAATGATGGTGACATCAAGGCTTAATCAAATAATTAGCCATTAAGATATGCTGTTTATCCCAAAGAGCATAACTCAAAAATGTCATTGGGTTTATTGATCACTACAGAATTCCACTGTGGCAATATATTTCTGTCATTATTCAGCCTTCAGGACCCTGGGGTCACGGGGTCATGCTGTTGCCATTGTTGCCTGTACTGTGGAGTCTGCCATGAGATTTGGGGTCCAATCCAATCATCTGTGTATGTCCCCTTATACGGGGAACTCTCCCTTTCAGATGCTAGAAGATGCTCAAGCATATTTGATTATGTCACTTTAACAGCTCATTTGCAAAAACGCTTCAAGTGGAAAGCTGTAGATAGCTTTAGATTTTGGTGCACAAATTATGAACAAAGCATGGGAATGGTGAAAATAAACACACCACAGCTTGTTCTAATCACCACCCGCAATGTGATAATATAGCTCTCATTTTGAGTGTTGGTAACATAATTAAGTACTTAACATCAATAATGAGGGCAAACTGCATGGTGGGGTTATTTTGGTGCCTATGTGGAAACGGTTAATTGGTCCCACAGTGAGAAGCTGTACAATGTGTGTTGCCTTAATGAGACCAGGTGAGTATAAACTCTTTCTAGGGAATTGAGTTAGAAACTCAAGTTGGTGTGGGATATACGTGGCAATGTGTGGGGCCAATGCTATGTGGTGGCACAGAGGAGTGGTCTTCTCTCTCTGTTGCCCTCCCTTTTAGTTACAAGTTGTTTAGCAAGAACCCAGTAAATAAGAACACAGCAGAGTTAGGAAAAGGGACATTCAGAAAAGTTTGTCTTGTACTTTTTTTCCTTGGAATCAGCCCAAATTTCTGCTAAGGTCAAGTGCTAAGAAATTGGGTTCTTATTAATTGGCCTGAGACCAGAGTAATGTGGAACAAATTAGAAGTATAATCATTTTAATATATATATATATATATATATATATATATATATATATATATATTTCTGGGCACAAGATAAGTTTTTATGACTCTATTTGACATTTTCCTGCCAGAAGAAAGAAAAAAAAAACTTCCATGCGGCCAAAGACCTAGGCTGGTCTTTGTATATTTCAAACAGTGGACAGTGTGGGTCTCATGACTTCCTGGACAAAGTTAAGGAAATACTTTTGCCAAGATTTTTCTGTATTCTGCTTGTGTACTTAGTAGATGGGTCAGTTTCCAGGGGTTTTCTTTCTCATTCCTGAAAATACAGATTTACGGCAGGTCGGGAGCATTTACACTGGGACCAAGGAACCACTGACGTCCCAGACCATTTTCCAGCTGCTCACCCCTTTGTGAAAGCTGGAAGGTGAAAATACGAGCCAAAGAAATGAGCTTGGAGCAAAAACGCGTGACATTTGATGGGAAGAGTAAAAAGCAAAAAAGCCTCTACGCTGAGAAATGTTCTCTAAGTGAGTCCAGATTCTTAGGCTGAATGGGTGTTGAAGGCTCTCTGGGATGTGAAGGCTCTCTCCCAGGGCAGGCCTCCAGCGCGTCCCCAGGGTCTTTGGAGGATGCAGGCAGCACAGCCTCCCTGCTCTGGAGGCGGCCCCTTTCATTGTTGGACGCTCCCGCAGTGAGCAAGGCCACCTTTCCCTGCAGAACTTCCCCCAGCTTCCTCCTCCGGTGACTTCCTCCTCTGAGGGTGTCCTTTTGTCCTTGAAGCTGCGCAGAATAAATATAAACGGAGCAGCATGGACTTCAAGTGGCAAAAGCCAGTTCAGAGGCTACCAGTGTGACCCAGGACAAGCATGGTGGCCACCCTGGGCCTCTCTCCCCGCCTCTCCTCCATGGGGATGCTGTTCCTGTCAGTCCCCACTGCTGAGGCCCAGCGCCTCGAATGCAGCAAGTGCTGAATAAATATTTATCGAATGAAGGAAGGAACGAATGAATGAATGGTTACAGGAGAGATCATGTCAGCATGGTGGAGGCCACCGCACGGTGTTGTGGAAAGAGCAGGCACACTCTCTGTGCTACCCCCACGATATTAGATCATAGGAGTAACATTTCAGAAGTGGCTGGGAAGGTTACTTCGGGTAACGTCTACAAAGTACAAAGGGAACCGTCTATGGAAAAGGGCTTTGCACACTGTGAAGTGCTGTACAATGATACTAAATAACATGCTCCCATTTATTGAGCATCCTAGGCTCAGGGTTGCTGAGGGAAGCACTAGCCAGGCTGTATCTTATTTATCTGATTTAATCCATACAGGAAGTCAAGATGGGAGGGGCTATTTTCCCCTCCGTGGTACAGCTAGGGAAACCGAGGCTACGTTACACAGCTTGTCAAGGGTCACATGGCCGTGTGAAGTTTGCTGAGTCTTTCCTTTGGGTTTAAACCGCCGATGGGGCTTCCGTGTCTTTCACCTGCGAGGCCTGAGGAGAAAGAGCTCTTTCATGCCCGCCAGCCGAGCCAGCTGCTCCCGCCGGCCTGCGGGGCTGTTCCCAGGCCCAGCCCGTTCCAGAAAGGAAATGATTCCCTGGTGTTTCCACTTGGAAAGACATTTTTGATCCACAGCAAACTTCTTTTTAAAGCGGTAGGCCCTGGGTCCTGCCAGACTCCACCCTCATTTTTATTACAGATGTTGTTTAACTCCCTGTTTCCAACCCTGAAGTGAAATTCCCAGATAACATAACCCATTCACACCCGTAATGTAAAGAGAATCAGTGTCATGTCATAACTGGACTATAAAGATTACACGCGGCCCACCCACGTTGGGGGAGGTGAAACTGCTTCACTCAGTCTACCGATGCAAATGTTCATCTCATACAGGAACACACCCCAGACACACTCAGAACCACGGCCCAGGCAAGTTGGCACATAAAAGTCACCATCAGAGGTGATGTCCAGACAAATGCTGCACAGGTTGTATCTACGGATCTGTATTTGCTAAACACTCCTTTGAGCCCTAGGCTGTCCCTGTCTCTGGCCTGAGGATTTGGAGCTGAAATCTGGGTGGTACGGCTCCATTCATCAGGACTGTGATCCTCTGAGTCCTTCGCATAATTTCTCCTGAGAAAGTTATCCTTCAGCTTTCTGAGCAGCTTTTAGAGCAGGTCCCTGTGGGTGACTCTAATTCTGGGGAAGGCTGAGCCACCTTTCAGATTTTCCAGCTGCCTCTCTGGAGTGGCCGTTCCCAGCATCCCACCGCTGGCCGCTTGTTCCCGCCAGTGCCCTGGGCTGCCCACCGTTCTGCAGCTGCAGTTCCGGGTCCTTGCTGGCTCCCACACAGGATCACACGTCACCGCAAGCGTGGTCCTCTAGTGAGAAAACGTCTGCCCTGGAAGTCAGGGTCCTTCGACACCCTGTCTCACTGATGCTAAGTCTGGCTCAATGGTGACAAGGAGCTCAGCTGTGACGTATATGCTATGACATCATTGGAGCTATGATAGCCCCTGTCTCATGGCCGTGAAGGCAGCGGGACATCTTCATGTCCTCCTTCCCCCCCTTCCCCCCCGGGGCCCTGCTTGTTTGGATGATGATGTGTGCCACCATCGAGTTCACGAGTTCACGGACCCACTTTCTACTTTCTGAATTTGTGTCCAGACTGCCCCCAGAAGTAGGATAAACATCTTCAGAACAACAGTTTTATCTGTTTGGCCTCTTTGACCTGAAGTGTTATTGCAGAACAGAAAATCAGCGAGGGGCGCCTCAGGGGGATTGACAGAGACACAATCAATGGCTTTCAGTTGGGGCAGTTTACACCAAGTGCTGCAATCCAGCACGGCCAGGTGTGCCCTCACCTCTCTGCAGCTGTCCGAGAGCATGGAGGCCTCCACCTGGGACAGGAGGAGTTGTGTAGGTCTCAGAGGAAGCGGGAAGGTGGACTGGGAAGCAATACGAGACACAAAAAGAGGCACAAAATGCAACAAAGAAAAGCACGTTCACAAAACAAGTTGTGTTCATTTTGATCACATATCTATAGGAACAAAACAGCAGTGATCTGTTCCCTGCACTAGAGGAGAAAATGTGCTCTTAGTGCCTGCATGCGTGTGCGAGGGACGCCATCATAAAACACCAGAGGCTGGGTGGCTTAAAAAACAAAAATTTATTTTCTAACAGTTCTGGAGGCTAGCAGTCCAAGCTATTTGGTTTTCCCTGAGGCCTCTCTCCTTAGCTTGTAAAAGGTTACCTTGCTGTGTCCTCACACGACCTTTCCTCTGTGTGTTTGCACCCCTCTTCCTCTTATACCTATTGGATCAGGGCCCTACCCTTGTGACCTCATTTAACCTTAATTGCCTCTATAAAGGCCCTATCTCCAAATATAGTCACATTGCTCGTTAAGCCTTCAACATGTGAATCTTGGGGGTATGCAATTTATTGCTTAACAGTGCTTATCTTCAGATTTCATCTAACAGCTTTCATGTACTTCCCTGTAAACTATCAATGGTGAATGTGCCTCATAATGGTCTCCTATGACTTAGCAAACACCTACCTTCCCTTCCACGTCAGGTCAGTCACATCACTGCTGGACTCGCTCCAGATGGCCAAGAGATGTTCTTCACAAAGGTTCCAACTCTCCCCTTGAGGCAGAGGAGGGGACCTGATGTCTCCAAATCCCTTTTCAATGGCAACTGAAGTCTCCCCTTCTCTCCTCCCCCCAGCAGTGCAAGTTCACAAAGTCCATAAAATGATGAAACTCCACAAGGAGGGTTATACTGGTGGAGTTAGTCTCGACCCCAGAGTTTATGCTGTTGACAGGGCTTCACCTGTGCCTTCTATGCATCTGCTTCTCCAGTGACCCCCCCACCCCCCCCCCTGTGTTCAGGGACATCCCAAAATGCTTTGGGCACCAGTTGGCAGAGGGAGTCTTGAGGCTACAGATTCTATCTGAGCGAAACGTATTAATCTTATTATCATCCTTTAACTAGATTTTCTTAAACTTTTCAATTTCGAATTTTCCTCTAAGTCCTGAGAGATCAACCTGCTGAAAATGAATAACAATTATTGTGGCCTGAGTTTTAAAACGGATGTTCAGATGCACTGTATTACGTTTCTATGAGGTGGTTAACAAATGTCATTGCAAGGAAACAGAGGTACCATAAGTTGAATACCTTGCTTCAGATCAGGTTATACTTGAGCATCCTAGGCATTCTTGACTCATTGGCCAAAGCCGTTGTCTACTGACCTGTCACGTTTTCCTAGAACCGCCAGTTTGAGGACAGGCAATATGTGATGCTTGAGCATGGAGAAGTTTGGACAAACATTGCTTTTGACATAGAACTCACTCTCCTTACTCATATTTGATGTGTGAACTGATTTTGACTTTGGCCTGTCACAGTTTTGGTTGACACCGCAGGCATTGAGAGAAAGCACCAGGAGGTTGTCTTGGGGCCTTTGTTGGTGGCTTTCTTTACCCACACCCCACCCAATGCCCCCAACCGAAGTTTTCCAGTGGGTTCTGGGTCCCGAGTGGCAGGCAGTGTAGGGAAGGCCCCAGTGAGAGGTTGTGAGAGCGAGTGCCCTTGGCTTTGGGTTCCTCACCGGATAGTGATGGCATTAAGATTGTCGTGTGAGCCTCCAGGCAGGGTCCCATGCCCCAGGTGGCTAGCACCAGGGCTCTGCCTTAGCCAGGAATGGCCTCTGCTTGTTAACTGCCCCTCCCCCCAAACAGGTGAGCATGGGGCCTGGCATAGCAAGGAGCTCTCCAGGTTTTCTGGATGGATTAGGGATATATGGACAGAAATGGGTGATTATGTGAAGGGGTTATGTACCCAAAGGCTTGCTTGGCTACCTACCCGAGTTCCAAGTTGAAATTTCAACTGTTTTAATGGACATCTCCATCTACTTGTTTCATAGGCGCCCTAAACTCATTTTCAAAATCAGACCCATCATTTGCACCCTTCCCCACATCTTCTCGTTCTCCTTTATTCTGTCTTCATGCAAACTGCGTTCTCAGCTCTCCAAAATAACCATCTCAGAACCCCCAGCTCTCCTCATGCCATGCCTTAACCTGAAAACCAAGTCCTAATAGATGCTACTTCCAAGAGTTTCCTGTACGTCACTTCTTTCTCCCTCCACCCCTGAACTGCTGCCCTTGTTCAGGCCGTCCTCAGCCCCTTCACTGGGTCATAGCCATGGCCTTCAGCCCTGCCTCTCTGCCTGCAGTCTCCCCTCCATGCACTCACCTCATGCACTGCGCCAAGGTCATCTCGGTAAGACACAGATCCCCTCTAGCCACTCAACTGCTTAAATATCTCAGAAAGATTCCACTGCTTACATCAACCGTTGCCAAATGTTTGGACAGTGTTCTTCATTATAAACAACTCCTTGAGGGCACATCTCCAACACATGTGTATTCATAATTACATACCTACAACTATATTAGTGCACCATATGTATTATAAACATAGGGAAAAGTAGAACTAAGAAGAGGCCACAGGAGGTTTTTGCCCTTCCCCATACATTCACACAGCCTCTTCATTTTTTCACTTTCTATTTCCGTGCCCTGGAATGATCTTCCCTCAGTTCTCCAGGTGATAAGATTCTGTGTGCTTTTCAAGACATCGCTTACACATGACTCCCTTGACCCCGCTTCTTCACACAGACTTCCTCTGTGCCCCCTCTTTATAGGGGATGTAGATCCTTACCCTTCTCTTGCTGAATGATCCTTAACCTTCTCTTGTTGAATGACTGTGGAAGAAGGAAGGTATCAGTGTATGTCCATGTGGTTGCCAAGAACAACATTTTAACACTAATATATCTTTTCCTTCCCAGTCAAACATTCCAAAGAGGTGTGTTTTTTGTTTTGTTTTGTTTTTGTCTTCATTCAAATTTCTGTTATTCTAAGTAAAACATGTCTCCTGCAATGAGTGTGGAAGGAGGCAGCCAGGCAGACGCAAAGTGGGAAGGGAATGATTGAGGGAGACAGCAGAAGGAAGCTTCCTTCTGGTATCAAGCAATTAGGCTAATGTGATTTACAACATCACTGCAGGTGAAGTTTGCGTTTGTGTTACCCTCAGACTGGATTGAATTTATGGAAATGCTGTAGCTTAACTTTTTTTTTAGTAAACTAAGATAATGGAACTGTTCTTTGAAACAAACAACCTAGTCATTTTACGGTAGCATAAATGGAAGATAATTACAGTTTGAGAGAATGTCTCCATCCAGGGCCAGAACCCCAATGGCTTGTCTTGGGGGTGGGGAAGAGTTGCTGTGAGCACAAACTGCCAAGTTTATGGGTGCCGCGTGGGGAGATGGCAAGCATAGCTGAGGAGAGAGCTTAACTCACTTGTTAGGTTTTCCAACCAGTGTCCTACAGGGAACTGTGCAAATAAACATGACAATAACATCGTAATGGGACAAGAAAGGCTGACACAGCGTCTTATTAATTTGCGTTCAGCATTAGCAGGGAGCTTTGCAACCCCTGGGCAATGGGACGGGAGCGTATTGGTTGGACTACAGGCATTTTAATGACAGGTCCTGGGAATATCTCTGTGTCAAGGCAGCTGAGTGAGACCTGGCCGCCCAACATTTACCCACGGCGTGCGTTCCTCCTTGCCCTCGGCAGCCATTAAAAGGTCTTACTGGAGGCAGGGGGCTGGGAGAGGGGAGGGAAATGTTTCTTAGAAGAGCAGGGCCCCTGGCGGGCTGGCGTCCAATACCAATTAGCTCCTCGGCTGTCAGCACCAGAGCCCTTGTTTTACAAAGTGGTGGCAAAGCTTGACAGAAAGGGCTTAACCCCATGATGGATCTCCAGGCATTTTTAAAAGGCTCTTTTTACTCTTGTTACCTTTTCACAATTTGGCTTAAATACAATGCAAAAATAAAGACATCATAAATCAAAAGCTGTTAGCACACGTGGCCCCCGAAATATATGGGTATTAAGCAGAAAATGCGTAGAAATATTTCACCACATAATTTTCCAATCCCCGAAGGCTCATTTACATTTCCTCCCCTCCCTCCTGATTGCTAATGAAGATCACTGGCTGCTGGCTGTGCATGCCTAGGAGCACCTGGGCGCCTGGGTGCAGGGACAACTCTTTACCACGGAACAAGCTGGTTGATGGCTGTGGGGTGGAGAGGAAAGCTCTGCCCGCCTACCAATGCCACTGGACAAAGAGCCAAAGAGAAAGACGCGGCAACTGCCCACAAGTCAGTGATGTGGCCTTGGACACGACAGAGTCCATCAGCAGTGAGCTTCCTCCCCATTTCTTTCACCTTTTGCCTGGGCTTGGAGGGTGGGCGTTCGTGGGAGATGGTGGGAGTAATTGGGGGTAAGGGACCCACTGCCAGGCCAGGGTGGGGACTTCACACTCAAAGCCAGCCATCTCTGCGGCGCTTCAGGAAAGCGAGTGCCGGCTTTGGAGGCCTGGGCTACGTCCTGGAGGACGATGTGCAGAAGGGTGGGCCCTCCCGATGGCCGGCATCAAGGAGCAGAGCCTCCGGGTTAGGCCCTGGATGGCAGCTATCGGGGCTCACTCTGTCAGTGAGGTAGAAACCAATTGGTGGTGTTACTGACATTTGTTCGTGAACTTGACGAGTAATTATTGAGCGCCTCTAGCGGGCGAGGCACATGGAGTGACGTACCTGGCCCTGCAGTTAGACAGTCAGGGGAGAGTGTCCACGCGGGCCAGAGCGGGACTCCTGCCCTTCAGTGCTCACCTTAGGGGGGCCTCCCTGGCCTTCTCCCGCCTATGTGCTTCCTCTCCGAGGGCCACTTGGGTCTGTACCTCCATCCTCTGCTCCCTTAGGCTGGCATTTAACTATTTTGCCTGTGTGTGTGTGTGTGTGTGTGTGTGTGTGTGTGTGTGTGTTCGTTCTCCTCACTTAGGGCAAACTCTGTTGGTGTCCAGGCAGCCCAGGGTTTGAATTCCAGCCCTGCCACTGCCTAGGTGGCAAAATCACCCCTTTTCATCTCCCTGAGCCTCAGCTTTCCCACTTAAAATGCAGACAACAACACCTATATGACAGGTTGCTATGAGGAGCAAATGAGCTAAGCTGTGTCCAGCGCTTTGTCTATTGCCTGGCCCCAGGGAGTACGCCATAAACGGAAGCTATTCGGTGGATATCCCTTAGCTCATGGGTTGTCAGCTGAGCCCCTGCACATTGTCAGGAACAAAATCTCTTTCGGACCGTCTGTGCTTCCCGAGTTGATATGGGGCCCTCTTATGTTGAAAGCTGCTTTGGGAGAAGTCGAGAAGGCAGTCGGCACAGGACTCTCTGTGAAGTCACCTGGCCATGGGATAAATCTTTGTGTGTTTTTAAATTCTTTATTGTTTAAAGTATTACATGAGTCTCCTTTTCCCCCCCCACTGACCTCTCCCCCGCAACCCCCTCCCCCAAGCACCTGCCCTCAACCCCCCCCCCTCCACCACCACCCCTCATGGGATAAATCTTGTTTTATCCAACAAGGAAAGCAAAGCAAAGCAGGGGCATCTCCTTAGACATTCTTCTGGGGCTGATGGGAATATAGAGACCCAGACTCCTGACGGTGGCCTCCTCCGTGTGAACCTGGGGCTTTCCTGCTCTGACCCCCCTGCCCCCCGCCCTTGCTCCTGGTTCTCCCAGGAGATAATGCCTGTCACCTCCAGTCCCCTTGTCCTTAGGATAATTGGGAGTATTATATTTCAGAACCAGGCTGACTTCTCCTCAGGTTTCACTGCCGGTAGTACAGCTGCCATGTGCTCGTAGGTCCAAGGGCCCATACACTAACTCGCCACAGATGTGAGACTTTGCGTCCCTCTTCGCTGAGCTAAGTTGGGGAATTTACAGCTTAGAAGAACACAGTCAAGTTGAAAGTGTGACATTGGCTGGATCTGGGCATAACTGGGGTTTTCAGGTCGGGTGTGGCAGCTTTCATCTCACTGAAGCATCGGGGCCTATGAAATCAGCCCAGGGTCCCCGTGGTAAGGTGTTGTATTAAACATTCCTGCCGGGGCCACCATCCCTTACCTTTTAAAAATGATTGTCGTGTGGGATTTTAGTGATGTAAAAATGGACAGGGACCCAGTTGATCCCGTCATTAATTAATTAATCCACTCAACATATACTTACTCAGTATCAGCTGTGTGTTCATCCCCGTGAAAGGGCTGGGGGATAGCCAGGTAGTTCCTGCCTATGAGAAGCTTTCTATCTGGTTGGGAGTGTGGAGCCAGGAGCCAGGCAAGTCCCACCAAGTCCCTGTTCCCCGAGAGGGAGCTGCGGGGAGTGCCCATCAAGTGCCCATGATGTAGGCTGGGAGTGGCCTTCTGCTGGACAAGCTGGGGAGGGTGTCTGGTCAAGGAAATGCCCTCTAAGCCACCCTGGAGGGATGACTGGAGTGTGCCAGGGCCAGAGGGAGGTGGGAAGGGATTCTGTGCAGGAGAACGCTGTCTGCGGACCAGTGGGAGCTGCCTGGGTCAGACTGCAGAGGGGTAGGGGGAGAAAGGTAGGCCAAAGCGAGTCTTACCTACTCCTCCTCTAGAAACGTTAAGGCGTGTTTTTCCATGTGGAGGGCAAAGCGGAAGGCCCCAGGTAAATCCGGAGGACAGAGGTAAGGCCAGGGGAGAGATGTCTTTGGGAGGCAGAGCTCAGCTCAAGGTCAGGAAGAAGTCATGATCAGTCATGTCCAGCAATGCACGGGCTTCTACCTCCCAGTGTGCAAGCAGGAACCAGGGCCTGTGGGGGTAGTGAGTGTGGGTCTGTGTCTCCTCTGCAAACGTAGAAAGAACACTCACAAATGGGCTGAGGAGGAGATGAACTTGATTCCCAGCCCACCCCCACCCCAGGTCAGCTCATCCTGCTCCATTGGCCTGTGCTGGCTCTCACCCAGGGAGAGAGCAGGGCTTACACTCAGACATGGGCTGGTGTCCACCTTGGCTCTGGGCTACCTCGAGAACCCCAATTTTGCTACACTTTTCTCTTTCAAGGCATAGGAAGAATAGGACAAGTGGATAATGTTCTCTGCAAGCAGGCGTTCGGAGAGCTAGCTAATTTTAAAAAGTAAATGGATGTGGGTACACATATCCATAGGTATGAAATAAAGTGTTGTGTTTGGATCCCAACTATGAGGTCTACTTAGAATGCTCAAGCAACACATTGCAATTGGGATTCGGCTCACGTTCTCTTCTGGCCCCTCCGGACTCCCCTTTGGACATCTTGCATCTGAAAGGCTGAAATTAAAATGGAGAAGCGAAGCCCTGGGCCACCTTGACTTCCCATGGGGCCTGGCCTCGGACAAGGTGGGCATTCTGCCATGACTTAATTTTGTAGCAAGCTGTTGAGGTTATTTATTTATTTTTAAATTATTTGTTTGAGTTATACAAGTTGTACATACACATATGCATGTTTAAAATGAAAATTAGCAAATTAGTACAGAACCCACATAGCTGCGCTCTCAACACAGCAGCTAGAGCGAGCCTTTTGCATGTGAGCCACGTCACTTCTCTGCTCAGCTCAGAAATGGGCGGTGGCCCCGCCCCTCACTCAGGGGGAGAACCAGTGCTCCTAAGTGCCTATAGGGCACTAAGATCCCCCATTCTCTCTCTCACCTCGTCTCTCTCCCCTGTGCCCAGTCTCCTGGCCTCCCCTGTGCCCAGTCTCCTGGCCCCCCCTGTGCCCAGTCCCCTGGCCTCCCCTGTGCCCAGTCTCCTGGCCTCCCCTGTGCCCAGTCGCCTGGCCTCCCCTGTGCCCAGTCTCCTGGCCTCCCTTGTGCCCAGTCTCCTGGCCCCCCCTATGCCCAGTCTCCTGGCCTCCCTTGTGCCCAGTCTCCTGGCCTCCCCTATGCCCAGTCTCCTGGCCTCCCCTATGCCCAGTCTCCTGGCCTCCCCTGTGCTCAGTCTCCTGCCCCGCCCCCTATGCCCAGTCTCCTGGCCTCCCCTGTGCCAAGTCTCCTGGCCTCCCCTGTGCCCAATATACTGGCCTCCCCTGTGCCCAGTCTCCTGGCCTCTGTACTGCCTGGGACACACCAAACACACACCCGCAGCAGGGCTCTCGCCCTTGCCGCTTCCTCTGCCTGTCATTCACTCAGCCCTAACGTCTCACTCTCTAAGTTCCTTCAGGCCTCTGCTAAAGTATCCTTTGCAGGGACGTGGAACCTTTTTCTGCCAAGGGCCATTTGGATATTTATAACATCATTCGCTTAATATAATTCA
The DNA here is from genome assembly GCF_027574615.1 of Eptesicus fuscus. Lineage (NCBI taxonomy): Eukaryota > Metazoa > Chordata > Mammalia > Chiroptera > Vespertilionidae > Eptesicus > Eptesicus fuscus. The sequence goes on along the minus strand of NC_072482.1, from coordinate 59,658,468 downwards.
CTTACTGTAAATTGATGTCGCTATGAAAAGCTCCTAGATCTGTTGAATTTTGAGTCCTGCCTGCGGTGATCTTGGCTGGGCCAGAACACAGGCTTTCACACGCGGCCCGCAGGCTGGACGTCCCCCACCCCTGCCTCAGAGCGAGGCCTTCCCACCATCAGCACACAAGAGCACCTCCGCTGCCACCATTACCTCCCTCAGGCTGATCGGTCTTAGAGCATGGGTCACCCCCTGGCTTGTTACCCAGTGTTTGCTTGTTGTCTGTCTCTCCCCCTGGAATCTGCATGCCATGAGAGCAGTGACTTTCTGTTATTGTTGATACTAAAGTCTTAGTGTCCAGAACACTGGCCCACAGTAGCGGTGAGCACCCAATATTTGTTGAATAAATGAATGAACCCTTGAAGATGATAATAAAAAGTAAGCACTCTCTCCACCCTTTAATGTGCCCTCTCACTCCCATTCCCCCTTTCTCAGTTCTTAGCTCTGTAACAGCGTATCCCTCGGAAACTTTTCTTTGCATCTGCGAGAATACCTAGAGGCTTCTGCTCCCAGGTAGGATACAGAAGGATGCGAAAGACGTTTGGTCCTGGGAAGCAATAAGAATAAGCTGGAAAAGGAAACAGTTCTTTTCCACGGCACTGGCCAAAAGTGATGGATACAAACACACCGTGGTGAACTACCTTCCTGAGAGAAGTGAGCAGCGGAGAAGTCGCGCTCCCACACCTGGGGAACGGGCAGGTAGAGGTAGATGCAGGAGTGGGGATCCCCAAGTTGCTGCTCTGTGAGCAATCTGGAAGGCTGACTTGGAGTGCACCAGACCCGAGAGGGAGAGGGGGCAGGGGTTGCAGGCGTGGGGAGCAGTGGGAGCTGTCTGGGGACCAGTGACAGTGTGGCCCGGGTCTGGGATGGAGGAGTGGGCCTGCATGTGACCGTGGGTGCAGCTAGGGAGGGACTGGAACCTGGAACACCCTTGGGTTCAGTCAGAAGACATAAAAACACACCAGAAATTTGAATCGGGCAGATTTAACATACAGAATTGCTCACTGTGCACAAGGTGGTTAGCTGCTGAAAGCGGAGCGGAGAGCTCTAACGTGGTAACTGCAGAGAACAGCAACTATCCCTGAGGCTGAAGGGAAAGGAAGTATGAGGAAACTGAGTCAGACCTCTGCGGGGACAGCGTGGACACACGCTGGAGAGTCTGCTGCCCGACCAGAGAACCGCCCTCCTCTCCCGGCAACACTGCCTTGACCCCTGCAGACAGAGCCACTTGCCACCAAGTAGGAACGCTAATCAGGAGAAGAGGGAAAAGTCCCTTCTTATTTGCAGTGTCTCCAAGGCCCTCTGTTGACGGCCCTGGCTGGGGGAAACGTAGTCTGTAGGATCCAGTACCACAGAGGAGGGCGAAGAAAGGTGGGTTTGTTGCTGACAAGCAATACTTTAATAAAGTGGCACAAAAACACATCCATAAAAACCCCCAGTAAATTCATCTCCCCCTTTCTGTATCGTGCTGAGACAGCATCAGTGGGGGGTGGCTGTTCGGCAGAGAAAAAAATGTGTAGTTTTTGGCTTCTGGGGCCCTGAAAGAGCTGAAGTCAAAGGTAAACAAGAAAATTGAGGAAAGTGGTTGGGAGCTGGGCAAATCGCAGGCAAACGCAACGTGAACAAAGCTGCAGCTCCGTTCACTCCCGGGAAAACGGAAAACCACAGGACAGAAGAAAGGGCTTGCGACTCTGGGGCATAAACAAGACTAAGGGTAAAAATCACGCTCCATTCTCCACTGTTCTTCTACACACAATTCCTGGAGTACAATTTTAAAAGCAGACATGCAAAGAAGCAAGAAAATGTTACTCATGATTAAGAAAAATACATAGACAACAGGAACATATCTATAGATGGCCCAGCTATTGGAATGATCAGATAAATATTTTAAAATAACTATTATAAATATGTTAAATAATATAAAAAAATGGATATTTTAGGAGAGAAATGGAAACTAAAATTAAATAAAAACAAGTAGAAATTGAAATTCTAGAACTAAAAAGGAAAATATAAGACAAAACACTCGTGAGAAAAACTAAAAAAGTCATAAATAAAGGGAGAAATATACAATGTGTATGGATTATAAGACTCAATATTGGCCAAATTTCAATTCTCCCCAAGTTAATTTATAGGTTCAATGCATTCCCAATCAAAATGTCAGCAGGTTTACCACACTTACATGAAAATTTGAATGTAAATTATGAAATAAACTTGAGAAAGGAAAATAAAGTTGGAGGACTCACACTACCTGATTTTAAGACTTATTATAAAGTAAACAAGAGTTTGGTATTGGCATAAGTATAGACAAATATTTCAATGAAATGAAATAAATGGTCCAGAAATAGACTCAAATTCATATGATTAATTGATTTTGACAAAGTAGCCAAAGCATTTCAATGGGAAAAAAAGTATTTTCAACAAGTTGTGTTGGAATGACTGGATGTCTGTTATGTGGGAAGAATGAATCTTGAACCTTATCTCGCACCACACATAATAATTTATTTGAGATGAATCATACACCTTAAGCAATAATAGGTAAAACCACAAAGCTTTTTAAATTAGAAGAAAACAGAAGAATATCTTCACGACCTTGGGATGGGAAAAAATCTAGGAGAGGGCACACAAACTACTAATCATCAAACAACAGGTTGCTGTTTTTGACTTCATAAGAAGTTTTTAAAAATCTGCTTATTGTCGCCCTAACCGGTTTGGTTCAGTGGATAGTGTGTCGGCCTGCGGACTGAAGGGCCCCAGGTTCGATTCTGGTCAAGGGCATGTACCTTGGTTGCGGGCACATCCCCAGTAGGAGGTGTGCAGGAGGCAGCTGATCGATGTTTCTCTCTCATTGATGTTTCTAACTCTCTATCCCTGTCCCTGTAAAAAATTAATAAAATATATATATTTTTAAAAATCTGCTTATTGTCAATGATTTGCTCTCATCATTGATGTTTCTATCTCTCTCCCCCTTCCTCTCTGAAATCAATCACAATATATTTTAAAAAAGGAACAAAAGTATATATGAAAATCTGCTTATTATTGACACTATTTGAAGAGTGAACAGGCAAGCCACAGATTGGGACAGAAGTTTTGCAGTTACGGTATAGAAGACAAAGGACTTGTATCCAAAATATGTAATGAACTTCTATAACCCAAAAATAAAAAAGGCAATAAATATTTGGGCAAAAACTTTAAACAGAAGATACACAAATGGCCAATATACACATGAAAAGGTGCCCATCACTTTGTCTGCTCATCTAGGCAATACAAACTAAGTTCCACCCCCCAGACCAGTGGTCGGCAAACTGCGGCTCGCGAGCCACATGCAGCTCTTTGGCCCCTTGAGTGTGGCTCTTCCACAAAATACCACGGCCTGGGCGAGTCTATTTTGAAGAAGTGGCGTTAGAAGAAGTTTAAGTTTAAAAAATTTGGCTCTCAAAAGAAATTTCAATCGCTGTACTGTTGATATTTGGCTCTGTTGACTAATGAGTTTGCTGACCACTGCCCTAGACAGACAACCAATATTGGTGAGGACATGGAGCAACTGGCTGGTGGAGTGAAGACGGTGCAACCACTGGAATACTGTTTGGCAGTTCCTTATGAAGTTAAACACAACCCCATGACCCAACAACGCTAATAGGCTCTAATGTCTTTACTAAATTGGGCTGCTTAGAATTTGGGGTTTCCCCAGATAGAAGGATGCAACTCACCCTGTAAAGAAGCGACAAAAGAGATGAAAGTAGAAAGAATGGGATCCCATCTGGTTGGTTCACAGTGAGAAAGACACCCTCCTAGAAGCAGGGAGGAGGAACCCAAATGGCCTATTCTGCAATTGTTTGGCTTGTGTTAATATTTGCTTTTTCATGGGTTTCCCAATTCTTCTTCTTCTTCTTCTTCTTCTTCTTCTTCTTCTTCTTATTCTTCTTATTATTATTATTATTATTTTCTTTTGTTAATCCTCCCCCGAGGATATTTTCCCATTGATTTTTAGAGAGAATGGAAGGGAGGGGGAGAGACAGAGAGAAGCAACCATCAATTGGTTGCCTCCTGCAGGCACCCCGACTAGGGCTAGGGATTGAGCCTGCAACCCAGGTATGCTCCCTTGACCGGAATTGAACTTGGGATCCTTCAGTCCACGGGCGATGCTCTATCCTCTGAGCCAAACCGGCCAGGGTGGTTTCCAGTTATTGGGGCTGTGTTTGATGTGCACACAGGGCTACCTGTCCTGTAGGATAATAGCCCCTGGCTGCAATATGTGGTATGCCATTCAGTTCATCTCGCTGCTGAGGAAAGGAAGCCCATGAACTATTGCTTTCTCCTTTGGATTCAGTGGTCAGCAAACTCATTAGTCAACAGAGCCAAATACCAACAGTACAACGATTGAAATTTCTTCTGAGAGCCAAATTTTTTAAACTTAAACTTCTTCTAACTCCACTTCTTCAAATAGACTCGCCCAGGCCTGTGGTATTTTGTGGAAGAGCCACACTCAAGGGGCCAAAGAGCTGCATGTGGCTCAAGAGCCGCAGTTTGCCGACCACGTGTTAGATGGATCTTATATAATGAGAATTCTGAGGGACCCTTCTTTTAACTTTATTTAAATTCTTGACGCAATGTGAGAGTGGACCCCACAGGAGCTGGGGTGGTTGGGGACCATCATGGAAGCTGCCTGTATCTCCTGGCTCTGCCTGTGGTGCCAGAGGAACGATCTGTCGCTTCTGCAGGATAAACCCTCAGTTATTTCAACTGCCCCATGAAGGCAAGTTCCCATGTGCCTTCTCTTCTCCTTTTGAACTCAATATTTATTTTAATTCTTGCCCCCCCAAAACAAGTGTAAAACTCCAGATGTTCTGAGAACAAGGGTGATTGTTTCCCTTGATCTGGACACTATACAACCTATATTCCATGAGCCTTTTGATAACATGGCCCACACCAGAGTCTAAAGAAGACTTGTCATTAACTGGAAGTCCTAGATCTTTTCTACCTAGGAAGCCTTTCCTGTACATCGGGTTGTGACATTTCAGATATTCTATCTTTTTGAACTTTCATTTGATTGATTGGGTCTATCTGACTAAAAAATTTTGAGTCTTAAGTCTATCATCTGGAACATTAGCTGTCCATCCCACACTTGTGTCACCTGATTATTTGATAGCCCCCCTGCCTTGCAAATCTTCATACATGTCGTCAGGGAGAATATAACGAAAACTAAAGATGTCTGGCAGGCTGCCAGGGACAACTACAGATCCGTGCTGTCGTAGTCATGCAGCTTGGGACCCGGGTGGTGTCTCTTTAGCTATGATTCTACCCCAAAGTAATAGCCTTCTGCTCACATTTACTATCTGCTCCATGACATTATTTTGGGAAGTTTTGTCAAATACTTGGCAGTAATCAAGACAGCCCACAGTTCTAGCATTCCTCCGATTTCCAACCTAATTCCCACGCCCCCACCCCTGTCCAGTAAATCTAGTTAGGTTTAGCTTGAATATTAAAAAAAAAAATATATAAAAATATATAAATATATATATATATATATATATTGATTTCAGAGAGGAAGGGAGAGGGAGAGAGAGAGATAGAAACATCAATGAAGAGAGAGAATCATTGATCGGCTGCCTCCTGGACGCCCCCTACTAGGGATTGAGCCTGCAACCCGGGCATGTGCCCTTGACTGGAATCGAACCTGGGACCCTTCAGTCTGCGGGCCGACACTCTACCCACTGAGCCAAACCAGCTAGGGCTAGCCTGAATCTTTAAGGGAATTTGCTCCTGGGAGCCAATGTTCCGATATCAGTGAGGACCAAGTTTCTTTACAAGAGCTTAGCAATATGTTTGACAATCGATTCTGTAACCAATTATTCCCATTCAGAATCCAATCTATTTTGAAAATTGGGAGTAAAATATGCCCATCTGTTCTTCCTGTACTTCTCTCCTTTCTAGGATTTCTCAGAAATTTCCAGCAGCTCTGAGACCCTATCCGTAAACTCCTGCTGGGCAGGAAGGGTATTTTGTCGGAGCCTAGAGAGGTTTAAGCTCACTGAAGTGAGTGACAGCTGTCAATACCTCGCCCCACCTCAGGCAGCTGTCCCCTCTTTTATCATGTGTTCTGCCGCCTCCAGTTTGAGATCCTTCCCCTTTCTGCTCTAAACAGAATGGAATAGTCTCTGAGCCATCCTGTGAACGCCCGGTCTACTTTAAGCAGTAGGCTAATGCTGTCGTTGTTCTTGGTCGAAAAAGTCAAAGTTCACCCATAGACACCCTGTGTTCTTTAGTGCTCTCTGTCACCGGCACTCCTCTGCACGTTGATCTACGAGGAGACGTCTCTTCCTGGCTCCTGCAGGAAGGATGCGAGATTTGTCCTCGCTCGACCAGGCGTGCCTGTCGGCTGCACCCACTTTTCTGTCTGTGCTTGTCCTGAGCCCCTTTGTATCTCCAAGGCCTGGTGCAAATGCCTCACACCTAGTAAGTGTTCAATAAATATTCATATAGCTATAGATTTTTAAAAGGTAAACTTTGAAGGCTAATTAAGAATGGATCTACCTGCTGTTGCATGGCCTCAGGAAATCTTGGAGAAAGGGGGAGATCTGGGAAATTATCCAGGAAGCCTCTGCTTGCTGACTGCTAACCCACTGGAGAGGGAGCAAGACAGAGTCAATCTCTTTTTCATTTCTTGACCTTTCCTTTAGTAACTGACAGGTGGAAGCCCGCAGTTGCATCATGGTATGGTCCCCTCCCTCCCTTTCTTTTTATGAGTCAATCAGATCCTATTTGCTGAGGACTCATTGTCTGCGAGGGCCCGGGAAGTCAAGTCAGCTTTGACCCAGCCCAAGTACTGCGTGGTGATGACATCGCCGACTGTCTCAGGGAGCGTGCGAGGCTGCCAGGCTTTTTGGTCTTGAGGAGTCAGCTTTTAAAATGTAACATCTCCCAGCCAGAAACAAAGGCCTTGGGAGACAACACCCTGGAGTCTCAGCTGCTAATATCTAACAAGGTGCTGGTGGACAGAGGCTGGGCTGGGCCGGTGGATAGAGGCTGGGCATTACTGCGTGACCTCTGGCAAGACAAGCCTTTCGGAGCCGTCATCTGAGCAGGGCTGACAGACTCTGTACCTGTATAATGGGGCTACATAACAGTACTTGCCTTTGAGGCTTGTAGTGAGAATTGAACAAAGTAATGAATGTGTGTCTGTATACTTCATTAGTTCATTTGTTATTCAGCCACTATTTGTCACCTTGTTGGCTCTGTGAGCTGGGCCCTGTGTGTAACCGTGGCTACTAAGGACTGCACCCCAAGCAGAAGGACACAGTGTGAGGGAAGTCGCGGACCAGGGCTGGAGGGGTTGGGAATCCTGCCTCAAGGGCTGTGCTGGGGGACCCAGGGGTAAACTTGCTGCTCTGCTGTGGGCTGGCCGGCCTGGGCCACAGAGGCCCCGTCTCTGTGCCTAGTGGCCATCCCTCCCGCTGGACTGAGTGTGTGGTATGGCTGCTTCTCCTTCTCAGGGGACTTGCTAGTGTCACCAAGCTCAGAGCCATCCTGGGACACTGAGACTGAGGAGCCGTGTGCTGACAACACAGACATGGAGAATCCAGCTGCACAACACGCCAGTGTGTGTGTGTGTGTGTGTGTGTGTGTGTGTGTGTGTGTCTGGTGGGTGGTACTCAAGGAGACACAATGACCCGTAGGTGGTCTGCTTCTCTTCACTCCTTCTGAGAGTGTCTGGTGCATCTTCATGCCCCCAGTGGGCTGGCACATGATAGGTGCCCAGAAAATATTCGTTGAATGATTGAAGGGATGAGTAAGAGGAGAAAAGTCTGTTGCTGTCCAGCGCTTCTCTTTTGGGGCTAAGAAGTTGCTTTTTGGTCCTGGTCTTGTAGTATTTCAAAGGCTCCGGGGCCTCTAAGCTGTGTGGCCATCGGGATCACTGGTCAGGTCCCCCCGCATGTCCTTGGGGGGATGATGCCCTGACCGCACCTAACAGGACAATGCAAAGCCTTTGTGATCCTGGTGATCAGAAGCTAATCAGCACTGCATCTGGTTTTCCTTCCTTCAGTTAGAAAGTTTTCCCGTACTCCGTGTCCCAAATCCTCCGTCCCTTCACCCATTCTATCCCTGACCTCAATAGTTCGCATTCCTAATATTTGAAGACCCTGAAGTTTTCCTTTGTAAAATAAGGGAGAGAGTGGCCCTTGTGTGTAGTGACTGCATGTATGGACGATGGATAGTGACAGTGTACCCCCCTTTAGACGCGCCAGGTACCCCCCTTTTCCTCTAGCCACTCAGCTTCCTTGAGACCTCTGAACCCTCCCCCACCCCGCCCATGCCAGGGTGTCAGTAACAGCACCCCCGGTCCCCCTGAGGCAGGTGTAATCTAGCTGGGAGGCGGGGCTATTGCGATGCTCTGCAGGAAGGGCCGAGGAACGTGGTGTTCTCTGGATGCATTTGGGTGCACTTCATTAGCTTGGTAAATAGAAACCAATGATTTTGTATCGTGTTGTCTTTGGGGCCCCTGCAAACAAGTTGGTTGGGAAATAGAGTTCCTACCAGCTCTCTGTTCTTTGCAGAGGGAACAAAAGATGAGAATCATTTGTCCGGGAGCGGCAGCAATTTATGTCACACAAGGCTCGACAGATATGATGGGCTCTCACAGCCATTTTCCCATTGGACCCTCAAGGCAGCTGGTGACGTGACCCTGGCAAGTACTGGTGTCTCATTCAATAGGTCAAGGGCACCGTGCCCAGGAATCATGCTTCTACTCTACTTATTTCTCACTGCGACTCAAAGCCACTCTCCTGATCCTTGCTTGCTGTCTCCCGGTCACTTTCTCCTCCTACTGGCCCCTTGACCACGGAAACATGGTCCTTGTCTATTGGGGAAGCAAACATTTCAGCTACCAAACATGGAGAAACAAACTCAGTTTCAAGATAACCGTGTGCTTGCTCTTGACTTTCACTTCTAAAATGCATCTCTCCTTGACTTGCCCAAGAAGCGAGGGCATTGGTTTCTGGGTTGTTGTCACTTGTTTTCTGCTGACTGCTGTATCGTGTATACATGAGTCCAAGGCGGTGTTTTTCTTCGTGAGTTCTTCGAGGGCAAACATTGGGTTGCTACTCTCTTTACATAGCGCTGGGGAGTGCCTTAGATACTTCAAGGTTTTGCAAAGAGTATCACAATGAAGATATCACAGTTACACATTTCTCTACTTTAGTCTAAACAATCACGATTGTTTGAAAGTGTTTGTGTTGGAAACGTCATTGCCTAAAGAAGCCGTGTGTGAAATCCTTGAGGAATTCGCAAATCCCCAAGACTGGTGGATGGATTTGCACTGTGTGAGGTGTTGACTTAGAGAGCTGTGATTTGTGTTATATGAATCTCATTGTTTTACTGTGAAAGCTTTAAGAAGTTTTCTCAGCAAAGTACTTTAAAGAAATCTAGCTGTACAATTGGTTTATATTACAAGAAAATCATCTTGAAAAGAGATTTTCTTTGTAGATAAAGATTATGCCAGAAACAACCAAAACACCAAACCGCCAGTACTTTCTCAAAACTAAATGTGAAGTATAAATAGAGAACAAAACAGGAAATAGTGGTTTGCAAAAAAAAAAAAAGAAAAAAAAAGAAATACTTGTAGCTGCCCGAAAAGTGCCTTTCCTTACAGTGTAGAATGCGAGTTCTGAGACGGAGTGACAGAAAGTCTGACTCCACCTCCTAACAGAAACAAGCATCTGCCAGCAAGCACTGCCTTTAACGATCTTTTAAAATATGTGGATCAGTCTGCATGCCATAGGCCCTGACTAAGGAAGGGTGTTCTTCTGTCCACCCAGCCATCACATGCTCAGCGAACTGATTGGGTTGCCTTATACCTGCTAAGCTTTCATCTGCCAGTGTCCTCTCTTCATATCCTATAGACACTTGGGAGACGTGGCTCGAAGGGTTAGGTTTCTCTCCTGTCCCTTCTAACCAGCTCCGTTGCCAGCTCCCCCCCATGCTGCCCAGGCCTGACCCTGGGAGGCAGCTGTAGGGATTTGTGCCAAGAGCCCTGTGGTGGAATCTGAGTCCTTCCCTCTAAGGAGTGACCTCATGAAAACTCTCTGGTCTCAGCTCCTCAATGATGAGTCCAAGGACAACAATGCTTATTTCACAGATTTGTGAAAATTAATAGAGATGAAGCAGGTGAAGGCCCATCTTGGCAGCATGTGGTATACTGTGGCTTTAAAAAAATTTTTTTTAAATTGATTTCAGAGAAGAAGGGAAAGGGAGAGAGAGAGAAACATCAATGATGAGAAAGAATCATTGATCCACTGTCTCCTGCACACCCCCTACTGGGGATCAAGCCCACAATCCTGGCACGTGCCCTGACTGGGAATTGAACCGTGACCTCAACCATTGAAGCACACCAGCCGGGCGGTGCATTGTGTCTTGTTGGGGAGGCCTTATTTTTGGAAAGTGGTTATCATGGGATAGAGTTCTGAGCCTGATGGTAACAAATGCCTGGGTCTTGTTGCCTCAGTGTGGGGAGTGGGGGAGTCCTGGAGGAGGGGATGGCCTACTGATCATTCATGCATTCATTCTTCCATTCATTCATACATCCTTGGTTTAGTAAACATTTGATAAGATGTGCCAGATGCTGAATTAGGTGGGATACAATTGATCAAGACATAGCTAGCGCCTCCTTCAAGGAGCTCACGTATATCGGGAGAGATAGAAAAGGATACCAATAAATAGAATGACATGTTGGAGGTGCTGTGATAGAAATTGTTCCGTCACGGCCACAGGGAAGGATGGAATATAAACACGCTCTCCAGGCAGAGCTGTGGACAAGGAGCCTCGGGAAAGCCACCTCCCTGAGGAACACAGGTCTTTGAAAGTGACTCCTTTTCATCGGGCCACGGGGAAAGGACTCCCATTTCAGGCAGAAGCTGATGCCTTTCGGGGAGAGGTAGAGCTCTCTCTTGAAGAGCTGAGCAAAGACCCAGTAATGCCCCTTCTCTGAGTCCACCTTAGAGAAAACTGAGTGGGGCACCAAGTGAGAAGCTTCTCGGGAGACCTGTGTGATTCGCTTACCTTGAGTTCTCCTTCTACCTTCATTCAGATTGGAAGCAGGTCAGTTTGATCATTATGTTCAAGCCCAGGAGAACCTCCTGGAACGAGAGAAGAGTAGGTTTTGGAGGAAATCCTCAGGGGCTACATACAGGGGACCCCTTCAGCTTGGATGTCCTCTGGGGTCAGCAGTAAAGGGAGAGGGTGCTAAGATCCTGCAGGGAGTGCCAGGTGGCAAGGACCCGGTGAGGGTGAGGTGGAGAGGAGCTGGCAGGCCCCAAGCTCCGACTTTCCTTTCAGGTCCTTGACCCTGAGAATCTTAGTCCCTCGGGACCTCTTCTCTCCGAGAATCCTGGCTCTTCGGTCTTCATCCTCAAGACACTAGTTGCCTCAGAACTGCCCTCCCGCCACACCATATCTCTTCTCCCTTCCTAAGTGGTGAGCTTCTCAAAGGCAGGAGGGACGTGTAGGGGACTGGCTCCACCATGGCAGCCCGGCCACCTTGCATGACTCCCCATAGGCCACACAGGCAAGGCTTGCCCACAGCTGACCTAAAGCTGACCTAAGTCTTCTCAGAATCCCTGGGGTCCTCCCGGAGCAGGGGCGCACGGGAGGCCTGTGAGGAGCTGCTACAAGGCCATTTACTACCCGCCTCCCATGTCTGTCCAGGAGGCTGTTGTGGGACAGTTTCTCGCTTCTTCCTGGTACTGATGAGCAATGAGGCGTTGCCTGGCCCTCCCTTAGGGGGCAGCTGCGGGCTATGAAATTGCTTCACTGCAGCATGGTGGCTCCTCAGCACCAGGGTGCCACACCACTCCTATGGCTTCACCTGGCCCCTTTGGTTTCTGTGTTGTCTTGTGAGGTAAGAGTAGGTCTCTTCTTGCTTTTGCTGTCTATGTAAGTTAGAAACTATCTAAATCTAAGAAGGGCTTCTAGTCACTTTATGTACCTGAGAGCTGTGCTTGACAGGGAGCTTAGACCTGTATCGATGGGAATCTGAGGCCCAGAGACATTAAGTGACTTGTCCTCATCTCTCAGCTGATTAGGAGTAGAGCCAGGACTGGGGTCCAGGGTCATTTCCACCACACCTACTACTATGCCTCATGTGCTATGAATGCCCATTGAGATGGTTGCTGGTCTGGTCATCACTGGAGTTCTTAGGTGACCTTTTTGGTGCACATGCACACAACCATGGCACAAGTGGAGTACATCACCCCGGGCCAGCTGGTACCTTGCAGCCCTTTCAGGGTCCAGAGCACCTGGGCAGCCTGCCTCCCTGCAGCTAGCCCTGGCCGACCAGTCGTGCAGATGGCAGAGCCACTCACTCATTCTCCTCTAGAGTGAGAGAGGGTAGATTAGACTTATTTATTTGTTTTTTGAATGCACACAAAATATAAGAGGTAGGAACCAGCACACAGAGAAGAGTCCCTTTCCCTTTCCAGCCCCTAGAATTCCAGCCGCTGCTGCCTACCTCAAAGATGATTCCTACAATTTAAAAACACTTCCAGAGATATTTTATGCATATGAGCATACATGCATGCACATGTGCTTATGCATCTGTAGCGTGTATCTTCCTCACCTACCATATGGTAGCATGCCATCCATGCTACAAGGTAAACTGAAACATTGATCTTGAAGACCATTCACTCTCATTTTTCTTAGCTATGATTCTGCTGACCACCGCCACGGCAGAGAGCATCCTATCTCCTCCCTCCTCCAGGGCCCTCCTCACAACCATGCATGTGGGCATGCTCCCAGGTGTGGCCACAGGTAGGCAGACTCCATCTTTTGAGAAAGTAGGAAAGATAGGAAGTTTCCAAAGGAGGCGTTCTTACAAGCTTCCCATTCTGCTGGATCAGTGACTGACCTGCCATCCTTTTCCATGTCTGTCTGTCGGGATCTAGCTAGGAACTCTCTTCAGCATTTAAGACACTAGGAATTTAATTCTGGGAAATGGTCGTATGATGATGAAAAAGCCCAAACAGGAGACTGGACAATTAGCCACAGTCCCTGGGCTAGAGGCGCAGAGGGAGGAGGGGTGTAGCAGAAGGCAGGGCCAAGCCACCCCACAGGCTGTGCACCATGAGGCTCTCCAGTGGGAGCTAACAAAGCAGGGAGAGAGGGTGACAGCTTCCCTTGTCTTACCCATGCCAACCCCACCCTCCAAACTCAGACCAGCATCCCCCCTTTGGGCAAACCCAGCAAGCAGCTGTCAAGAAAGCTTGAAAGACAGCTCAGGGGTGGAGGGGGGCTGCTCCTTTCACACAGAGAATTGCAGGGGCTGGAGGAGGGATGGAGCTGAGGGAGATAGGCCGAGGGCCAGCCCACGGAGTCTCTCGAGGGCTGCCTTCTGAAGGGATGTCACCTGAAGGGGAAGGCCTGTCAGTGTGGCGGTCAGGGTGTCTGAAAGAAGGTGGCAGCCAGTCCCTCCTGGGCCCCACTGCTTTCTCTCGCTCTCTGAAACCACGTGCTGAGGAGCAGCTGCGGCCGGTGGGCCCAGGTGGTGGGGCTGGAGTGGGACTCAGCTTCTCTCTCCTTCCTGTGCTGGATGAGGAGAGGGCAGATCCCAGGACATAGGGAGATTTAGGGAACAGCCCAGCCGGTGAATTATTCATACCTCTGTGGTGTGCTGTCTCTCATGCTTTCAGATACTGTAACATTTTCCCAAACCCTGCAGGCGGTAATGGGTGTTTCTCGCACTTCACTACACATATTCTCTGCTCTTGGTTTATGTGTGTTTCCTCCTCCCCCTTAAATGTATGAGTCTCGGCTCTCTGTCACCATCTGCTGCACCTCAAAGTGTTCTTTTATGGGTGCAGGGCAGGTTCCAGTACTGGGAGACGTTTACAAGTTCCGCTAAGGGTAGGACGGACTCCACAGGCTGTTAGCGCCTGCCTTCACAGCAGGAGGCCCATTATAAGGAGGCGGGAAGCCCCCTGCACCCCACCGAGCCACAGGGCTGAGTCCTACCTGTGACGGGGGAGGCACCTGCGTGTTGAAGTCTCGGGTGCCTATGGGCACACCCGGCAGCTTCACCTCCTAGGCCGAGAGAGGACAAGTCCGCACATTACACCTCCTCTGGAGCCATCCAACGGCCTCAGCACCTTTGGGTATTCTATTGCACCCACTTGTTACCCGGTTATTGTTTGGGACAACTGGGGCTTCTTGTTCCTGAGTCAATTCCCGTTTTTCCAGGAGAAGTTGGCTTATTGACGATTTCTTTGTACTCATTCATGTCAATTTAGTCAGGTAGAGACTTAATAGAACAAAATACCTGCGGATAAGCTTTTCCCTACTTATTAAAATCAGCAAAAATAACTGACATTTTACTCTATTCACCCTTCTTTTATATGAAAATGATCACAACTAGAGTTTTGTGCACCTTACCAGAGTCTTCTGAGTCTCATAAAGAACTCTTGGGGGGAGGGGGGAGGGGTTGATGACAAATATGTGATACCTTAATCAATAAAGTAATTAAAAAAATAAATAAATAAAAGAACTCTTAGCCTTTCACAAGCAATTACTTCAACTCATTATATTACCATTGTTGTTGTTGCTGTTGATTCATAAATTGTTACAATTTGCTTCTTTGTCCTCCTAACTGTCAGACCTAACACTACCCCTGATACTCTTTTTTTATTAAATTTATTGGGGTGACATTGGTTAATAAAATTATATAGGTTTCAGGTATATAGTCCATTCTCTGTGTGTTCACCAACCCAAGCCAAGTCTCCTTCCATCATATTCATCCCCCCTTTACCTTCTACTACCCACCTTCTTCCCTCAGGCAATCACCATGCTGCTGTCTGTGTCCATGAGTCTTTCTTTCTTTTTTCTTTGCTTAATCCCTTCACCCTTCTCACCCAGTCCCCAACCCCTCCCTCTGACAACTGTCAGTCTGTTCTCTGTATCCATGATACCCTGGATAATCCTAAATCATCCTTGATCTGGTAATAATAAGATGTTCCATTGTAATCCTTACCTTTCTCTCTTCCCAAGATATGGAATCAGTTATTCTAATTTTATTTAGAGTGGAGAACAGTATCAGAGAGAAACATGTGAGCACTAGGTAGGAGTGAGTACAGATGAGTGCTGGCTTTGCTTCTGTTGGCCCAATTTTAGTGTCAGAACCGGGAAAAATGTGTATTAAGAGGATGTGTTTCCTCAATTTAACAGAACATATTGCTGTCCCTCTTCCTACGGTATGAAGTTTTCATTGACCATCAAAGTGTTCTTTTATATTGATATATTTACATCCAAAATTAAAATTACCTCTGACCCCAGCTGTGGGCTGCTAGCCCAGGTGAGATGGGTAGATTCCTCGGTGAATGGCATTGCCACAGGTGCCAGGTGCACTCTGCAGGCGCAATATTGCACCAGGTGCTGTGAAAAGCAGAGTGACATATGAAATATGGCCCCTGGCCTCCAGGAATGCACAGAAATCATTTATGTGGGTGAAACAATGAGAAAATGATATCAACCATCACTTAACCAATGCTTGCTGAAACTGGTGGTGCAAGCAATAGATGGTGAAGGAGTTGAGAGAAGTGAGAGTGTGAGGAGAAGCAAGAGGGCTTGGGCCACCTTGAGGAATGGTTGAACTTTAGATAAATGCAAGGTACATTCTTATCACTGGAAACCACCTTCCACACAGAATTAAGCATCCCGTGGAGCATGGTGTTAGGTTGTATATGAGGCTGCTGACAAAAGAATCACAATAGAGACACTGGCATATGCGGAATTTAACATGGTGCCCAAGAATGAGAGAAAATAGACAGGATTTTGTTGTTCTTTTGAAATGGCAGTGAGAAAGAGCATTACGGCAAGGTCAGAAACCCATTCCATGCAGTTCATAGAAGGAAACAGTTTAGAGTCCATTAGGAGTCTAGAGACCCTTGTAACTTCTACCTCTTAACGCTTTTAGAACAACAGAAGGCCAGTGATCCTGCTTCCTGTCTGGCTGACCCATCCTTCTCCATGTACCACCAAGTGCCGCTGCACGAACCTGTTCCATTGCCAGCCCTGCGCATTTAGCTTGCCCTGCTCGGCCTGGGAATATCCTACCTCTGGTGTCACCTTCGTGTGCTTTCCTGTCCCCACTGCTCCCAGCCCTGCTAAGAGAACTGATTTCTTTCCTCCATGGTGCTCTCATAGCATTTCATATGAAACCTCTGTGCTACTATCTCTCTCACATATTATTATTATTGTCTCTCTACTTGTCTGCCTCTTCATAGTTGGTGAATACGTTAGGAGATGTATCTTATTTATTCTCATCTGTAATCCAAGTGTCTAAGCACAGTATTTGACACTCATTGTGTAATCAACAGATATTTGTTGGATGAATTGATAAATGAATGAGTGAATGAATGAGTGGATACATGAATACATGCCTCAGGATCCACTCCTAGGTGACTCCATGGCACTGATGTATACTTTTGGATTTGGTCATTCCTTGTTTTTGACCTTGATAGAGCTACGATTAATTTACATGCATTAAATTGGCAAGACTAACAGGTAAAATGTCATCCCTAAATTCATAGATCAAATCTTAGTTTCTCTTGGTTTCAGTTGTAATATTTCTAGCCAAGCCTTGTTTTGATAAGAAAAGGGAGACCTGGGAAACCAGCTATAAATCACTTGATTTAATATGTCAAGTCATCATTTAACAACTTCATAGAGGCAAAACTTGGAGATCCAGAGACTCGATGATTAGGCTGTATTAGGAGCAGAATCTTCTAATGTTTACTATACTAAAGCTCTTTGCTCCAAGATCGCCTCCAAGAGCACAATTGAAAGCAGAGAAACTCAGAGGTCTCATGTACACCTCCAGGGTTGTGACAGTTCTGAAATGATTGGTTGTATCAAGTTGTGTGTCCATGGCTAGGATGTCTTTGGAGAGCATTTGAGGTCTTTGGAGATGATGGGAAATCTTTGGGGAAGGACAGTAACCCAGCTGCCACCTGACCCCACCTGGAAGGAGGTGGTATTAAGGAGGGTGGTTGTCTCTGTTTTTGCTTTCTTCTTTGTACCATTTTTAAAATCATAGGTAGAAAAATAGTATAAAAAATTAACAGTGAGTGAATAATTCCCATTCTATGGAAGTTTCTATTGGAAATGTGTGCTTCTTATTTGGCCTTTTTTGCTTTCTTGTTTTCTAGTGGTTTTGGCTCTTGATCCACAGAACTTCCCTGGTCACTGCTTTAACACCCCAAATTGTTACAAAAAGGCAAAGAAGATTTTGTCACCAGAAATATCAGAGAAGACTTCTTTCTATGCCTAAACATATGCAGATTTATCTATATCTATATACATAAAAATATATGACTAGAATCATACTATATATACTATTTTGCAGTGTTCATATATGCATGAGTGTATGCATACACGCATATATACTTAAAATTACAAAGTATTCTATTTTATGAATGTGAAATAATTTACTAAACTAAGGCTGTTTGGAAAGATATTCTGCTTGCGTCCAGTGTTTCACTATTACAATTAATATGCAAAAATATCCTTGGCCATATATCTTTGTGTTCTTCCCAGATTATCTTCTTAGGAGAAATCCTTAGGAATAATATAGCTGGATCAGGAAGTGTGCATGTGTGAGTTTTAAAGAGATTTTCAGATTGTCCTCCAGAAAGGTTAGCTAATTTCTACCCCTGCCAACCGTAAATAATAGTGCCTGTTCCTCTCCCCCCTCACCAATAGAGGATTGCAGGGTTATTCACATTTATCAGTCTGAGAGCCACAAATGATATCAATTCACTTTTTGGGGAGGTTACCAGTAAAGTTTAAAATCTTTTCATGTGATAATTGACCATTTATTTCTGTTTATCCTCTCTCTTTCACATTTTTAAATCAGAGTTCTTATTTTCATTTTAATGATTTAAAGAAATTCTTTGTATTAACCTTTTGTTGGCCCATCTGTAGCAAATAGATTCCTCAGATTTTCATTTATTTTCAATCATTTTTCATGATTTTACTTTTACTATATGAAAACACTTGAGTTCTATGTAGTCATGTCTATCAATCTTTCCATCATCCCTAGATTACCTAAGTTTTCCATCAAAATTAGAGAGTGCATCACCATCTCAAGAGTATGGAAATTCAGTCTGGTCCCTGCATACTGCCCAGACAGAGTGTAGGGACTGCTCTGTCATCTTTCCCAACTCTGTCTGCAGCCTTTTGAGCAAGAGCCTCTCATTTCCACTGTTTGGTATCACCGATTCTCAGAAACTAGTTTTATTACCTGACATCATTCCTGAATAAAAGTCAAAAGCTCTATTTCATTTGCCACATTACTGAACATTCCAGGAACTCTGACCTCTGAGCTCATGATATCGGTTGTGTTCTCTGGGTTGGGGATGAGCAACAAGCTCTTGCTGAAAGATGTGGCCAACTGTACTTGAGAAACTTATTGTTGGTATTTTTAATTCTAAAAATATTGTAGTATGTGGGGTACTATTCACTTGGAAGAATGGATTTTCATATGGTGAACAGTTACCCAGAGTCCTACCATCTTTGCCATTGGTAACCTTTTAGCATGTTTACTTTTACTGCTTCACCATATACATTTTTGTGTAATTGAAGTCATGTTTATGTGCAATTTGTGTGACACTTTTTCACTCAACACCATATTATTAAGGATATTTTAAAAGGCTTTTAACTAGTTGATTGTTTTATTCTGTAGATAAACCAACTATTCCCCTATTGTTTGTTATTTGGGCTATGTCCATTTTATTTTTGCAATTACAAATCAGGTTAAAATAAATATTTCCATATGTAAATCTCTGTCCACAATTAGATTGAGGGATATAATTGACTTTTAACAAAATTGATTTGCACTGTTAAATTGCATTCACGGGGGGAAAGTTTGTAACAATTTACAACCCAACCAAAGGGATAGGAGTGAATATGAGAGAATGATTATGTCTATTTAATACTATTATTATATCAGTTCAAAGTTGAACTAACTGGGGAAACTGAGATATGGATAGATAAACTTGTCTTGTTGCTGGTAATACTATCAATTGCGTTTGGCGTTGGGAATCTGTTGTCCTCTCCACCTAGCCAGTACCTTTCCTACTTCACTAGAGACCCATGGAAATGTGCTATCCTTGAAATTAGACCAGGAGCTCAACAGCACCATAAAAGCTCCTAGTGGTGCCTGGCTCTCTCCTGTATTTGGCCTTCCCCTCCAAAAAGGGGTGGTATGGCCAAAATCACCAAACCGGATCCATGTTTGCCTTGCAAACCAAACAAACACTTCTGTTTCTGTTTTGCTTTGTGTCTGGACTGACTCTTAGCACCTCTTCTGCCTGTGAGTGATTTGCCACTTCTCCTGCAAGACTGGCACCAGCAGAAATGCAGTCTCAGAGGACCCCTGGGAGAAAGCGAGGCCGACCCCCACTTCACTCAACACCTGTGAAGATGGCAGTTCATAACCTTTATTCCGCTTCAGCTGGTTCTTTACCGGCAGTGAAGATCCCAAAGAAAAGAGGGCGGAAACCTGGGTACAAGGTATGGCTCCATCACCCCCTTTCTCCACAGTGCTACCGGGCTGGGGCACGGGTGCGTGGGCAGAGCTCCACTGGGGAATGTGAGGGAAGGTGGGGAGCTGGGGAAAGGCAGGATCAATACCTCTCTGTCAGTGGAGCTGTAAGGGACGTGGCCCCGCTATTACCCGACGCATGCTGTTGCTGTCATGTGCATTTTCACAAGTGGATGAAGCAAATTACACCAGATGGGGGAAGCTGTAAGGCGAGACCATTTTAGGGTCAGAGCTAGAGACACATTATGCAGCCTCACCTCTAAATTAATGTTTCGGACGCTGAGCTTTCCCCTGACTGTGCCTTTTGGGGCGGCTCTGGAAAGCACTTCCCAGAACTCATTCGTCATTTATTTTAGTAGAAGCAGATGATGTCCCCGAGTCACTTACACTAATAATGAGAGCAGGCTAGAGTCAAAGGACACAGGAGAGTTTTCCCCAATAGAGCCTCAATGAGGGGACTCATCCTGAAAACGCTGGGTGTGAATTCATGGTTTCCTGCTTATAAAAGCTGTTGACGTCATTTGGCTCCAAGGAGGCGTCTCAGGCAAAGTTAAAATCCTGTGACCCTTTTACGAATTAAGATTTGGAGAGGCTGGGGGTGGAGAGAAATTCTCCACTGGAACTGCAGTCACATAAAGCAGCCCAGACCCGCAGATGAGCTTCACCCCTAAGATGTGTTTGCAGACCCTGCTGGAGAGGAAAGACAAGCTTGTGCCCCACAAGCCTTTGGGCATCAGAAAATGAGCTTCAGGAGTTTCCCTTCATTCACTTGTCTTGAAATAAAGAGCTTATGTTTCCATCTTGAGATCTGAATGCTCAAACCAAAATGCAAATTGGCAATTAACTCCCATAGATTTAGGGAAATGTATGGAAATTATTTCAGGTCAGCAGAGAGACGAAGCTTCCGAAGAGCTGGTTATGAATTCAGCCTTTATCCCTTTGGTTCTCTGCAGTTCTTCCAATTGCTGGAAACGAAAAACGGTAGGTGGGGGGAAGTGACTCAAAGTTATTTGGGGGTCGTTGGTTTTAGTAAAAGTTTTCAGGTAAAGTCTTTTGTCACTGGTTATTTTTTTAAATATATTTTTATTGATTTCAGAGAGAAAGGGAGAGGGAGAGAGAGATAGAAACATCAATGATGAGAGAGAATCATTGATTGGCTGCCTCCTGCATGCCCCCAACTGGGGATCAAGCCTGCAACCCGGGCATGTGCCCTTGACCGGAATCAAACCCAGGACCCTTCAGTCCACAGACCGATGCTCTATCTGCTGAGCCAAACCAGCCAGGGCTGTCACTGGTTATTTTTTCTAATGAAGGGACCCCCCTTTTCCTCATGGGTATCGCAGCTTCAGAACTGTGTCTCTGAAGCTGGCCCGGGACAGGTCTCCTGCTCAGCTACCTGCCCCGTGGCCCGCGGCTGGGAATTGCATCTGGAAGGCTGGACCGGGCAGCCTTTCTGTTTATAGAGCCAGGGAGCAAATCCAGGAGCCGAAGAAGAAACACACTGAAAACTTTTCTCTTCTCTTTGGCCTTTCTCCTACTCCCCTGGGAGCTGTGACCCAAGAATGAAAATTACTGACAGACACAGCATTTCTGGAGCCAGGAAAAATGGAAATTCACTCCATGGAATGAACCCGACTTTGCAATTTTCCTGTCTCCTAAAAAGGGCAGCTTTCAGGGCTCCCAACACTCAGAGACACCTCAGGGCAGGAAGAAAGCTTTGGGGATGCTAAGCAGGCGCTGCAGGCCCTGCACCAAGTAGGCAGGTCTCATGCCCATGCCTCACAGGGTTTCATGTGGGGACAATGGGCCACAGCTCTTGCTTGAGTCCACCTCCCATATACTTGGGGAAATGGGGGGGGAATTATTTCAGGCCAGCAGCTCCCAGACAGCTCCCCAAGCATCAGAGAAGAATGGCTCCAAGCCAGGTGCCCGTCTGCATGAAGTTCCGACCCACTTATGACATGAGAAAAATAAGAACCGACTGAAAGGCTTCATAAAGCCAAAATGATTCCACTTGAAGGATTATCCTTTACTCTGACATATCTGCTTCCTACTATTCTGGTGTTAAAGTTTATTTTATTGTGTTGTATGTTGTCAGGATTTGCTAATTTTAAAAAGGTCCTATTTGGCGAAATAAAGTTGGCAAACTATTAAGTCTCTCCAGTTTTATGTTGACAGTTTCTTAGACCCCGAAGCCCCCTTTACTATTAACAAAAAGGTTTTAATTGTGGAGAAGCTAGCAAGGAAACTATACAGTTTCATTACATTTACCAAATAACCACTAATTTGGCAATTTTAACAATCTGGGACACAGTTGGGGAGCCAGAAGTTGCTTAAAAATGCTGAGCAAGCAAAATCAGATATTACTTGGTCTACTCTTAAAGATCTCGTATTTTATTACCAAGAAAATGCTTTCGAGCCCTCCCTGAGTTTGTTTACTTTACTGTAGACACATTTCTTACAAGCTCGATTATAGCAGTTTATTAATAGATTTGAAGGGGGTGATGTCTGGGGAGAGAAGACTACACACACAGCTGGACAACGAGGGAATAATAATAATCATCATCATAATTCTATGATAATGTGTTAATAATATAGAACAATAAAATATGCAATAATATTAACATTATAAAATAATAAATAACATAATTTTGTCATACCAGTAATAACATTATGATATATTTATACTACCAATATTATCATAATAAGAAGTGTTTGAGCCTTCGGCAGACTCGGCAGACTCGCCCCCAGGAGGTTCTGAGAACAGCTGGCCGTGCTGACTGCATCACAGGTCTGTGCTGCTTGCTGTCTGTCACTTCGTGCCTGGTGCTCTCCCAAGCTGCTCTGTCAGTCATGTGCTCCTGCACATGTGGAAACTCTCTCTGGTCCAAGTAGGGAGCAAGCTTCTCCTTTAAGACCAATAACAGGTGGTGACATTTAACCCCTTCTCTGAGTCTTGAGAATAACATGAGTGAATTATAGGCAGAAAAGGGAAAGTTCAACTGGCTGTCAGTGCTCCAGAGTTCATAGGTCGTGGCTCCTCCCAGGGCCCATCTGGCCACCTCTCTCTTCGCCCTGGCTGACAGCCTCATTGCTGGGACAAGCTCACTGCTGTGAGAGGATCATTATGGCTTTACCGTCCCCTTCTCATCCAAGTCAAAGGAAGCAAACACCTCTGAACATTAATTTTCTCTGAAGAGCTGTAACCTGACTACCATGAAAAAAGTCATCTTCGTTATCAAACAGAATTTTACATCTCATTAGCAGCATCTGCTATTGATTTGGGTCCTTTGTTCAGAGACTCCCCCAGGTCAACAGGTAGACCCCATGACTGAAAAACCATCGAAGTCTTTTTTAGGAGATAAAGAGAGAGGGTCTGCACCAAGGGGAAGCCCTAGCTCCCATTCTGTAGACACAGATGATTCCATGTCTCCACGTAGAAAGATTTTCCATTTCTGTGTCTTTATGATTGGAATTCTTATTTAAGCAGAAAAAAAGTACTGGACGTTTAAAATAGCCATTTGTCTCCAATACATAATAATAGTAACTAATACTAATAGCAATGATATGTAACATTTGTTGAGCACTCCTATGTTTGCGGTTCTAGCCAAAGCACTTTATGTGCATTTTCTTATTTGATCCTTGATGGTTTGGTAGTAAGGGGAGTTAGAAAAATGGCAGGAATTAGGCATGAATCAACCACCCCCAGAGCCTGAGGTCACTTATTGTCAGGCTAGCAGCCCTGTACCTTTTCACTATTCTTCGTATTATTATTCAGAAGAGTAATTATCCTTTCTGATTCAAAAAAGAGTAAATTATGTTCTGTCTGCTCTGTTTAATGAGTTAGAAAAGTATAACATGTTCTAGAAAGAATTTCATTCCTGAAATATTAAAAACAAATGGTTAAAATGTTCTTAAGTGTTGGCAGTTGTATTATTCAGGATACAAAGTCAGCTGCTGTAATGGTGGCTTAAAGACAATAGAAGCTAATAATTTCTTTCTCATGTTAAAGTCTGGGAAGGCCATCTGGCACTGATACAATGGCTTGATGGTAATGGGGACCCAGGTTCCTTCTATATTGTTGCTCTGCCATCTTAACAAAAGTCCCTGCTTCATGCTCTTAAATGGCTCATCCAGTTCCTACTATCCCACTCATTCAGCCAGCAGAATGGCGACAGAGCTAGCGGAAGCATGTTTTTCCCCTTTAAGGGCCCAGCCACACCCCTATTCTTGCATCTAGCTGGCCAGACTTAGTTCCTTGGCCTCACTTAACTCCAAGGAAGATGGGAAAATGTAGTGCTGGGTGACCAGGTGATGAGCTAAAATTAAGGGATTCCATTATTAAAGGAATAGGGAGCATGGATATTTGTGAATAATCAGCAGCCTTAGCTAAATACTTAAAGGTCAGTCTTCTGTTTACTGGAAATTTTACTTTTAAAGAAAGTAATTTTATAATGAATATGGGTAAACACAACACTTTGTTTTGTTTCCCTTTTCTTATTGCCATCTCCCCTTCCACCCCAAAGTATGTACTTTTGGCACTGAGTAATAAGAAGTCAAATTCACAAAAATCTCAATTAAGAGAATGTTCAAATTTAAGAAGACAGGGTTTTGTTTGTTTCAACACTTCTTTGAAGTGTCTTTCCAAAATGTGTTTTCTTTAGAAATGTTGAATTGGCGTCAATGCTTCTTTGATCATACAGATCTTATATGCTTTAAAATCATATATATGAGCACTAAATGCAGCTTAATAGCAGGCAAGGGAAGAATTGATATTTAATAACTTCCTGTGCCTAGTTTTAAGGTCCCCCTCTTGCTGATCGTAGGTATGGAGTGCCACCTGTGGTTCATGGTGGAAAATGATTACACAGGCACAAGGCAGGGGCCATTCTCTCTGGCTGGACAGTGTGCAGCACCGACTGCAGGGGCTCTCTCCTTTGAACTTCTGTAGCCCCCCCAGTCCCCACCCCAGGGCTGGAGCAGGGGTCAGTGTTGGGCTCAGCCATAGGTCAGGGGCAGTGGTATGCTGGCAGATGTTTCCAGCATTCTGAGTGTAGCTTCCGTGTGAATGTTAGCTGATATTTTCACAGATGTTAAGGAGTAAGACAAATGTAAACAAGTGAAGTTGTATGTTGGAACTTCTTTCATGTGTCAAGGATGTGAGTTCTTTGCTGAATTGGATAATATAGTTTTGAACTCAAAAAATATTTCAATTTCTTGTCCTATTTACAGTGTAACAGCGACAGACAAGACACACTTTTAAGTTTAACCTGGATTTTTAACACTTTCTTAAATCTATAAATCAGTAAAATAATAATTCCAGTCCTAATTTGTAGCATTTGCCAATTTCCAAGGTCTAAATATTCCCAATATGGCCAATTTCAAGTCACCAGTGTGACGTCTCTGAACATGGTTTTGGGAAAAGATGTGTAGCAACCTACCCTTGCATCTGTATTTTCATATTTGTTACAACTTTTTATATTTGCCATGTCTTTTAACCTCTCCTCCATAGTTTTTATGTATTTGTCTTCATGCTGCTTTTTGGATAATTTCTCTGACATATCTTCCAGCTCACCAATTCTCTCCTTAACTATGTTTCATATGCACTAAATCTGTCCATTTAGCTTTTAATTTTAGTTATTGTATTTTTCATTTATAGACGTTGAATTTGGTTCTTTTTCAAATTTGCAATGCTATTTTTTAAGTTTTCTGTTCTCCAGAGATATTTTCAAGTTTGTCCTTTATATCTTTATACATTGTATCACAGCTTTTATTATATAAGTCTGATAATTGAAAATTTTAAACTATTTGTGAGTTTTTTGCTATGTGTTTTTATTGCTCTTTCTTATTTTGGTTCCTTGCTTCCTTGTGTGTTTGGATATTTTGGATTGTGCTATTCATTGATTTGGGAGGGAGGGGGTTGAGACCTTTCTCCAGAGATGATTTATATTTACTTTTCCAGGTACGGGGGGAGGGGGGCGTGGAGGGGAGAGGGGCACTGTCAGATTGAGTGATTTTTTCACTAAGTTCACAGTCTGAAGTTTTCTTGATTACCCAAGTTGTGTGAATTTGGGCTGCAAACCTGAGATCTGGCTTGTGGCAATTTCTTCTCAGAAATCTTGCATACACCCTTCCCAGTTTCAAGACAACTTTTCTGTAGTTAGGTAAGGGTGGGGGCAGGGCAGGACAAATTTACAGCTGGCTCACTGTTTGGTTAGTACTTCTGTTTCTGCCACACCTGCATATTCCTAGAAAAATACTTGAATTTTACATCACCTGACCCTCTTTCCTTTAGTGTCTTCTGGCCGCACATCCCACTTTGCAAACAGATCCCTTCCCAACTCTCTCCAGTGATTCTCTAGAAATTGTCTGAGAGAAGGTCTGGAGCAAGAAACTCTCTAGGCCCTTATTTTGGATCCGTAAATGGAAAATCAAGATGAGCTGACCCCAGATTCCCCAGGCCCCTTTGGGGGAGAGTCCAGCTGGCAGGGCCGACTCTACTCCCCTGCTTCTTCCCACCTGGATACTTCAACAGGCGAAGCACAGCCCCTCCAGCCACTGGCAACCGCACTGTGGATGAGGAGTTGCTGACTCATATTTTGTTTAATTGATTTTTTGAGAGAGAGAGAGAGAGAGAGAGAGAGAGAGAGAGAGAGGCATCGATTTGTTCTACTTATTCATGCATTCATTGGTTGCTTCTTGCATGTGCCCTGACTGTGGATTGAACCCGCAACCTTTGCTTATCAGGATGATGCTCTAACCAACTGTGCTATCCAGCCAGGGCCCACAGACTCGTTTGACTGAGGGTTTGAATTGTAGGTAAAGGTGCCAACTTTGCCAGGATCTGTACCGGTTGTTGGCTTTGCTGGCCGAGGATCAGCTCCTATATGTCAGAGTAAGGTGTCCTGGGCAGCAAACCTTCTTCCAGCTTTATGTTGCCGAGGAAAAGACCTCTTCTTCCTCCTTCCTCTTCATTTTACCCAGTTTATTCTGCCAGATCCTATTTTTAATATTTCAAAATAAGCTCTCTTTGAGAATAATTTTAGATGTAAAAAAGAGGTGCCAAGATAGACAATTTTCATATACCCATACCTAGTATCTCCTATTGTTAGCATCATACATTACTGTGGTACATCTGTCACAACTGCTGAACCATTAATAATACATCATTATTAAATAATGTCCATATTTTGTTCAGATTCATTAGGTTTCTTCCTATTCCATTTCAGGATCCATCCAGGACACCACATTACACTTAATCGTTGTATCTTCTTAGGCTCCCCTGGGCTATGAAAGTTTCTTAGACTTTCCTTGATTCAAATGAAGTGCTGGTCAAGCTGACCTCTGAGTGTGACCCCAAACATGGATCTTGGACACGGACTCGAATCTGAAGTTCAGCCCCCAAAGCTGCAGAGTAGAAAGGGGTGGAAGTGTTGTAGAGTAGCCAACGTTAACTGCCACCCAGGAAATATTCTGGTAGGGTGTAGAGAGCATTCCAGGTTTTCATTGACCAAATGGGCTCTCTCTTGCAGCTCAAGTCTCCGGTTCTCCTGACTCCGTTGGCCCTCTCACCTCCGCGGAGTACGCCGGAGCCCGACCTCAGCTCCATCCCTCAGGACGCAGCCACCGTCCCCAGCTTGGGAGTCCCTCAGGCTCTCACAGGTAGGTCAGGAGAATGAACTCCAAGGCTGTGATGGCCTGTCCGTCATTTAACAGTTACTTTATGAATTAGAGAGCTGTCACCGACATAGCTCAAATAAAGGATTTACTCTGTTAGCTAGACAGCAGATAGGATGACCAGGTTCTCTGAGAACATGAGTTTAAATGTCTCATAGTTTGGATTATTTGAAACTTGGTTTTCAGTGTATCTTGGGTTCAGCTGGTTGCCTTGGGGTGGGACTGGGAAGAGTAGTTGGTGGCCTAGATTTTTCTTTCCAGAGCCAGGTTTACTTTGCACCAATGGTGAGCCTGTGCACCTTGAAGAGTTTCTACCCCGATTTGTACTTCCAGATCTCCCAAGGATCCTAATCTCCTTTAATTCTATCTGGCACCTTCCAATTCAGTCAGGATAGCACTCAACCCAGTGTCTCTCATGGGACATTCACCAACCAACAGTTCCATGGTAAGAATAGCAGCAATCAGATTTTGTCAAAAACACACACATACACACACACACACACACACACACACACACACACACACACGGTCCCTCATCACAACCCCACTGCACTGCCCTCTCCCATCCCACCTAAATTCCTTCATTCTCCTCCCATTTATGGCCCACAAGGCCCTGTAAGTTCCCTCCCTCTGTGATCCAGCCCACTGCTCTGCTTAGTCCCGGGGGCCCACCGCAGGATCTCAGCACAGTTTCTTCTCTCCAACTGGAATGATCTTCCCTCCGGTCATCCTATGTCTCCCTTGTATCTCAGCTCAGGCACACCTGCCTCCTTCATGGGCTTCTTGCCGGGGTCCTCAGGGAGCCTCAGGCCTGGGACAGTGGTGGTGGCCAGGGTCTATGCTCCATCTGTAGGCCTCCAGGGCCCTTTATGAGTCTGTGTGCCGAAGGCTTCTCTCAGGCTCTCCTAGCACCAGTGTTTCTCCCAGTCCCAGTCCCACACCAGTCCCTGTGACTCTCTGAGAAGGCCTGCCTCCCCACTGAGCCCTGTAAGCCAGGGACCTCCTCGGTTTGGTTCACCATTTTCTCTGTCAGGCCTAGCTTGGTGTCTGGCATGAAGGTTCTTATTAATCATATTTATTAATCACCTGGGATGAGTAGAAGGTAAGGCAGCCTGGTAGATTGAAAAGGGCATAGGCTTTGACCTCAGAAAGGCTGGGTCCAAATCCCTGTTGCTCCACTAATTACAGACACTAATCCCTCTAACCACGTGAAGCCTCAGTTTGTTCAGTAGTAAAGGAGGAATAACACCTAATCCCCAGCTTGTCTTAAAAATGAAACAAGATAAAATATATAAAGTGCCTGGACTATAATAAGCGGTCAATGAAAACTAATTTTCTTCGTCTTTGTTATTACTGTTCAGTAACCCTATTGGTGTCCTCTTAAAGTCCCTCTTCAACTCTCCTTTGCATTAGTGGCCCCCAAGGCAAGATGCTCATGCTCTGGGGTAGGGCTGGGGCAGGGGGGGGGAGGGGACAGGAGAGGAGAGTCGATGTACAGAAGAAAATAGGATACCTATTATTAATATATGTTTTTATCTCATCCTTTAAAATTTTATTTTTCTTGGGTATGTTTTAAAATGTAAACAATACATTAATACAGACAAGACTGTATATGCCCTACAAATAAATAGATACACATTTTGGGGCATGTGCTCAAACTATTTTTACTTTAGATCTGTGGAAAACCATTGATTGTGCTCACCTGAATAGTGGCTGAGTGATTATTTTCCCTGAAACTGTAAATAGCACTCTTTTCAGCCGCTGAATGCATAGTTTTTGGAGCAATCAACATTATATTGATGTTTTTATTCATCAAAAGTGGCAGACAGTATGTATAGCTTGACAGCTCCCTTGGAGAAGAAGGGAAGATGCCCAGCACGAAAGTGCATTTATACACAGTGTCCACATGGGCCTCCATATCTGTCCGATCTGATCACAGGGGACCCACCTGTCCATCTGTCCCCAATCAGGAGGCCCTCTTGGGAACAAGCCCTGGAAGTTGGGGCAATTGGCTTCTTTGCCTCTTTTACTTACTAAGTAGGAAGAATCACTCCCACTTTTGCCCTTTTCAGCTTTCCAAGGCCAGGGCCGAGGGAGCAGCTCCCTGGCTGATGTGCACTGTGCTGAGGGCTTGCGGGTCTGTCTCCACAGTCTGCCTCTACATCAACAAGCAGGCCAACGCCGGGCCCTACCTGGAGAGGAGGAAGGTGCAGCAGCTCCCCGAGCACTTCGGGCCCGAGAGGCCGTCGGCCGTCCTGCAGCAGGCCGTGCAAGCGTGCATCGACTGTGCCCACCAACAGAAGCTGGTCTTCTCCCTGGTCAAGCAGGGCTATGGTGGTGAGATGGTCTCGGGTAAGGCTCTGGGGCAGGTTTATGAGGAGGGCATGGGTGTCTCTGAAGAGAAAAGCAGCCATGCTCTGTCTAGGGGGACAGTGGCTGTGGCCAGGGTCTGGTCTCTATCTGTTGGGCTCCAGAGTCCTTCATGAGCCTGTGGGCTGAAAGCCTCCTTCAGAGCTCAAAGAGAAGATGCTCCCACATTTGGACAAGAAGACTGGACATCTGAAACCTCACCCCTGACTCCTCTTTCTCCCACCCCACTCCTCTTTCTCTCCAACCCTTCAGTAAGTGCTATTGCTCTAACCAAAACATATCCGGAATCCGGCCCCTTTCACCACCCACAGCAACCACTCTGGTTCTTTAAAAATATAAGCCAGATCACGCCCGTCCTCTGCCCTAAACCCTCAATGGTCCAATTTCACTCTGAGAAAAAGCCCACGTCCCTACAAGGCCCGACAGGCCCTATGTGACCTGGTCCTGGCCACCTCTTGGATCTCCTGGTCACTTCTCTCAAGTCCCCCACCCTGCCCTGGCCACAGCTTCCTCCTTGCTGTTCTTCCCGTGTCCTCCGGCCATGCTCGTGCCCCAGGGTCTTCGCACCTGCTATTCTCTCTTTCTGGAATGTTCTTCCCCAGCTGTCCATGTGACTTGCTCCTGAACTTCCTTCAGGTTTTTACTTGAATGCCTCCTTGTTAAAGAGCTCCTTCTTGACCAGCTTATCAGCCCCTGTCACTCTTTATTCTCCTTTACTCTCCGTTCCTTTTTCATGGCACCGATCGCCATGCAGGCCAACTTCATCTCCCTGGGCATGTTTTTTAAAACAAGAGCTTTCAAAGTCAATCCCTTCTCTCACTGTCATTGCCCATCTCCAGTTTCAGCCCCAACCCAACAGCTTCCAGAGGCAGCAGAAGTTGTCACCATATGTGAGAGGTGGAATCAGGAGCTCTGCCCCCTTTAGATGTCTTACTGGAGGCTGTCTACACAGTGGTTGTCACCCTTGACTCTAAGGGGACAGCTTGGTGTTTTCTCTGGCCCAGCATCATGGGCACAGCCTCCATATCAGCAAGGAAAAGGGATAAGATTCCCAGCAATGGGTCCGTGCAGGTGACCCTGCTGGCTGGCTAAGAATGGGGGAAAGAGGACTCCAATGTGGCTCCATCCTAAAGAACCAAAGCAGCACGTTTCATTTATTTATTTATTTATTTATTTATTCTTTATTGTTGAAAGTATTACATATGTTCCCCCCCCCCACCCACGACCCTTTCTAGCCTGCCCCCACCCCCTGCCCTGGACCTTCACCACCCTATTGTCTGTGTCCATAACTCCAGATCCCCAGGGCTTGGGCTGGGCAGGGTGTCCAACAGCCTCCCCAGCTCTGACTGTTTTAGCCCACCTTCTGGAGCTCCCTCTGAGCAGGAAGCTGGGTCTGACTTGCTGGTAGTGGATTAAAATAGAGCTTGGCTAGGTCCAAGTGCATGTGTCTGACCCAGGTTGACTTTTAAGAGACTTTAGCAGATGTGAGCAGAGATACAAGTACTGCACCGAGAGAAGCCAGGAGGAGAGACCTGCTGTGAGGCCTTCCAAGAGCTTCCTGGCCGTTCTCCTCCTAGCTTCTGTCCGAGAGCCAGGTTCTCTCCTGGGCTGCAGCCTGAGATCAAACGCCCGTCCTCTTCCCTGCTAAATAGCAGGGCTCAAGACACAGGTGCTAAGAGAAAGCCCCTCCTGCATTGTGTGCCCACCTTCTTGAGCAAATCCCACCTGACTGATTCTTTACGGCTCCTTCCCCCAAACCTGGGAGAGCTGACCCCGTTTTCCCTCCTTTCTTGCTCAGCCTTTCTGTGGCCTCAGGGGCCTTGGCGCGGGGGAGGAGCTTCGGTACTGCCTGGCACCAACGTGAGTGTGGGCAGAGTCTCGCCAAGTTTCCCTTGGCTGAAGGATTCCCAGGAAGGCCAGAGCTGAGCACTTGGTCTTAGTGTCTTGGAGAATGCAGTAGCACTGAGGGGACTCCTCGTGCCACCACTTTGAGGCCAAGAAGTGGCCAGGTGGTCTTTCATGTTACTGATGGTGCTTGGAAGCTCAGCAAGGCTAAGTGACAGCACTGAGGTGGTTTAGGGAAGGACTCAAGGACTCAAGGAAAAATAGCCAGACACCCCCCGCCTCGCCCCTCCCCCCCCAACTCACACACACACACACACACACTCTCCAACAAGAACCTGATCCTGGTTTCCAAATATTCTCATGGCAGAATACATAAAGAATGGTGACACTGGTGCTGTCACAATGAGCCAAAGGAACCAAACTGCTGGGCCTCGGGGAGCAGTCCTACTGTGCCCCACACCCACTCCCTGCACACCTGCTGGGATGCTCCGCCTTACTGCCCCCTCCCACAGGGGTAGACTTTTTGATCTCACAAATCCATGTCCTCCTCCAGGAGGTGGAATTTTCCCACTTATTTGATCTCCCAGGCTCCTCCAGGAAAGTATGCACACTGATTTATGGGACAGACCTGATGCCCCAGACCGTCCCACCGTGTGTTCAGTTTCCAACACACCCGGTCTTCTATGGTATTGGAGGCAGGCAACAGTACCACACTAGGAAGGAATTGCTAGGGCATCTGAATGGCCAAGATGACCCCTTGGTGGGCATTTGGGAGCTCCTTGGCTGCCTCTCTTAATCAGGGCCACCTGGAGCATTAAAATGACAGGCAAGTCCACTTAGAGGCCACAGGAGCTGGAAAAACCAGGCCCTCTGCAGTGTCCTCATCTGTAACATGGGGCGCCCTTTCCACTCTCCTCACAGGACAGTCAGGAGGCCTAAATGAGGTCATGGATATGAAAGCTCTTGTCACACTATAAAGAGCTACACAAAAGATATGGATGATTTTGATTTCTAATTAAAATGGGTATTTTTATTTGTTTTTAGTTTTGAAATAAAAACTAGCTCTGATCACCTCTTATATCTCCCAAAAGCTTAGCCTTGCTGAATTTCCAACCACCATCAGTGCCTAAATCTTGGTTTCTAAATATCAATCTTCAGTAAATGGAACCAGGGCTGCTGGAGAAACAGCTGAGTTTAGGGCTGGGTCAGAGAAAAGACAAGATGAACCTGGAACATACTGAAGTGACAGTAACTAAAGAGTTGCTAAAAATGAGAGCATGTCATAGGGACACAGGAGTCATCCTAAAAGCTTGGACAATTTGATCAACAAAGTAAGTAACATAGTATTGGATAACCACAGTACAAAGTAAATACAATGCGTCTGTACTGATGATAATAATAATAAATGAACAAATAAATAAATAAGTGGAGGAGAAGAGACTTCTTCCTTCTACAAGGATTATAAATGCTATAGAGACTCTCCCCTTCCAGAAGGTAGAGCTTAATCCCTCCACTACCCTGGAGTGGGCAGGACCTTGTGACTTCTTTGTAAGGCAAACAGAAAAGGGAGAGTACAGAGGAGAAGTGTAGCAAACACTGTCTTGGCCAGGTGACGGTTAAACCCCAGTGATGTCCTGTACACCTAACCTGATGCAATGAGGAAGGCACTGCACCTCTGTGGTCTTCCTCCCCAAAACTCATCACCCCAGTCAAATAATGAGGCAAAATTAGACAAACCCAAATTGAGGGACATTTTACAAAATATCTGACCAGTGCCCTTAAAAACTATCAAGGTCATGAAGAGCAAGGAAAAGCTGAGAACTAGTCACAAACCAGCGGAGCCTAAGGAGACACCACAGCTACCCCCAATGTGGTCTCCTGGATGGCATCCTGGAACAGAAACAGGACATTCGTGAAAAAACAAACAAAAATAAACAGACAGGTGGAATCTAGACGTAGGCTAGCTAGAAACAAAGCCGAGCCAACAAAACCCCGCTCCCCAGGCCTGAGGTGTGTGGCTTTCTCCAGTGCCCTGCTCTGAGCTGCTGTCTGGTTTTCCAGTCTCGGCGTCCTTTGACGGGAAACAGCACCTGCGGAGCCTGCCTGTGGTGAACAGCATCGGGTATGTCCTCCGCTTCCTCGCCAAGCTGTGCCGAAGCCTCCTGTGCGATGACCTCTTCAGCCACCAGCCCTTCCCCAGGCGCTCCAGTGCCTCCGAGGAAGCCCAGGAGAACCAGGAAGGCAGGATGGAGACAGGTAGGCTTTGTCCATCTGTCTTCCCTTTGCCTGCAGGTGGTCCCAGGTGTACCTGCCCTCCCGGGCCAGATGAGGCTGCTGCTGAGGGAGCTGCCACAACTCCTCGGAGCTCTCCTGCTGGAGGCCCACGGCTGCTTCTCTGGGAGCCCTGGGAGTAATCAGGGCCAGTCAGGACCAGGGATACCTAGATGGTCCCCGTCCCGGCTGCAGTGGGAAGAGGTCACTCCATTATAGCTTCTAGGCCTATTAGAATTTAAGAGACCACATTGCATATAAAGAGTGATTTTCTTCACACTCCTCTGATTAAGGCTCTTGGGCATCTATTCATCATTGTTGAGTAGTTGAAAAACCAAGAAACTAAGGAACTAAGAAATCCTGGAAAAACTAGGGCTAAGAATCAATTACATTGGTCCTGCCTGGGGACCTCAGATGCCTACCAATGTCAATAAAAGGTGTGCCTGAGTATCTATAATTGCCGGAATTTGACCAGGCCGTAAACCACATATGTCTTCCAGTGAGAATTAGTGTTTCTTTCTCATCACAGAATGGAAAGTGACCCAGGGGCTGAGTGCCTTTGGTACCACCAGCCCCAGAATAGCTCAGCATGGGAAAGTGGCCAGTGGGAAGGGCATAAGGCCACATGGGCAACCTTGCCATGATGTGTCTGCCCAAGGGACTAGACATCAACAGGAAGTGCTCCTTCTCTACTTAGCATCCCTGAGTTATGGATTTGCAAGTAATTAAATATGAATCCAGGTCCCCAAGGATGAACAGAAGTATTGTCTTTCTCCTTTCTTCAGAAGCAGTGCTGTTGGCATATAAGAACGCATAGACAGTGACACTGGAATCTAATTATTATGTCATTCTGCAAACATTTGTTGAACCCTCTTCTGTTCCAAGACCCTTTCTTGGGATAAGACAAATACACAAGCTTAGCAAAGTTGTTGTGGTATTGAGTGGCCATTATGAATAATGAAAAACCGATACAACTGTAGGTATGTACTCACAGACAGCCTTAGAATATTCAACAAAAGGATCTTTATAATAAGAGTGGCTATATCGTAAGCCTAGGAAGAGAGCAGAAAAGGATAAATTTAGATTTTTTGTCTTACATTTTTTTAAACATATTTCTCTTTTTTATTTAATTTTCAATTACAATTGATATACAATATTAAATTAGTTTCAGGTGTACGACATAGTGATTAGACATTTATATACCTTACAAAGTGATCACCCCGCTAAGTCTAGTACCCATCTGACACCATACATAGTTATTACAATAGTATTGACTATATTCCCTATGCTGTACTTTACAGCCCAGTGACTATTCTTATAACTGGCAATTTGTACTTTTTAATCCTTCCACCTTTTTCACTCATTCCCAAAACCTCCTCTCAAATGGGATCATTACTTTGTTCTCTGTATCTATGAATTTGTTTCTGTTTTGTCTGTTCATTTATTTTTAGGTCCCACATATAAGTGAAATCATATGGCATTTGTCTTTCTCTGTCTGACTTACTTTACTTAGCATAATATCCTCTAGGTTTGTCCATGTTGTTGCAAATGGTAAGATTTCATTTCTTTTTTTATGGCTGAGTAATATTCCATTGTATCAGTATATATGTACCACATTTTCATTCATCTCTTGATGGACATTTAGGTTGTTTTCAAATTTTGGCTCCTGTAAATAATGCTGTTATGAACATAGGGGTGCATGTATCTTTTCAAATCAGTGTTTTAGATGTATTCAGATAAATATCCAGAAGTGGAAGAGCTGGGTCATATGGTAGTTCTACTTTCAATTTTTGGAGAAACATGCATACTGTTTTTCCAGATTTGGTGGCTGCTCCAATCTGCATTCCCACCAGCAGGGCACGAGGGTTCCCTTTTCTCCACATCCTCACCAACACTTGTTGTTTGTTGATTTAGCCATTCTGACAAGTGGGAGGTAATATCTTATTGTGGTTTTAATTCACATCTCTCTGATGATTAGTGATGTTGAGCATCTTTTCATATGCATGTTGGCCAGCTGTATGTTCAGTTTGGAGAAATATCTATTCAGGTCATCTGCCCATTTTTAATTGGATTATTTGGGCGGAGGGAAGAAGGGGGGCTTAAGTTGTATGAGTTCCTTATATATTTTGGATATTTGCCCCTTATTGGATTTATCATTGGCGAATATATTCTCCCATGCAATACATTGTCTTTTCATTTTGTTGATGGTTTCCTTTGATGTGCAAAAACTTTTAGTTTGGTGTAGTCCCATTTGTTTATTTTTTCTTTTGTTTCCCTTGCCCAAGGAGACATAACAAAAAAATATTGCTAAGAGTGATGTCAAAGAGTTTACTGCCTGTGTTTTCTTCTAGGAGTTTTATGATTTCAGGTCTCACATTTAAGTTTTTAATTTACTGTGAGTTTATTTTTGTAGATGGTATATGAAAGTGGTCTAGTTTCAATTTTCTGCACCTATCTGTCTAGTTTTTCCAATATCATTTATTGAAGAAACTTTCTTTACCCCATTGTGTATTCTTGCCTTCTTTGTCATAGATTAATTGACCACATAGGCATGGGTTTATTTCTGGGCTCTCTGTTCTGTTCCATTGATCTATGTGTCTGTTTTAATGCCAGTACCATGCTGTTTTGATTACTGTAGCCTTGTAGTATAGTTTGATACCAGGTAGTGTGATACCTCCAACTTTGTTCTTCATTATCAATATTACTTTGGCTATTTGGGGTCAACAAAGTCTTAGCATAGTTTTTTTTTTCAAATACTGTCAAGAACATTGTCTACAGTTTTACTTTAATCTCTCTGAAACCAGGGAAATTCTGCCTTTACAAAGAAGGGTACCTAATTAAATTTGGCCTTTGTGAGCAGATGCTGTATATTTCCTGTTTTTCTTGATGTCTCTGGCCTCAGTTTCTTTACTTTTTAATATATTTTTATTGACTTTAAAGAGGAAAAGGGAGGGAGAGAGAGATAGAAACATCAATGATGAGAGAGAATCACTGATTGGCTACCTCCTGCATGCCCCCTACTGAGAAGCAACCCATCGAATCTGGGACCCTTCAGTCCTCAGGCTGAAGCTCTATCCACAGAGCCAAACCTGCTAGGGCTGGGCCTCAGTTTCCTAAATGAGGTCTTGGAGTTGCTCATGTCTAATGTTCCTTCTGGTTCTGACAGTATGGATCAGGCTCTCCTATAAAACTTAGTTCACTCAGAAACATTCTAAAGCTAATATATCTTCTAGTGAATCTTGCAATGAGAAGAGCAGAATTATCTAATTTCACTTCTCAAACTCTTGAATCTTTGTTTCATTGAACAACCAATGACCCATGGGACATAATCACAAAGCCACGTAATCCATGTCTCCCATTGTCCTTTAAATGTACCCTGTTGGGACCATTTCTTTCCTGTCCATCAATACATTTAGGACAAATCTTGTGACTCTTCTGGCTCCTTTCAGGTAACAAAACATTCTCTAGTCAATAATTAATATGTCCAGGTCAGTGTGATCATCAAACTTTAAATTTCACTCAAAGATATAACTACTCCCCATTCCCAGCTGAGGCCTGCTTTGCCAGCTGCCTACAGCAGTAAAGGAGGGTTTGGTTGGCTTCCCTGCACCCCCTGCCCAGCCTTGTGTTTTTGCCCCTCTCTCATATCTAGCTCATGGTTTTGAAGGAGGAGAGGCAAGAATAGGAGAGTTTTTACTTGGCTAATCCTGCTGTGAGTTGGCATCATGCCCCCTGATTCTGGCAGGTGTTTAAAGCTGATCCTTCATCCTGTGGGCTTTTACAAGGGTCTTTCGGTGATTCCACCACCTCTCACATGGACAAATGTAACTCCTCTCTGGCTGCTCACTTGCAGCTCCTTCCATAGCCTCAGGTACCTGTGAGTAAATCTCTAACTGCTTTCTGCTGAGGCTCCGTGTGCCCCCAGACAGTCCTGTGGAAAGGATCTAAGATCTTACTTCAGACCTCTCTTCTGATGGCTCCATCCAGCCCCTGAGAAACACACATTCTCTACTCAGACTAACTGTGGGCGTGCAGGCAGATCTCTGCAGGCACCTCTCCTTTGCTCTACCATCACAGCAGCTAGACTTTTAGATTTCTCATGGGAACAAAGCAGTGATCCATTGTGTCTCACAAGTTCCAGAGACAGACAGTAAGCTCTTCATATGGCCACATTGAAGACCCTGGGAACCTCCTGGACAGTTCTCTCCATAATTCATCTTATATTCAACCTGTTTGGCAACCTCTATAATTTCTTTTGTAGACTAGACGTGGATTGTCATCTATAGGTGTAGAACTGGCTTCCCACCATCTCTTTCTGCAAGATTGACACCCTTCACTCTGGTATGGGGTGTCTATTGTCTTGCAGCCTCAGCCGAAATGAAAGCTAAAATAGTTTTATTTTAACATCTTGTCCCAGGAGCCCCCCTTCCGCTGTCTCTAAGTGATCATTGAGAAAACTCTTGCCTTGGTTTTCACCTTATTCTCTCCCCTTCCAAGCTCACCATGTTGAAGGAAGTTCCAGCCTCTCCCCTGGAGTAGTGTTGCTGCCTCACTGCTTCCTTTGACGGGGGCAGGTATTTCTACCTGAATGCTGGTTTAATTCCTAGTTGGCTTGGCTTTGGAAGTAATGACTGCGATTGTTTTCATGAGCCCTGCCCTAGCCCATGGATGCTTAGAAAAACTGAATTGCTCTGAATCAACCGATTTCATGGACATTGTTCCTCATGCCCTGAGTGTTGCAGAACAGAGTGCCATGTGTTTCATGTGTCCAGGGACCTCAGGGAGAGTGGGAGGAAGCAGCTATGGCACAGTATGCTCTAAGCAGCCCCCTTGTTGCACGTCTTTCCCACCAATCTGCCATAGGGCCTAAAATGACACCATTTAGGAGTTTGTCTTTAGATTATGACATTGCCTCTTTAGGCTTACCTTGTCAAAATTCCCTTAAAGGGTAACACATCAAATTATTATTACTTTAGATGAGGAATTCGTTTGTCACCTGTTTTCCCACCATTGTG
This sequence comes from Eptesicus fuscus, assembly GCF_027574615.1. Taxonomy (NCBI): domain Eukaryota; kingdom Metazoa; phylum Chordata; class Mammalia; order Chiroptera; family Vespertilionidae; genus Eptesicus; species Eptesicus fuscus. The sequence continues at coordinate 59,619,669 of NC_072482.1, read as the reverse complement.
TCAAGAAAGGCAAGGGTGTTTACAAGGGGGAGGAATGGAGGTCTTTGTTGAGCTTAGGCTCCCTGTCTGTCCATATGACCACATCATTCCTAAACGAGATTGTACAGTCTTGAGCTCATTTGAAGCAGGTCCTGCTTTGCCCTGAGGTTGTTCCGCCAAAGCTGGAGTGTTGCAGGCTTGCTGCCACATAGTTAGAGGGTGTGTCAACATTCATTAGAGCACTTCCAGAAGACAGCTGATCAGGCAATAAGAAAATGCAAAGCCATGGCACATAGGATCTATCAAAGGAACTATGATGTTTATGGCTGAACATGGATGATTTGGGGAAGACATGATTTTCTGTTCCAGTATAAAAAACAGCAGGTCATGTGGATTTGTTCTCTGTGGTCCTGAAGCTGGATTTAATTTAGCCTGAGGTCTTGCCACTCAAACTCTGGTCCGAAGCATTGTCACCACCTGAGAGAGGCAAAAGCTCAGCAGCCTCCCACACTCTTTAACCACAGGTGCCAGGTGTTTCGAAGACACAGAAAAGTTTGGGAAGCATAAATTTAAGGAACACTCTTCTAGGTGGAGAATTTGGCAGCTGAACAACCAGGTGGAACTCTCAGAAGATAGTTCCCTCAGACGTCAAGTGGAGTTGACATTGTAAAGACCCTTTCAAAGCCAAAGCCACCCAAGGCTGCTTGGGCAGTAGTGATGTCCCCATTATTGGTGACACGTGCAGGTGTCCACTTAGGTGCCAGAAGGGGGAACTCTGGCAAGATGTTCTTTCTGGTCCCTTCCAGGTTGAGAGTCACCTCTGCAAGTGTCAGGGGATAGTACTGGACAGCAGGAGGTCAGGGGGCCCCAGAAGCCCCAGCGAGAGGGCCTTTCAAGGTGAAGGTGAGGAAACTAAGAGAGAGGGCTCCCATGGGACCAGAGAAAGGGCTTCTTCCAAATCCTTCCTCAGATTTTTGAAATATAAACTCTTTCACCAAATGATCTTTCTCCTGTGTCTGGGAGAAAACCGGGCTTCAGACCTACTCAGCCGCCTAAATTCAGTCTGGAAGGTAGTTCTTGGCTTGAGACCAGAGACTTAGTCATTTTTCTCCAGGTCTGTTAACTGCCGGCCATCCGTGGTTTGTGTTTTAGAAACTAGAGCAGCTCTCTGGGTGCTTCAGGAGAATGGAGACAGAAACATGGACCTGATAGCATTTGTGGTTCAATGAGATGTGAAATGATTAAGGGGAAAAGTGTACCTTACCTTTGAATATTGAAAATTATAAATAAGTTTTAGCCAGTGCTCCTGAAACTTGAATGTACTCAGGAACCATCTGGAAATGTTGTTTAAAAGCTGCATCTGGCTCCAGGGGGGCTGGAGTGGGCCCGAGAGTCTGCATTTCCAGCGAGTGCCCAGGTGCTCTTGGTGCTGCTGCTGGTGGGGGACCACACCTTGAGGGACGAGGGTGGGCTGACCGAGTCCTGCTTACACAGGAAAATTTACTTCGTGTTTCCAGTAAAGTAAGTTTTCCTCTGCTAGGACAATGCCTCCCCCGTAAAAGGGTTGCCACTAAAGCTAACCCAGTGTCCCATGGAGGTAACCATGGGCTGGAAAGGAAGATAGGGTCATAAGGGACCAGTGAGGTCAGGGGGAGGGCACGTGTGCAAATCCAGATGAGAAAGAAGGTATTTGTAGGGCTGGGGAGGAGGGTGAAAGAAAGGAAAGATTGACAACAAGCAACTTTCTCGGTGTGGACTGGCAACCACCTGCAGCAGGGTCTCTGTTCCCCAAGCCCTGTGTACACATCCACAGTGGCACTGGATTCTGCCGGTCTTTCCGGAATGTGGGTCCAGATCTCATCTCCCTGCTAGAGGCCTGGGGAGAGGACCCCACAGTCCCCAGCAGAGCCTGAGACATAACAAGTCTGCGGTGAATATTTACTGACTTAAATTGTGTGCAACACAACAGACCAAATTGTCTCCTCAGCAGGAGTAGGGGTGATCTGGAAACCACAGATGTGGTAGCTGAACTCTTCTGCAGGATCTAATGTAGAGATTGGTTTCCTGCCTTTTGAAGGTGTGACATGATGGGAACAAATTGTTTACTTTTTGTTGTGAAGCTCTTTTGATACGCGGATGGTAGGGGTGGGAGATAAGGAAGGACATTTATGTTTGAGGCTTGATGTTTTTGTTCCTTGGCTGTGGTGTTTGAGCTAGAAAACTATTAGAGTAGCAGACACTCCCAGTGTGTTTCCTTATGGTGGGACTTATGCACCCAGCATTTAGGAATCAAATCTGCTTCCATGTTGAACTACAAATCTGTCTAATATGCTCTGCGGAGAACATCTACGTTTCCAAAAGACTGTTTATTCCAAAGAGGAAACAGAGTTTATCCAGTGGCATGAGTTCCTTGATACAGAAGCATCCATTGAGTGAGTCGGCAAACATCGATTGGGCTCCCCCTACTTGTGATGCATGAAAGCCGTAGAGCCGAGGCCACACAGAAAGGCAGAAGTGGGAAGGACCCTGAACTCAGGTCTTCTCCTCCCTGGCCCTTTGCTCTTCCTCCCCAGCGGGTCTGTCTGTAGGGCCCTAACACTTGCTGGGTGGGGTGTGTGTCCTATTTCCCAGCGGAGAAGCCTGACGCACAAAATGCATGTTCACAAGTGGCTTGTGGTAGGCACACCCGTGTCACTTCTTCCAGCAAAGATGTAAAAGAACAAAACACCCCCCAGCTCCCATTCAGCAAAATCTCAGAGGTGGAAACTGCATTCCAAGTACACTGATCCTCTGTTCTCCTGGCTTCTCTAACTCGGCCCCAAGGAGTGTTTCGTCCTCGTCCTTGTGCTCCAGCTATGTCCTTGCTGGGCGACATCCAGGGGCCAGGCAGAGCCCGTCACTCCAGACACAGGAGCACTTGCTCTGCAAAACCCACACCAAGTGGCCTGCTCCACCAGACACGAGGCACAGTTTGACCTGGTGCTTTAAATGATGATGAAATGAGAGATGGGAAAAGGAAATGAAGGAAAGAGTGTTACTCCAGATTTCGCTGCAGCTGCGGTCTCCTGGTGCAGGCTGCTGATTGGAACATTGCAGAGCTGTGTTCGTCCCGCCCCAGCCGTGGGCCATGGGAACCAGGTGAGCTGTCTGGGTCTCAAGCCAAGGGGGTCATTTGGAAGGAGGACAAAGTATCAGTGTCAAGCTCGGGTCTTAAGAACCCTCACAGAAAGTTTTGATGGAAAGCTTAAAAGAAGTGTGTCCACAAGTTCTGTAGCAGATTCTAAGGCCTCATGTGTCTTCCGAGCACGGAGTAGAGAGCACTTGCCAATGCGGGAATTCCTAATCTGAGTTCTGTCTGTGTGCCAATAGGATTCATTTAGGAAAAGCTATTAATTATATTTTCAATGATGTTATTCATTAAATTCTAATATCAGTACATGTTTTAAAACATTGAGTCAAAGGGGAAACTATAACCTCTAGAGAAAAGCCTGGCTTTTGTAGAATTTAAAATAGATCTTTTACAATGTTCACTAATTTATTGGATCCCTTTACATTAGAAGGCTTAGGTTCTCCTTTGAGTCCTGTAGATACAGAGGAAGCACAAGATACGTATTCAATAATTATTGGTTAAATGAATGAATGAATGAATGTTCCAATTAAGTTGTTGAAACCTCCCACGGTATGTCAAATATGGGACAAAGGGCATGATAGTGAATCATGTTGACCAATTTCATAATATTTTAGTAGAAAGTGTTTATATTAAAATGCAACTAAAAAAAATTAGGATCACAAGAGAAATCATTTTGTGGATTAAAGATACCAATACCCAAGACCTGAGGAGCGAATGGTGGCGACAGCAAATGCCCACGAGGCTCTTGGCTGTTTGGAGAGCTCCTTCTGTGAGGGGCTGTGGAGGAAAACACGAGCCCATAGAAAGCGGCCATAGGGACTCCTTCTTCCTACAGGGCTGGTCTCGGAAATTCTCTGAAACACACCCATGCCCCTGCCCCGTGCTCTCTCTTCAAATAAAATATCTACTAGAATTCTGCTTCTTTGTCTGTGAGGTTAACTGTGCCTCATGTGACACCCCCACCCATCAGTCCCCAACTGGCCAGACAAGGCTGGGGACTCCTGGGTCAGCTGCAGAGGCCTCTGTCCAAAGAGTCTCCTGTCTGATGGAAGAGATGTAGGGGATGGGCCAGGCCTCGAAGGAGATCCAAGAAGATAGTGACCAAGATCTCTGATCCATACATCAGAACACAGAAATCACAAGACGGATGGGAACAAAGGACCAAGTATATGAGATATACTAGTAGCCGTTCCCAAACCCTCAGGGCTCACAGTGGCTATAATTGAGACTCTATCCACCCCTTTGGGCTGTTCCCCTGGACCCATACCCTGTGGCCCTGTGGTGGGCCCTAAGGCAGTATCTGCCGCTTCGCTTATCCACACCAGTATCTGCTGGCCGGGCATCAGAACGAGGGTAAAAATGGCAGAGCATGCCAAAGGAGCTAAAGTAACTTAGTAACCCAGTAAGCTTCTAAGATAAACTCACACACTCTCTCCTCTCAGTGGGCAATTTCTGGGTCTCACCCCTAAGCCGTAAACCCTTTGCTGAACGCAATCCCCTAACTTTCCCTGCAGAGAATTGGACAGCTATTCCATAGCAGATACAGCCTAGCTGCTACTGAATTAATAATCACAGCTTCCATTTGGGATATGCAGGGTCAAGAGGAAGGAAACAAACCCCCTCTCCCCATCTGTATTAGTTACCTTTGCTGTGTGACAACACTTGGTGGTTTCAAATACCATTTGTTACCTCACAGTGTCCGTGAGTCAGGAGTCGAGGCGCAGCCGGAGTCCTCTGGCCTTGTGTCTCCCACAGGGTTGCAAGGACCTCAAAGCCCAACTAGGGAAGGATCCGCTTCCCAGCTCACTCATGGGCTTGCGGCAGGATTCCGTTTTCCGCCAGCTTTGATTCCTTGCAGTCGAGACCTCTCCACAGAGCACCCTGAGACATGGCAGCTTGTTCCCCGAGTGCGAGGAACACTTGGAAGTACTGGGAGCCCTCCTAAAAGTCAGGGTGTCCATTTAGAACTGAAACTTACAAGGCGTCCTCCCTCTATTCCAGGACTCAGCGTTTCTCTGATTAAGAATCATTTTTAATTTCCTCAGAGTTCTATGAAAGTCCCCAAAGTGTGGGGACTGTTAAGGAAACAGAGCATGACTGTGAAAGTCACACACCCCCACACCCCCCCCCACCCCCCCACCCCACCCCCACCCCCGCTTTCACCTCCCCCTCCTGTGGCAAGTTCCCATGGGCCTTGGGGCAGAGGCTCGACAAAGCTGCTAGTGGAGAGGTGATTACACAACCTGCTCTCCTCCTGAGAATGAAAGGCCATTCACGATTCCAAACGGCTAACTTTGGGCGAAATTGCCTCTGGGCAAAATTTCCACAGGAGGAAATCAACCCATAGGCTTAGAACGAAGTCTGAGGCAAACCAGAAATATTGGGTAGATAAACCAGAACCATTGAGGAGGAGTAAAGAAGTTTAGGTGTCAGGCATTAAAATTATGGCTGGCTTCTGTGCATCTCATTAGGGGGAGAAAGGATATAAATGCATGTAAATGGACCAGAGGGGAGTCATAGGTTGATTCTGAGGGCTGAGGGCTGAGGGAGCTGAACCTCGAGACAAGCTGAAAGAGAAAACCTGTACTGGCCAGAGACCACGTGAAGGGGAAATGTAATGGAAGCAAATGAAATGCTGAGCCTCAGAGGTGGTGTGGCCTGGTGCCCTTTGAACCGGGAAGGCTGGGACGAGAGGCCACCGAGGGCCCTCAGGGAAAACACCACGAGCTTATCTGAGCCAGAACGAGGAGGGGCGGGACTGCCCGAGAGAAGGAAATCTGCCAACCTCCCGCGGAGCCTCAGTGAAAGCCACTGAGGGCTGGGAGGGAAGCTGCAGGTCCTGCCACAGGAAGCCCTCGGAGGGAGGCCTCTCTGCCTCCCAGGCAGGCTCGGAGCAGGTGAGGGCACCGCTGGCGCCCAGAGGAGCGTGTGTGGCTGCCCGGTGGCAGAGTCACCCAAGGTAGGAGACAATGCCCCGTGTCCCTGATCGAGCAGGGGCGGCGCAGCTCTGCTGGGGGCTGGCTGCTGTTCCCTGGGGCCTCTCCCTCCTGCCCCTTCCTCTTTCTGCCTCTCTCCTTGCGGCCTCTTTCTTTGCATTTCAGAGCTTCCTGCTGCGCTCCTCAGGTGGTGGCACCAGGAGAAGCTGGGGCACAGTTGCTCCCAGCTGCCCGAGTGGCAGTGTTATCAGGCTGGCTGTAGTACTTGCTTTTCTATTCTGGTCTCCGGGCCAGAGGTCTGTGGGGCCATCTCTCAAGCAGCCTGGCCCAGCCTTCACACATGGAGCCCTCGGGACACGGACCTGGGGGGCGGGGGATGGGGGGTGACCTTCCTGCCAGCCTGGGCAGGGCTGTGTGGTCTGCTGGGCTGGGCAGACCTGCTGGCAACTGATCCCAAGAAGGCACGGGCTCAGCCTGGGGAAGGTGGCAGTGACGATGGTAGGAAGGGTTCAGCCTGTGCAGCTGCTCCTGCAATTGGGAGGTTATGACCCATGTGGGGAGATAAGGTGGGGAGAGGAGGGTGAGTGTGTGTGTGTGTGTGTGTGTGTGTGTGTGTGTGTGTAGAGAGAGAGGGGGGGGGGAGAGAGAGACAGAGAACAGAAAAAAATAGGAAAAGAACAGAAGAAAATAGTGTCTAAAGCTCTGGAATTTGGGGGTTATTATTGCATGAATAGGTGTTATTGAAGAATAATTTTGCAGATGGAGGTATTTTGCTCTTCAGGGCTTCATTTGGTTAGAGAATCCAAGTAAAGGGCCAGTTTAATTTTTTCAAGTCCAAGTTCATTTAACTGTGCAACGTTAGGTATCGTGTTCTAAATGACAAGGGTCAACGCCAGCTGAACTGAAATTCGGTCAGGAGAGCCTGTGGTTTTATACGTGGGGACCCCTTCCCCTCTCTGTGCTGCTCCTGCCGCTTTGTGGCTTTCTCTCTCTCTCTCTCTGGCTCTTGGTTTCTTCTTCTTGTCCATCCACCTCTTCCTGCTCGTCTTTGGAGGTTTTCTGGGTGCCACGCCTGACTCTCCCCCACCACAGCAGGAACGGGCTGCACCAGGCATCCTGGAAGCCTCTGCAGAGGCCTCTGTGGGGGAGGGGGAGCAGGGGGAGACCACACACTCCTGACCCTGGAGTTTGCTCCCCCAACAGAGAGGCTTAGGCACGCGTCAGGTTCAGAAGCAAGCAGGTATCCCTTGAGGCTTGAGTGGGCTTGACCTCTTCCAGAGTGTTCAGTAGCCTCACTAACCGGCAGGCTTCATACACAGCGGCTGCGGGAAACCGTGGTCCACAGATTAGCAATGGAAGTTCCCGACACTAAACCCTGAAAAGGTGGCAGGCTTCTTTGTGCATTGTGCATTTGCCTGTCCTTTTAGCAGGCTCGTGTGTCAGACAAATGCTGATCAAATGCTGATCATTCCTTTTTCTGGAGGAAAGATCCTTAGTCCCTAGGACAGAGGAGGGGGTGATAGAAGGGAAGTGCATAAAACACCTTTTGTTTGCCCTGCTTTGCTGAGCTGGTGGTCTCCTCTTGTTGAATGGGAGGTGCCAGGGTCACAAGACAGCTCATTTCTGACGAGAAGGGACTTTCTAAGAAGCCAGGAGACAAGGACCGTGAACGTGGTCTGCACGTGTCTGTGTGCAGGGGCTGGATCCCTGCGGGGCACTTGGGTTGGGCGATCCCAGGTCTGCTGGCCCCATCTGGTGTTCACTCACCAGTCAGCCACAAAACCGTTGGAAAAGTGTAGTTCTCTCTCCAAGTATAGATTTGGTGCTTCTTTGTCCCGGCTTTAAATCGTAGTTTTAGGTAACAAACAATTCATGTGTCCTACTTTATTAAAATTTTAAGCTACTAGAAGTTCTGCGTACCTGTAATGCATCTACCTCTGTGGGGGATGGCTTCACGGCTTGAACAGTGTAAAGGTTTCGAACAGCTAGAAGAGAGAAGGAAGGACCCTCCCCTGAAGCTTTTGGAGAGAGCCTGGCCCTGCAGACACCTTGATTGTAGGCTTCTAGCCTCCAGAACTGTGAGAGAACACGTTTCTGTTGTTTTAAGCCACCAAGTCACTGGTGATTTCTGCAGCCTCAGGAAACGAATACACCCAAGTCCCACCTAAACTCGTCCCCTGTCCCACCAGAGGGACGCAGGTAACACTGAGGGACATGCTGGGCTGGGTGTTCTGTGAAGGTCCTTTGCAGTCCCGAGGTTGGATGACGGCCTTCGTTGTATCAGTCAGGTATGATGTAAGCATCAGCGCCCCTCTTTATAAAGGCGGGGAAAGGCAGTTTTCATTGGGTTTGAGCAGACGCACCTCATCAGTTCTGAAGGGCACCCTGGTGTGTGCACCTGACCTTGATGTTCACTCCCAGAGCCACGGCTGGGGCTTGGTGGTGTCCCCGTGGTTGTCCACCAGCTGACTTCAGAATCACCGATTCAGCCTGTGCTGAGCAGAGGGCCAGTGCTCGATGCTCTCTCATGTCTGCTTGACTTTCTAATGAATTCATTTGGATCACAGCCCTTCGATCTCATCCATGGTTTCTAAACCAGTCACATTCTGTTCCCTTGTTTCCCATTTCCACACATTATCATAGGAGAACAATTTTCCACCTGCATCTGTAATTTCCAACTATAGTGCAGATTGGTGAGTTATCTCATTCTCTACCTTAGACTATCAGAATTCCATAGACATATTTAATTTGGATTTAAAATATTTAATAAACAGAATGTTTAAGTTCAATCTCTTTTTCATTACTTATCATTCATTTACATGAAGAATTTATATTTAAGCCTTTGTAGTCTGAATTTTAATACATATTCTGCTAAACTGGCCCAAATGCCTACTCAACAAATATTTATTGAGTGCCTTCTGAATGCCATGCACAGCATCTGCCCCTGGAGACACAAAAAGGATTAGCGTCCCACACTATGAGAACTCGCCTGTAAAGGGAATGTAACGACAGTTTTACCACTCACTGGCCTACAATGATGCTGGCTCAGAGTAGGTGCTCAATAAATGTTTAGTATTTCTCCTTCTCACTCCATTCACGAAGCAGCCTCACACATAGCTCTGTGGCCTGGTCCCTTTTAGAATCTTCCTGCTGATGTCTTCTGACCCAGAGGGAAGAGATGCAATATAGTCCATCCAGGCGAAGGTGCCGAGTTCTAGGTTTCGAAGACACCTTGCAGCCCTCCATTCGCCACAAAGGGTGAGACACAGGGCACGCACACCCTTAGGCTGCTCGGCTTGCGCATGTCCCAGCAGCCAAAGTGTTCGTCGGGCTTGATTGTACAACACTCTCAAGAAGGTGTTCACACCTAACACTGGGCTTCTGCCATGACTTTTAGAAACAGCTTTATTGAGATGTAATTCATACATCACACAATTCACTCATTTAAAGTGTTCGTTCAACTCAATGGTTCTTAGTATATTCGCAGATATAGGCAGGCGCCACCCCAATTGTAGGACATTTTCAATACCTCAAAAACCACATACCCTTTAGCTAGCATCCTCTATCCCCTCAACCTCCATGCCCAAGGCGACCACTAACCCACTTTTTGTCTCTATGAATTTGCCTCTCCTGGACATTTCACAGAAGTGGCACCACCTGATATGCAGCCTTTTGTGGCTGGCTTCTTTCATGTAGCATGTTTTAAGGCTCACCCCCTGTAGCTACATCAGTCCTTCGTTTCTTTTTATGCCTGAGTAATATTCTGTTGTGTGGATATACCACATTTTGTTTCATCAGTCACCAGCTGATAGCCATTTGGTTTGTTTTGGCAATTATGAATACTTTTCTGTCAACGTTCACGCACAGATTTTTGTGTGAATATTTCTCTTGGTATATATCTAGGAGTGCAATTGCAGGGTCCTATGATAGCTCTATTTTATCCATTTGAGGAAAAGCCAGACTGTTTTCCAAAGAGGCTACACCATTTTACATCCCCGCCCGCAGTGTCTGAGGGGTCCAGTTTCCCAGCATTGCCAGGATGGGGGGCCAGAGAAGAGAGTGCAGGGGGATTCAGACGAGCCCCTGAACACTGCCAGAGGGGCCGGGCCATGGAGGGGGAAGACTTTTGTTTGACTTTTATTTCCAAGTCACCCATCACCAAGATCATTACTTTTCCCGAGGACACACCTCCCATGCCGAGGAGAATATGCTTTGTTGGGGAGGAGGGCGTCTCTGCCGGGAGGTGAGCTATTTGGGATTGTGCCCAGGGGCCCATCTCTGAGCTCACAGCCGGCCGCCCCGCTGCTGGGGATGGTTCGCCCAGGCGGAGGCCAGGCTCCCGGGAACCGCGCTCTGATCGCCGCCTCTCTCCCTGCTTTCCGCTTAGCCAAGACCTTCGCCACCGCAGAGTGCCGCCTGGCGACCGCCGCGGGCATGAGCCGCTACAGCCTGGACCCCTCCGCCCCCGCCTTCAGCCACCGGGGCTCCGTGCCCCCCGCCCCCTCGCTGTACTGCAAGAGGCAGAACTCCGGAGACGGCCACCTCGGGGGCGGCCCCGCGGCCGGCGGCCCCCGCACCAGCCCCCTGTCCTCCGGAGGCCCCTCGGCACCAGGGCTGAGGCCCCCAGGCTGCAGCCCCAAGAGGAATGGGACCTCTCTGGAAGCAAACAGATGCGGTAACGTAATGCAAGCCTGGGCCCCCCTGGGCCTCTCCCTCCTGGGCCGGTGGGACCACCGCAGATGGGGGAGGAGGGGACCCTGGCGGTTTGAACGTGGGAACACTGGGAAATCCCAAGTTTCCATAAGTCCCCTCCTGAATGTCTGTTCTTGAACACAGCTGAGGTCAGGCTGTGAGGATAAGCACAGGAAATGATGTGTTAGAGTAGGCGAGGCTGTAGGAGTTAGCAGGCTCCAAAATTACGGTGGCTCGAGTACCATAGAAGTTTATTTTTTTGTTCAGGAGACTAAGGCGGGTGTTCCTAGTTGGTGGGTGCATCCCTAGGGGCCCAGGCTCCGTTCCGTTTGTGGCTCTACTACCCCCAGGCCCCGAGCCCCAAGCACCCAGCGGTGGAGAGGGCAGGAGCAGGTGGAGCAGCACAGCCTCCCTGGAGCCTGGGCTGGTCACATCCCTCCCGCTCCCACGTCTTTGGCAGGAGCGGGCCATTTGGCCACACGTCCCTCTCGGGGGGTCTGAGAGGCGTGGACTAGCTCTGTGCCGGAGCCAGATGTTAGTAAAGAGTTTTGTCTTGCGTGGTGGGTGACACCGGCGGCTACAAATAGATGGGCGGAACCAGAGATCAGCCAAATGCCCACAGCACTGGTTGTGACTCCACTTCTGTCTCACCGTTACAGGTGGTTTGTTGTGATGCAAAGTACAAAAGTGCCGTCATTCTAGGGATAGCTGAGCGTCCATTCTGGTGTGTGTGTGTGTGTGTGTGTGTGTGTGTGTGGTGTGTGTGCTTTTTAAATCATTTTCAAACTCCTGTATTTCGTTAGCGGATAGAAGCTATAGAGCACAGTGGATAATCGCGTGGACTGGGAGCCGGATGACCTGGCCGGGACCCTGGATCTGCCGCTTTCTCTTTAGCAAGTCTGACCTTTGGCACGTCTGAGCTTCTCTGTGCCTCCGTTTCCTCACCTGTAAAATTGGAGTAATAATAGTAGCACCTACCTCATAGGTTTGTTGGGAGGATTAAATGAGTTCATGTGTGTATTTAGCACAAGGCCTAGCCCAAAGTAAGAACTCAGTAAATGTTCGTAGTTGCAGATCACATGAACATACCCCTCAACAGCGCACAGCTCATCAACTCAGGGGCTGAGAACTGCTGAGGAAGGAGGCGTAGGCCAAGGAGGCAGAGTCTTCATCCTGCCCCTCCGGAGCCTCCCAGGGGCTGGCGGTCTTCCTTAGCAAGCCACGTTTCTGTCCTGAGCCTTGGCTCTCTCCGCCAGCAGCCCTGAGAAGCCACAGCAATGAGCACTTTGCGGGATCCAAGGTGCTCCGCATACTCCCCTCAGCGAGCCTCACCCATCCCAGCCGAGCCTCTGCTGGCCGAGGATGGAGAGGGAAGCAGGGGCCCCGTGGCGGGGAGGCAGTCCTGAGGGCATAGCACAGACCCCCTCAGCCAGGCTGGCGGCTTTGGCCAAATGTAGAGTCACCTGTAGGCCACTCCCCAACACTGTCACTCAGGGCCATTGGCCAGGAAGAAGATTCCAAAAGCGAGGGACGCTGTTCCATCTGATCTCTAAGAACAAGAGAAGGGAACAAGATCGGGCACAAACCAATGTCTTAAAGTAAACGAGGGGGCAGCATTTATTTCCCAGGTTTATCCCCAGAGTTCAAGTGACACCTGGCATATAGTAGGTGTTCAATAAACGCTCACTGTACCTGCCCCCTGCTGCCGTGGTGCCCAGAGCCCTCATGTTGCTCCTGGCTGTCAAAACCCTCATTCCTGTGTCCCTCTGGCCTTCACATGTCTCTTCTCTCAACCTCTTCTCCTCAACCCAACTCCCACTTGCTCAGGGTGGTGATCACAGGATACCACCTGGTTGAATTGACTCATAACCCTAAGAGTGCTGCCTCTAGTTGGTGAAACCTCAGGCCCTGTGTCGTAAGTGTAGGATTCCAAGCAGTAGGAGGAAGACACGATTTGGGTAGAGAGAACCATCACTTGCTGTAGAGTTGTCTGCCCCGTCCCAGTCCATCTGGTCCCCCTGGATGAGGAGACCCAGGGCCTGTCAGAGGGGTCTCAAGGGAGCTCAGCTCCCAAGTCCCTTGCTGCCTCTTTCCCGTGGACCCTTGAGATGTCCTCTCACCCCAGTTTCAACCATCCTCCTGTCCTTTATTTTGATCTCCACCAGCCTTTTGTTCTCCTGGAATTAGACCGGGATCCGCTCTCTGGGTAATCTGCCAGAGGCAGGGCCAGCTCTGAGGAAGCCCTCTCTATCGGAACCCCGGCTGTACCCAGGAGAGCCCCCCTCGCTCAGGACTCCTGCCTCCCAGGGTTTTGGGGAGGTCAGAGAAATAGCCCTCCAGTTCCCACTGCCTTCCATTCCAAGCAAACCACTAACTATATCCTGAATATCGAAGGTCTCTTTTACAACTTAGAAATATTAGTGAGAACTTTGCCTGATACCCTGAAAATTAGAGTTGTTCATAGTCAGCAGATGCCCTAGGGCTGTGGGATGTTCAGAAACACACAGCCGCCAGCCTCCCTGGAGCAAAGCTGCTGCAGGATTAACAGCTGAGATTCATGGCCGAGCCTCTGTGACACACTGCAGAAAATGAAATTATTTACCCTTTGTGGGTGCATTAACTCTTTAATGCTCCAAAAATCCCTTTTACTCAGTGCTTCCTTCAGGGTGCGAAATGGAACCACAGATACCAGAAAGAGCTAGCCAGCCATACACACTCTCAGCATCCAGATGAAGGAAGGGGGCAGGGAGGGTTAGGGAACAGAGGGCAGTGCTAGCATCTCTGGCCTGAGGTTTCCACTTCTGCTTACATCTCATTGTCCAGAATTTAGTCACATGGCCTTGAGCTGCAAGGGAAGCTGGGAAATATAGTTTCAATTCCAAGCAACCATGGTCCCAGCTGGAAATCAGGGCTTCTATTACAAAGGAAGAAACAGAAAAAAAGCTATTGGCTAGGCCAGTGGTCGGCAAACTCATTAGTCAACAGAGCCAAATATCAACAGTACAACGATGGAAATTTCTTTTGAGAGCCAAATTTTTAAAACTTAAACTATATAGGTAAGTACATTGTTATTAACTTAATTAGGGTACTCCTAAGCTGGCCTTTGCTAAAAACTCAAGGGGCCAAAAAGCCGCATGTGGCTCGTGAGCCGCAGTTTGCCGACCACTGGGCTAGGCAAGTGGCAGCCTCAGCCACACCCCACGATTAGATGTGTTCCTTCTCTCCTGCTTCCTCCACTGGCACTTTGTTTCCTCGCCTCTAGTACTTCCTCTCTCCAGTCCCATGGTAGGAGCCAGACCCTCCGCTTTGTGAGGTTTCTCACTCGTATTTGTCTCCTCTGCAGCCCCAGAAGAGGGGCCTGCTTGTTTGAGGCATATGCTAAATTTCTATTTATTGAGCAACTAACCCTTAGAGGTTCTAGGGAAGGGGAGAGGGGATGGGAGCAGACAGGACTCCTGCACCCCAATCTCTTTAATCGGGGCCTCTTTGTATTTGCAGAGTGGGGCTTTACATATGCTTTGCTTGAACGTAATTTGCACAGCTAAACATATTTGGAAACCACGGAAATAAACCATGCGGGATTGAGTGGCAGTGTATTAAAGTAGAGAGAAAACTATTGGCCGCCATACCCATTTGTCACCTGGCTGCCTGCTGGGGGCCCTCTGGAGGGCCATTAGTTTTCCCTGCGCCCAAGGAACTGCTCAATATTGCTCTGAAATAGCATCCCCAGTGAAAGCAGTTGGTATGAAGGAACCATGCCCCTTTAAGAGGGTTTGACCCAAGTCATAAACCTTGGAAGGAACCTAGCAATGGATTTCCCCCCCCCCATGGTGCTAATCAAAATGGATTAAAACCACAGAGGCCAGAACACTGCATGAGGCTGCAGGCAGGGGAGTGGATATGGATGGCGTGACAAACCTGCAAGCCTTCCCTCTCATGTGAACACTTACCCTGGCCACCTGCTGTCTCGATATATCACACCTGTCACCTCTGTCAGTGGACTCAGAAGGGATGTCATCACAGGACACATTTACCTGTTGTTTTTTGCTGATACTCAGGTGAAAACTCAAGAGCTCTCTCCTGTCTCTCCTCCAGGACATAATCACTGAGAGCCGTAAGGAGGCTGCAGACAACAGAAGCGTCCTGACTCTTGCCTTTAACAGGACGTGCTGTAGAATTCCCAAACATAACTTCACGTCCAGGTTTCAGAATCAAGAAACAAAGGAAATCAGACATTGTTATTAGCACCCAAATGCTTCCCATGAGTTGGAGTTTGCTTTCGTAGTGTATGGCATCCGGGTGATGGACAGAGACAATTCAGCCAGAAAAAGGATGGGAACAGCACCGTATGTGATGTGGGTGGATGGCTGAAGGCATGGCAAGGGTCTGTTCATTCTGGGGAGAAGAGTTGCGCCCGCTAAGACTTAGAGAGATGCCAGCAGAAACTTACTGAGCACAACATGCCAGGGGATCGTCTCGGGTCTAAGGATGGAGCTGACAGGGTGCAGCTCCAGAGACAAACAGAACAATCGCACACACTTAATCACAACTGTGACTTGCCCCACAGGACAAGTATGGATGCTATGAGAGAGTCAGGTAGTGAGGGGTTGCTGGGCCTCCTCTGGGGAGTCAGGAAAGGCTTCCCGGAGAGGTGACTGTGGAGCCAGCTGGAAGGGGAAGCAGGAGTTGGCCGGGAGGGGCAGTGGGGAGAAGGGGTGAGATCAAGTTGCTTGCCCAGAGGTCACAGTGGTGGCAGAGAATGAGTCAGCCCTGCTAGGCCTCCCTTCAAGCCTATGGCCTCTCGTCTCTAGAGGCATCCTCTCTTCTCATACAGGCATGGCAGCTGGTATTGAAGGAATAAAAGAAAAACTTGATTAAAATCTAAGAATTGGGCAGGCCCTCTTCGGCCTCCCATCTCCCTCACCTCATAGGGAAGACTATTGTAATAGAAGCAATGAAAGACAACACTTTTAAGTTGCCTGATGCTGCCCAGATTGCGGGCTAACCTGCCACCTTGTGCACTGCATGCCTTGTTTCTAGGAAGGGTGCATTGTACGGAGCAGGTGAGGAGGAGGAGCTGAGGACAGATCTACCCTCCCCATTGCCTTCACCCTGTCTCCTCCCAGCCCAGCTCTAGCTGGGGGGCTACGGGGATCTACAGGCAGCCCGAGGAAGGGCACCATAGTTCCCTTTTGGGCACTGATGGGCGTTCCTTCAGATGCTTCTTACCTGGCTCCAGCCCAAAGCTACACATTCACTTGATTCTTACAATATTCCTGAGAAACAAGTTGAAGAAACAGAGGCCCATAGAGAATGATCAGGGCCAGGAAAGGGACCAGGAGCCTGGCTGTTGGTTCTTCATCCCATGGGCTTTGCACATGGACACAGATGAAGGTCTCAGATGCGTGGGAGGCTAACCCGTGAATGTTGCTCAGGGCAGCCTGTGGTGTAAAGGGGCTATGCAGTGTCTCAGGTGGAAGGGACCTTCGAGGTCCTTCCCAGCTCCCTTATTTCACACCCGAGAGGCACAAAGATGCTCACGTAGCTGGTGGGCGGTAGGGATTTCTGACTCTAAGCTCATTGCTCCTTCCCTTCTTCTCGTGACCCCATTGTTAGCTAAGAAATTTTCTCTGACTTATGAATGCACAAAAGGAAATGGTGCATGTGCTTGTGGGTGTGTGTGAGGCAGGAGAGACTCGGAGGTAGCAGTACAAGTGCTTGGCTGTGAGAATGCCGGGATTGATTTTAACCCTGATTCATAGTCATTCTACTCCTGGGGAATGTGAGTTCCGCTTTAGAAATGACAACAGCCATCTTTAATTACACATGCGTTCACAGCCGGGTTTCACGTTCCCATCTCCAGCAGCCCAGGGAATGGACAGGACCCCGCACAGTGGCCTCTGTGCTGGAGAATGCCGCCTCCCTAAAGGCCCCGGGCGAGCACTTTACGCGCTCTGTTCTTTTAGGAGCAGGATTTTTTTCACGTCCTTCACATCTTACCACTGTCCAGTCACATCTGCCTGGCCATACCCGTCCGTCTTCCTGACACGTTCACAGCGCTGGAGGGGCTGGCGTATCTGTTATCTCTGCGAGCAGAGGCCACTGCAAAGGCTTTACAAACCTGCTACCGGAAAGTTCCATTTCTCTTCCTTCTAGAGGGAGTCCATGTGCTTTGGAACTTGAGCAACTCCAGGGGTGTGACAGGCTTCCTGCTGCTCTCTGTCTTGTGTGACTAAAGGCCCCTCTGAGAGGCTCCCAGGCCTGGCTGCAGCCCTTCCAGCCTGGAAAAGTGAAAAATGCCCGCAGTGAGCAGCAGGCGCCAGGAGGGGGCCACTCTCCCTCCAGGGCCATCACCTGGCGCACCTCACCTCCTCGTAAAGACACACACCTCCCTTGCTCAGCCCTGTTCCCTGGCCTTGCTCAGAGGAACTCAGGCTCCCACGCATGAGGCTGTGAGTCGGCCTGGAATTTTTTCTTTCTATCAGATACAGGAAATTAGATTTGCCCTCTGCTCTGATCACTCTAAAATCATTCTTGGCACCGTAGACTTCCAGCCTTTGTAATCAGAGCATCTATTATCACCCTGACTAATGCCGAAGCTCCGACGGGGCGGGATCCAGAGGCAAACGCGATTCCGTGATGCCTCGTCCCCATGTTGAGTGCAGATGTCTTTAAAGGCTGTGGCGTCATCTCTAATAAGCACACATCTGCATGCAGATGGCTCCAGGGGGCAGCGACAGTTTCCCCGGCAAAAGTGCCCATGCCAGACAACCTTTAGGGGCCTCTTCCAGGTGCAACAAGGAAAAGGCAGGGAAATGTCAAAGAAAACCCAATTCTCAGCCACACCATTACGCTGTGAGGCTGTGCTTTTCTCGAGCACCGTACAATGTGGAGGGAAGAAGGGACAGCAGAGAACCGCTGCACCCTGAGGCTGGAGAAGGGGAACAGAGCGAAGGCTCCCCCACTTCTAATATAGGATTATTCTGTGGGAAAGCGGCCTCACCATTCAGAGCCTCAGCTTTTTTTCTGGCCTGAAAATGGGATTAAGGATTACCCACCCAAGGCTCTTGTATAAGTTATTTACACTGTTTCTGCCAAAGGTATTGAATCATTTTACATTGATTGACCCAGTGTTTACAAATATATACTTAGAGCAACGGAGAAGCCAATGATTACAGACCCCGTAATGAGAGGACACCGTTTCCCACCGAACATTTTGCCCAGGACCTGGTAAAGAAGAGACAGATGCTCAGTAGATGTTTTGGAATGAATGGGGGGAGGGGAAGATGAAAAAGATCATCCTCAAGAATTAAAATATAACTGGAGCTTGCAGACAAGTATGTGCATAATTGTAATGCGAGGCAAAATGGAAAGCATCTTTTTTAAAAAAATATTTTTTTTATTGATTTCAGAGAGGAAGGGAGAGGGAGAGAGATAGAAACATCAATGATGAGAGAGAATCATTGATCGGCTGCCTCCTGCACGCCCTCCACTGGGGATCAGGCCAGCAACCCAGGCATGTGCCCTGACCGGAAATCGAACCTCTTAGTTCATAGGTTGATGCTCAATCACTGAGCCACACTAGCCAGGCTGGAAAGCATCTTAAGAGAAGAACAAACAAAGATTTGGGGGTTCAAGGTGAAGGGAGGTGACGTTCAGATGGCAGGACACAGAAATGCTGCCCGGGAAGGGTCTCCCTGGGCGCTGATGCGGGTGGAGCCGCTGTGGGAAGGAGGAAGGGTAACTGTCTCCTGGACAGATGCCAAAGCCCCAGCTCAAGGTGGACAAGGGAAGCTGGAGGAACGCCGGGTCACAACCAGGGTGCAGCCACTCACAGCCTTGCTCTGTCACAGGAGGTCACTCAGGCCAGCACCTTGGACTTGAGGGCCAGGTGGGAGCAGGTAGGTGCTCAGGCCCTTGTCCTGGTGTCTAATGGTCTCGCTCTCCGTGCTCACCCATCCAGCCTCAAGCCCTTCTCCAGACGGGCAGGACGGCAGGCGGCCAAGGAGCAGGAACCCGTCCACCTGGACCGTGGAGGACGTGGTCCGGTTCGTGAAAGACGCTGACCCGCAGGCTCTGGGGCCTCACGTGGAGCTCTTCAGAAAGCATGTATGTGTGTGGTGGGCCCGGCCCTGGGGAGGTGGGTTGGGGAGGCATGGGAGGAGGGTGAGGTTCAGGGAGCTGGGGGCTGGGGGCGGTTCTGAACTAAGCTCTGGGGGCACCACTCAAGGAGGCCAGTTCTTCTCAGAGCACAATCACCACTTAGTTTGTTTTAGAGGGATATTTGTCCCATCGGTTCCATCATGTTGTCCTTTAACAGGAGTGCCTGTTTTCCTGCCCATCCATCCATCCATCCATCCATCCATCCATCCATCCATCCATCCGTGCATTCAACAAATATTTATAGCACACCTACGATATGCCAGGCAAACTATTAGTGCCTCGTCCTAAGCAGTTTGAGGGTTAAGTGAGAAGACGCACCCGAGTGTTCAGCGTGGTGCCTGGTTTGTAGATAGCCTTCAGTTAGCAGGCATTCTTATAATCATGTAGGAGATCCTCAAATGTGTAAAGGTGGGAAATGAAAAAAAAAAAAAGATAAGAATTCATACTTTACCTGCCAAGCTTACTATGTCAGTTTTCTATTGCTGTGATACTCAATTCCCACAAATATAGTAGCTTACAACAACACTTTTAAGAAAATTTAATTTATTGGTTAATAAGGTTATATAGGTCTCAATGGACAATGCTATAATACATCATCTGCATATTGTACTGTGTGTTCATTACCCAAAATCAAGTCTTATTTTGTTGCCAGATATTTGACCCCCTTGACCCTCTTCTTTCTCGCCCAACCAAGAACAACACAAATTTATCGCTTTACAGGTCACTGGGTCAGAAGTCTGGCAGGGGTCTCACTGGGCTGAGGTCAACGCCAGCAGGACTGACATCCTTTCTGGAGGTTCTCAGGAGAACCCGTTTCCTTGTGTTTTCCAGCATCTGTCTACCCTCATTTCTTAGCTTGTATCCCCTCATCCTCATCCTCAAAGACATAACATTAAGCAGGGTCCTCCTCAGGCTGCTGACTCTTTTGTTCTTCCTTTCTTCCACAATAAAGGACCCCGTCATTACATTGCTCCCCACTTCCCAGTGACCCAGGATACTCTCTATTATAGAGTCAGCTGATGGGCAGCCTTAGTTCCATCTGCGAACATAATTCCCCTTCGCCAGGTAACCTAGCATGTTCCCAGGTTTCAGGGATTAGGACATAGATGTCTTGGAGCGAGAAGAGGGAGCATTCTTCTGCCGACTACAGTTACCATTAATTTCCCCTGCCTGTCTCATTTTATTTGGTGTTTCTGTGGAGAAATCTTACTCTCAGATCTGGGGAGGATCCTTATCTAATCCAGCACTGACATTTATTAGGGATCGATTGGACCTCACCTAAAGTGGGCCTTCTGGGCAAGGACCACAGGGTGGGTTATGTTTAGACAGAGCTGGGTGGGAGGAGCCTGGCTGTGGTCTGGAGTGGTGGGAGGCGGTGAAAGTCTAGGGGGTAAAGAGAGGCTTTAGGCAATGAGGCCCCTGGGAAGGCCCACAGGTGAGATTGGCCCACTCTGCATTGTGCCAAGGACATGGAGAGTGAGGGACACAGAGTCAGCACTTCATCAGCACCTGGAGGGCTGGCTAGATGAAGGAGAGGGACTGGTGACCCTTGCACCGTTATATGAGTCCTGTAATTGTGCCTCCTCCCCAGCCCAGTGCCCCACATTTCTACCCTTTATTTCCAGTGCTCTGAAAATAGCACTAACGGTTAACGAGGAAGCCCAGCCCTACTAGGTCCATGAATTCAGCACGCATTCTGAAGGGTTCCCATTTTCAGAGACAAATGGGAGCAATGCCAGGACCTCAAGGGATGGGCATTCCTTTAGTAGTTCTTCGTGCTATACCTTGAGATAAAGCAGGTGCATTATGTAGTGGTATACCACCCAGCATTACTGACAGGGCCAAAAAAACACCCAAGTGCCCTCATAGGGTGTAATTAGCAATCTGGTGATCAGCTAAAGTTAGGTGGGCTTACCCAGAAAAGAAACAAGAGATTAGAGTGATGGATGGAAGTCAGGGCCTTATACCAGCACCTGGCAGGGGTCTCACGGCGCTGAGGTCAAGGTGCCGGCAGGGCTGACCTTCTTTCTGAGGCTCTCAGGAGAATCCGTCGCTCAGGAGAAACTAGTGGAAAGGGAACCACTAGTTTCAGGGTCTAATGGATGACACTTTGTCTTAGTCAGCTCGGGCTGCTCTAACAAAGTACCGTAGCCGGCTGGCTATGAACAATAGCAATTCACTTCTCAGTTCTGGAGACCAGAAGTCCGAGATCAGCCTGGTCTTCATCTGGTGAGAGCCCCTTCCCAGGTTGTAGATTGTCACCTTCTCATTGTGTAAGGACACTAATCCCATTCATGAGGACTTCACCATCGTGACCTAATTACCCCCAAAGTAACCACCTATTGGAGGTGAGGATTTCAACATGTGAGAACACTCAGTCCATTGCACACTTCTTGCTCATTTAGCCCTAGATTGGATGAGGAGATAGACATCATATGTGAGATATTGGGACCCCTGCTGGAGTTATGTTTAATTCCTTCAATCCTCATAAAGTGGGAATATGAAAGATCCACTGTATTAAATTTCCCCAGGGAGAGGAGCATATAACATTTTTGCTCTATCTTTTAAAGAAGATATTGTGTTGGGACTAAGAACATGTACCTAAGTACATCCGCATTCCCTTACCTCACCCCCTGACCACACTTCCACTGTAGCCACCACCTTACCTCACCCCCTGACCACATTCCCTTACCTCACCCCCTGACCACATTCCCTTACCTCACCCCCTGACCACACTTTCACTGTAGCCATCACTCTGACCATCTTCTGGGTTTCCTTTGTTCTGATCCCGTTCCACCAGGAGATTGACGGCAATGCTCTCTTGTTGCTGAAGAGTGACATGATCATGAAATACCTGGGCCTGAAGCTGGGACCTGCGCTGAAACTCTGCTACCATATTGACAAACTGAAGCAGGCCAAGTTCTGAAAGTTTCTAGAAGATAGAAGCAAAATCCAGACAGCAGATCTCAAGATCATCTCTGCCTTACCAACATCCAGCCACCATGGAAAAACAGATTCTCTTCTCAAAACAACAGGCACAAAGACGGGGTCTTTTTACAAAACTCCTTGCCTTTTCAAAAAGTCAACCTGGCCCATTTCAAAGGCTCTTTTGTGTTAATGATTTGCCAAAAAATTACAAAAATGCCTATTACCTGTAACATTCCTAATAGGTTGGTTGCCATCAGAGTGGGTCCTATTTGGACAATGAGAGAGTGGGGAACTGAGTGCTATCGCCCAAGGTGAACCCTGGAGGGTTCCACGGGAATGAAAAGAACCTTGGTCTCAATCTGCAGGCCTTGTGGCCACGCCCACCACAGCACCACCTGCCTTTGACTGTGACCCGGGGGCCTATCATTGTGAGCTTTGCTTGATTCAGCTCTGAAAGTTGTCTTTGGAGATAAATGCCTCCCCTTGCACTATCTGGAAAACTTGAATTCTTTTGCTCTCTGAAAGAGAAGAAGAAAACAACAAACCCTTTTCTATTCCCAGTGATCTGAAGTACTGTGTTATCCCACTAGAGGGCAGACTGCTAATGAGATTTCAGGACCCTCACTCCTGCAGGCTGATAATTCTGTCCTCAGTAGGAGGGTTAGGGCTTCTGTGAACAAGATCTAGCCTACACAGCATAGGGAATTTATTCCAAGGTCGGCACCACGAATTGCAAACTTGGGAAGACCTAATTACCTCCCAAAGTTAATTGGAAAGAAACCGTCTTCTAGAAGGTTCTAGTTCTTAGCCAATCATTATTACGGACTGATGCACAAGCAGCGAAGGCAAGAAATTGGAAGTTCATTCATCCCAGATGGGGCTTTGGAGTTTCTTCTCTTCCAGAATCCTTACTGAGGTGTCGATACGTTGGCCTGCCGAACAGTCTTAGTGACATTTAGCCATGGGTGTTTCTTTAAAAAAGAAGAAGAATGTCTCAGCTAAGCTTTGAAATGGGAGTGTTGGTTGCTAGTTACATTGCTGGATTATGTAGTTGTATCTGTGGCTAATTTTTCTAGTCCTTAACAAACACGCAGACATGCTATTATTGGGTTTAATTCCGTTTACAAATAGGTTTTCCTTCTTCGCTGTGGAGTAATAGAAAAAAATTGATTTTCTACCCCTTTGCAGCTGTGTCCAGGGAAGGACGATGCATCCACAATTTACTAGGCAGAAGGACAACTTTGTCTCCATGCTTCTTTTTATCCCTTTCCCTCTCTCTTTTTTTCCTTCCTCTTTCACTGAACAGAAAACATATCTTCAAAATGAATTCACCTTTGCCAGGGGCCTTTCCTCTTTCTTAAAAGATAAATAAATAAAAATCCATAGTTGGAGGTGAGGAGATGAAGACCAGACTTTGCCATCTGAAGGGTGAGGATCAAAAAGGACCTCAGGGTTTCCCTTGGCCCAAATACACATTAGAAAAGGCACGCCCACCTCCAGGAGGCAGCCTGAGCAGGGGTCTCGGCGGGAGAGTGGAACAGGCTGGGATTTCTGCCCCTCACCCCTCAGCCAGGTGCCCTTGTGCAGGACATGGCCTGCGCAAACCCCAAGGCAGCCCTGGGGAGCTTTGTGAATTGCTTCTTTAGAAATTGGTTAGAATTAGATGAAGATCCTAAGAAATACTCCATGCCGTGCTGTGAGAGGTCCGGAAACCCCACGACAACCCATGCTTCTCCACTGTTTCTGCTCAACCCTCTGGAACTCCTGGTGCCTCTTCCATCAACATATACCTCATTTAGAGACTTTCACAACTTCCCACCCACCCTCACTAGCACCCCCCTCACTACAAAAACATGAACACTGTGCCCCCAGATCGAAACCATCCCCAAACAACGTCAAAGGGATACTTTGGGCAGTTTTCAGGGGTGAGAGATGTGGCCATCTCAAGTCTAGGGGAAAAGTGGATCCATGTTCACGTGTAACTGCTCTCACGGAGGTGCTATCTCATTTCGCATTAAACTTTAAGCAGGACAGATTGCTGAAGCCATGATATTTAAGGTTTGACTTTTTAAAAATCTCAATACTCTTAAAATGAATGCTGCCATATCAGAGAGTAGCCCGGGGAGGAAATTCTCCCTTGCCTGTTTTTGCACTGGAATGCACTTAGCCGACCAAATCATTGTAGCAGTACTGCAATAATAATTAATTTTCACCCCTTTCAAAAATCTTGTCAAACCAGGCAGCCAAATAGCTTAGCAAATGTAAAACATGCCAGGCCATTTCCTCTAAACAGACCTTAAAGAGTCGGGCCGTGTGCGTCGCTCTTGTCTGAATGTGAGCTTATTTGGGGCCCCACACTTGCACAGATGTTGTAGTTGTTATGCCACTGTCGTAGCTTTGCTTCAGGTTGTGACGAATAATGCTATAGTTTTGTGTGTCTCCAAATTAGAGAGAGAGTGTGTGTTCATGTTCTAAATATTTTCAATTATACTTTTCTTTAAACACTTTTTAAAAAATATAGAGACAATTCTATTGCCTAAGGTGTTTTAAATATTTTATGAAGCACATTATTCCTTTGGTGAAGACTTCAGGTAAAAGATGTGAGGAGTGTGTGTGTGTGTGTGTGTGTGTGTGTGTGTGTGTGTGTCCTGACACTGTAGTTGGAAGAGCCTTAGGAAGTGGCTGGGAGTGTATCAGCTACTACGCTTGTTTGGTTGAATTTGTGTCTCCAGCTTTGTAACAGGGAGGCAGAACATGCTTACCTTCTATCGCCAGCAGGGGCGCCCTGGAGGCAGCTGGGGCCTCCTGGGCCTACCCAACTCGGAGATGACTGAGGCTCACTGTGACTGAAGGGGAGAGGCCCCGCCAGGGAGACCTGTAGGCAAGGAGCAATATTCTTCAGCGTCTGGTTCACTGCCCACCAGAGTGGACACTGGCTCCTGGCATTTCCCGTCAGCCGGGCTGCCAAGCTTTTCTCCTTCCAGTAGAAAATGGAGTGAAGGGCTCCGCCGGAGAATCAAGTGTGATATTGAAATACACGGCAAAGGAATGCCGAGCTGAGGCTGGCGTGCTTGAAAAGGAAACCAGTGAGGGAGGGGAGACAAAACTGTAAATTTCTTAGGGAAACAAGAAAAGAGCACCTCTTCGAACAGTCCCAGCCCTTGAAGCTGCAATAGCCTATTTTTTGTATTTGCATCCTGTATGAGATATTTCTTACTTTTTAAATATTAAATTTATTTTTAAGTTGTTTTTTGAGATTGTTTTAGGAGAATTTTGTCATATATCTGAAGATAGCTGGAAATGCTCAGAGGTGGCTAGGAACTGGAATTTAGTCCTTGTCAGTAGGTCTCGAAAGATGAAAAGTTATGGTTTCTTTCCGAAGAAACAGCCAGGTTTTTATGTGTGCGAGCAGAAGGCGGTGCTGTTCGATGTTTGTTCTGATGGGACACTTTTTCAACTCTTCTCCGATGGGGGTCTCATGAAAAAACACACACAAAAATCTCAGATAACAAAACATGGGATGGTGAAGGAGTAGATACATTTTGAAAAAATGCAATCTCTTGTTAAGGAGAAGGCGAACACCTGCCCGTGGGTGTGGCTCAGGAACACACGCCAGGCACGGAGTAGAGCTGTCCTGCCACGTGCACCTCCCCGTGGCAGGAGACCATGCCGAGGCCAGCGCTGCATCCGGCAGGTGGTGGGGGACACACAGGTGCGCACGTACCTGCGGACAACCCGTCCTGTCGTTCCGGCAGCCGCACCCGCACCTGAGCTTCCGGCCTGACTCCGCTGTGGCCCCGGGAGGAGCCTGCACTCCCAGGGTGTCCTCCCTCCTCCTCGGAGATGATTCCTTCACGGACAATTGGAAGCTGGAGTTTTGGAAAGGCAGCATTTATTTGAAAGAGAATCGCTCTTATTTATGGCCACCAGTTCAATATTACGGAAACATGTCTGCTAACAATTTGCTTTGTGTAATTTGCTCTAATGCTAATAGACAGCAGCTGGGACACTTCCTGTGGTAAATTCCTCTGTGGTTGCAGCGGTATGCTCACACATGGACGGCACCAGAACGCTGCACTCCAGAAGAAAGCCCACGCCGCTCGCCCCGCTCCAGGAAATTCCCCTGACGGAGAAGCAAAAGCACGTTTTCAGCGGAACATTTGCTGTTCTGCACTCTCTGCTTCCCCAAGCAGGGCCCCAGACCTACGCGCCGAAACCCTACAGGAAGGGCTTGGGGTTCTCCTCACGCTGAGCACTGAGTTTGATTTCCTCCAGAGGAACAGGCAGCACGCAGAGCTGAAGAATGACACCCTCCTCCAGGTCCGAGGGCTGGACCAGAGTTGGTTCTGAGAGGATGGGGCAGGAGAGGAGCAGAGACCCACTCAAGAGCCCAAGCTGGTTCGGCAGCCGATGAAATAATGATGTCAGACAGTGTGGGGACAGAGCATCTTTCTGCCTAAAGCATGTCAAACTCAAGGCCGGAGGGGGCGTGGGGAGGCCCCTATGCCATGCTTGTCCTAAAGGGTCTAAAATTCCACTTAGACTTGCTCTGGGCTGCCAGCCCACCATGCTCTGCTCTGTAGCTTGACCTCATGACCTGAGCCTTAGAGGCACCTCAGTAGAGGCTTATTGCAAAGGCCAACCCAAATGTCTTCCATTGGAGCCTCCTGTGAAACCTCCCCACAGCCTCGCCTCTCCAAACAGCTCACTATGAAACAGCAGACCCTCACTGGGTGTCCCTTCATAGTAAGCGTATGTGACCTGAGGCTGCCTCCCTCACCAACGCAGCATCCTCAGCTCTCGGGAAGGTCCTCCCTCCCTCTCTGCGTGCAGGAACGCCTTCCCCACAGCCCTGAGAAAGGGCTCTGCCCGGCCACTTCCTATTCGGAGGAGCTCACTCCCATAGGAAGTGGCTTATTTCTTTGTTGGACAGCTCTGGTTGTGAAAGTTATTTCTCAGGGAGACACAGATGTCTGTGAATCAGACGCAGACGTTTGAGAGGGAGCCAGCTCTGCGATCTTTCCCTTTTTAACAGAGCTTGTCCATGCAGTAACCACACCTATTATACAAACTGACATTGGCAAGTGATCCCAGCCCTGCTGCATTAGGATAGAGGAGCAGACACTTGATAGAAATGTAGAACGCGGGTAAGGTCATGGTCGTCAGGTTCATCAGCCCTGTCATAAAACACTAGCGGAATTTTTGTGGCCTCATACACACACAGAAAGCGTGGCCTGGAGAATTTTCCGTGCAGTTGTAAATCTGGCTGTGTTCACATAAGCATGTGATAAAGTTACATAAGCCTGTGTGAAAGAATCGATAAGGCCCGGCGCCTCCCAGTTGTTAAACTGTGAAAAAGATGCTTTGGCACGCTGAGGCCCTGTCACTTAATTGTACTGGTTGGTGATATAATGGATGAAGGAAGCTTTAGTCTAGACAAAAGCAGGTTAGGGTTGATGATAGAAAAGTAAATTTTGTGAATTTATGAGAGAGTCACACAGTTTATGACCCCTCTGCCCAAGTCAGATGTTGTGCTTTGTGCATGCATGAGTGAGCGTGTATTTGAGCGAATGCAACGAGAAGTGGGAATTGGGGAAGGTTTGAGAAGGGATTGCAAAGGAGATTTTGCTTTTTAGAGCACTCTCTCTTAGTCAGAAGAACTACCTAGCAAGGATTTAGAAATCAGACCCAAAAGTATGCCAAGTATGTAGTTGATGTAGCTTGCTTAGATAAAATTCTGGAGCAGATTCTGGAGCAGATAGATTTTTCTATAAAAATGCTTCCATCTTGGTACTTGGAAGAAGTAGGTACTATCCAGCACCTTTCCTAGTACCTGCCATATAAAAGGCACCTCATTAATATGCCTTGGCTGACTGACTGAATGAATGGTTGACCAGTGTTCATATTTTCTCCAAAAAGCCACTAGTTTTCTTGAAGCCCGTTATCTTCACTGAAAGAAAATTGCCAAAAGGAGCAGACCACAGGAGGAGCACACGGCCTTTCATTTCCTCTGGCTCTTCAGGTGCTCAGATCGGTCCACCTCCACAGTCACTGACTTGTATTTCACTCATGTGTGTGTGTTTTTTAATAATGTTGTGTTTCTTTTTAAAACATATATTTTTATTGATTTCAGAGAGGAAGGGAGAGGGAGAGAGAGATAGAAACATGAATAATGAGAGAGAATCATTAATCGGCTGCCTCCTGCACGCCCCACACTGGGGATCAAGCCCGAAACCCGGGAATGTGCCCTGACCAGGAATCAAACTACGACCTCCTGGTTCATAGGTCAATGCTCAACCACTGAGCCAAGCCGGCTGGGCTCACTCGTGTCTTTTTGTCTTAAGATTTCCCATTCTGCTTGGCCTAATGCTCCACTGCAAGCATTAGAGAGTAATAATGGATTGTTTACAACTTTACTTTTAAAACATCTTTTCTCAATCCATGATGCCTCTCAGAAATGAGCAGGGTTTCCATCAGCTGGTGAACTGCAGAGAGCTCTTTCATGACCCCTACACTCCCAATATCTTGCTCACTTTGGGAAGGAGGCCAGCCCAGCTGGGCCTTCCCCGCAAGCCACTCTGATATGTGCCGATGGTACGAAGACTGAGAATATGCAGCCCACCGGAAATGGGTAGATGAGAACTTCCCAGGTCCTCTTCCATTTTTTACTCATCTCCTCCCTTGAAAACAGAATTAGAAATATCAGGGGATTCTCTTTTCCCCCAAATGGTTACATAGGAGCTTTGAACATAGAATCACATGACCAATTTTTTTTTTTTTTTCATAACCACACCAAAACGTAGAGTGTTTCACCTTCAAAGAAATCACCTCAAAAGCCTGAGTGCATGTTCCAATTCGTTGTCATTGCTCCGAATATTTTTAGTACATCTCTTTTGGGGGCATCTTCAGAAGCTAGGACACATTCTTTTCCAAGTGATATTGGAAGCCCATTGTGGTCATGTGAGGGTGCATTTTTTCTTCTGAAGTGAGCCAAAGCCCCTGGGGTGGTGTTTGGTGGACTAACAGGTGTAAAGTGATGTGTCTCCATACTCATTAGGTCTTTTCCTTGCATGTTTTCTTACTGGGTACAAATGGTTTGTGCAATAACAGCCACAATTCATTTGTTAATTTAAATATATAGGCAGATATCAGTGTAAGGGGCTGCAATGTATAGACTACTTTGAAGGCCAATATTAAGTTCGCTTTAAAGTAATCTCATTCTGTATCTTTAGGCATTGTTAGCTGAGGATATTGTGATATGTGCAAATACACAGAGACAGCCCTCATACCTAGAATGCTAGAATCCCAGAGGAACTGGGAGGAAGAAGCTTGAGGGACACCTGAATGGCTCACCTCCAGTGACGAGACTTCTTCACCCTCTCTCCCACGGGTTCCACACCGCCTGGTAGGGGCAGATATGGTGCAATGCAAAAGAAACAAGCTCTCTGAGTTACTGCCCACCACACCTCCATCTCCCCATCTGGAAAACGAGACGGCATCCAGATGACCTTTAAAGGCATTTCCAGCTCAGTTCTCTTCAGCAAAGGCCGGTGGGGCTATTGGTTCCTCGCTCTTCTGCTTCCTGTCTGATCTCATCTAGATACCTTCTCTCCCGGCTCATTACTCCTCCTCAAAGCCTTGCAACCATCACTTTGCTATCCCTTCTCATCATTTTTTACTTTCCATTTCTTGCTCCTGTCTCTTCATGTTTCTTTGTTTTCTCTTTTTCCTTATTCCACCAGCTCAAATGCCTTTTGGGAAGGAAAGGGGTAGAGAGAGAAATAAAGAATTAGCAAGTTGCCTCTTCTTTCCCTGGCTTGGCTGTCCTGACCCTGGCCTGCCTTCCCCTGTCCCATCGTCACCCGCCCACAGCACTCCTTGGCTCTGTCATACGTCCAGCCCAATGTCCACTTGTTCTTTCCATTTTCAAGGTCTAGTCCTTTCCGTCTGTCCTTGAGTTTGGGAACAAGAGTCTAATCCCTTTTGACTGCTCTATACTGTGACTCACTCTGACGGCTCACTAATAACCGTCATCAGCCTTCCTCAAGCACAAGCCCAAATGCCCATCCCACTCTGTGGGTCTCCCTCCTCCTTCAGCCCTGAAGGTCAAGAGTCATGTGACCTAGAGCCCATCTGACATACCTCTTGAGAAGCATGAGTTGAGTTGTTTTTCCCAGCCATGCTGCCTCCTGCCATCTGTATGGAGTCACTCTCACACCCAGTAGCAATTCCGGTCATTCCAAGTCCTTTATAGAACATGTAGCTTTGTCCAAACCCACTGACTGCATCTACAAGTGACCAAAGCCAGGCCAGTGCGTCTGTTTAAGTGAGAAGGGTCCAGCCAGGACCATAGATGAGGCACAATGACGACATCAGAAGCATTTCTGGGATAAGGTTTTGTTTTTAGACATTTACAAGTCTGCTGAGATGTGTGCAATATTAAGTGGCTTGAGTGTGGGCAAGGGAAGATGATGATGTATTTCCCAAAAGGAAATGTGGTTTAGGGGAGGGGAAAAGGCAGCAAAATTTTGGAAAGGGGATGCTCTATTCCTGGCCTTTTTCCAGCACAATCACACACCCTCGAGGTCTGTCTGGAAGTTAAACTTGTTTCCTCTGCAGGAACTCAAAGTGTTTCCGCCCAAGTGTGAGAGAGTTTGGAGGACTGACTTCTTTGTGTGCATATTCATGTGTACATTTCTATCATGTCATAAACCTCAATATTGAATCTGCGGTCATTGTTCAGCCATATCTTTGATCACTTGAAGATTTTTTTAAAAAGTGAGTTCTCATCTCATCCAGAAATTTTGAAATATCAGTTACTTCATATAGCAGACATTTCCATTTTACTGACGTAGTTGATTAGAATGTTTCTCTTCTGTAAATACCTAGAAATAATTTTGTTAATATAAAGGTTTTATACTTTACCTACATTTGTAGATAAACTTTACTTTTTATTCTGTACATACAAGAAAACTAAATCAATGAATAAAATAAAACCATTTCATCATAATTGTCTTCTGTTGCTATTGTCTCTCTACATTCACAGTAAAAACTTTTTGGTAATTAGGTGCCATTGTAACCTCTCTAAGCATCATGAGGCCCCAAGGTTTGTGTTTTACTCGAAGGTTGGTGTTTTACTCGCCAGGAGAGGCTGTAATTATCTGACAAGGCTCTTGCTAAATAATGAGGGCATCTGAGTAAGCGGAAATCCATGTTCTCTACGCTTGTGAGGTTGAATGCTGATGATTGAAATGTTATGCCTTTTGTTTTGGAAGCTGAGGGGCTTATTTTCAGATTCTTTCTTTCTGTAACTCGGCCTTAGTTAATCTCATGTTTCTACTGCTTTATTCTACCTCTCTCCCCGATATGCCCAGGCAGGAGGCTTTCTGATGTCTCTCCATCTGGGAGAGTGGCAGCTGCAACCTCTCTCTGGGGAAAGCTTCTGTCTTTAACGTGCACTGCATGAAAGAGCCAGGAACCAAGGGTGCAAATAGGTCACCACCTCATCTCCGAGGTCACCACCTCATCTCCAAGGTCACCTCCTCATCTCCCAAAGAGAAAAGCAGGGTTGACCACATGTCCTTTTCCCTACCTAGATGGTCTTCCCTCCCTTCTAATTAAAGACTTTTAAAGGGTGGGTGTGTGCATAGTCATATGTGCATTTATGGTTGAGTTAGGGAATCTGAGACAATGGTCATCGAGCGAAAGTTTGTGCGTCCTTTGTCTGTCTGAGGCACGTGTGCAAAGGAACTGGTGTAAGTGCTGTGGGCACTCTACCAGTAATTACTTGAAAATCCATTGTGCTTTCACCTTTTGTGGGCATAATGTAATTTGGGAACGTTGCTTCAACTCCATGCTTTATTTAGAAGTGCTCTGGGAGTGTGGAGCTTTGAGTTTAGGAAATGGTGTAGAGTTAGGGCCTAGCTTTTTTTTTTTTTTTTTTAAATACCAATGGATCTAATTTTGCAGACCAGAAATCAGTGAATAGAACTCATTGTAATGGGGAACAGCATTTACATAGGAGAGAAAGAGCAGTAAACTCTGCCATCTGGGGAAAGAGCCTCTCCTTAATGTTTGCTCTTTGCAAGCATGATGCAATCAGCGTTTCCTAATATTGGGACAATCCCCTCACCTCCAAGTGTTCCTATGTAATTGTGTCACATAATGGGAAATTATAACAGGCAATTTGGTTCTGTAATTCAGTTTGCAAAGCATGCAAACATAAGATAACTAGGTTACATGCAAATAGGCATTACACTAAGGTACAAAAACCAGGGGGAGAAAAGATGCTGTGTCCATAACTTAGAAACAACCTGAATTTTATTCCTCATGTGCCTCAAAACATAGTTTATTAAAGTATTTATCCTCTAGTTTAACTTCATCATGAACAGTTTATACAGATACATTATCTGTGTATGAACATACAGGTATTCTACTGCATATATTTACAAATCTCTCATCTGCAATAAGCAGGCTCCCAGCAAAGCATGTTCTTTATGAGTGAGTTGATGTGCTCATTTCGTTTTTACAATGTACAGTGTTTTAATGAATAGACTATTATATAAAGACATCCGATCAAAATGTGCTTTTAATTTTTCAAAGCCTTTTTGCTGTTGTTTGTAACTTTTTCCTTTGGGCCAATTCTTTCATTATTGAGAGGTCTGTTTTGGATGTACGCCCTTAAACAGTGACTGGTAGGTACACTATAGTCAGATATGTACAGTTTCATGAAATAATACTGGCCTTAATGATTTTAATGTTTGGGCGTGTTTGTTTTTAATTTTGGAAGCAGTGTGTGTGTGTGTGTGTGTGTGTGTGTGTGTTTTTCTAGTACAGTGTATCATGGGCCTGAGAGTGATTCAATATAATTTCTAAGTCTTAAGATTCCAAGGCAGTGCAGTATTTTCTGTTCATGCTGTAAAAAGTATTTCTGTATTTTTAATAAAGAATGGAATTTATATGAGCCTGTGTATATGTTACCTGATCAACTTCTTGGTATCCCTTATTTCCTTAGAACTAGCTCCCATAAGTAGATAGCAAGGAAAAGCCTTTCAAAGGCCTAATTCACAGCTAAGGGAGGCCCTCCGTGTGGACAGGCCAGTGCTGCTGGCTTGGGAGTGACTTATTGCAGGAGCTCAGGGCTCTCTATGGACTATACTTCCCGTCTCCCTGACCTTCCCATTCTGGCCTGTGACTACGAAGGGGCAGCCCAGACAGGGAAGGAACCTGAGACTGGTCAGAGCCCCCAGGTAAGTGTCTGCCCAGGGTCATCATGTTGGACTAGTCTCTCTTCTAGGATCTCCTTCCTCTTGGTCGGTCATCAGGGGTAAGAGGGCTGTCCCCTCTGGTAGTCTGGAGGATTGAAATCAATCACAGTGCTTGGAAAGCCCCCCTACTTGATATCTGTTGACTCTGGAATCCTATTCTAGGCTGTTGATTCCGGGCAGTTGGCATGCTACATGTATTCCTGTCTTTTTTCTGGCCTGTGACTGTAGCTGCTTGGGGGTCACGATTGTTCCTGGGTTTTGATCCTGCTCTCACTTGACCAGTTCCCTTCTCAGAGGCCTCCCTCCTGACTCTAGTGTTTTGCAATGATCCTTGACAAAGGCTGCATGGTTTTCAATGAAACCATTGGGCGGAGGGAGTAGAGGGTGAGTCAGTGTTGTTTGAGGCTGAGGCAAGCAAGGAAGGTCCAGGACAGCTCTTGGGGAAAGCTGGGTGCAAACGCCAAAGCCTTCTCTCACTACCTGCCCTTGGTTTGCTTCCAACTTAATAGACCCTGAAAATATTAACCTTGCTACATGCTCTGCCCTGACAAAACCATTTCCAGGCTCATGTCCCCTCTCTCCTCCAACACAGGTCCAAGCTAGGTGGCCTTTCTCATATGTTCATAAAGTTTCTGAGCCACTCAAGAAAACCCACTTGCAACTACCCTAAGGATCCCTTGTCTCCTCCAACAGTTAGACACAAACTCTGCACACTCAGCTTCTATGGCTTTTCCCTTGTTGTTGTTGTCCTGAACATAAAAGGTCCAAGGGGAAGAAATCCCGAAGTAAATGTTACATGTATTCCTGTCTTTTTCTGTCACGTCTGAACATAGATTTGGCCACTTGAACACTTGCAGACCTGGAGAGGAAAGAGGGACCCCATGATGAAGGGAGGATCTGGCCCAGATTAAAGCATCTGTGTGGTGGGAAGCTGACATCACTGAAGGGTGGGAACAGCACAGCTGGCGTGCATGGGCAGGTGTGAAGCTGATGTACAGGCATGTACACACCTGAACGTATGTATGTACATGCACTCCCCCCACCTCATTCCCTGTTTCTTAAGGGCCAGAAGCTAGATTGGACTAGAAGCCACAAACCTGGGTTTTAGTCCCGCTCTCCCCACTGATATGCTGAGGGCATTGGGCAAGCCCTTCACCTATGCAGACCCCAGGGAGTTGCACCAGCTGAGGTTCATGTCCCCCACCCCCCACCCTGGCCCCCTCCAATAGCTCACGGATCTGTGACTGAGCAGCAGAACAGACCATTTATGAGTAGACTCTTTTTTTTCATGATCCTGAGAGTCCTGAGCTGATAGGATCCATCAGGGCCCCATAGGGAAGAGAGAGATTATTCAGCTGAGACCAAAATGACGACCTACCTCAGGGGTCTCTCTCCTAAGAATCTACAAGGAAAGTAGTTCTGGAGAACACAATGGAGTTGATTTTTGCAGGCGAGTCACCAGAAAGAAGAATTTTCTGCATACTCTGTGAACCACTGCGGAAGATCTACTGCTCCATCCGAGGAATCGAAAGCACCATCGCACACTTTGAGTGCAGACAGATCTTGCCTTCTGATCTCTGGCTAAGAACTTCCATTCATTATAGTGCTCAATGAACGTGCACATTTTCCCATTACCCTTTTCATAAAAATATCATTTTTTAAGTGGACATGCTATTCTCCTTGAACTCTTCACCAAGGTTAATTCGATATCCATCTAGGATTTGCTCCTAACTTATCGTTAACCCATTAGTGGAAACAATAAAAAATACTGAAAGGCAAAGGCTATTTAGATGGGAGGTATTTCTTTAAAATCCCCTGGGGTTGGGAGGTGGGGCGGGGGAGGTGTCAGTGGATCTGACAGTAGCTCTGTTGCTGTTTTCAGATTAACAGGTTTGGCAAGGAGGTTTTGTTAGCAGCAGTTAATCAGCGAATCCCATTACTTAATGAGGTTATCACTCTTAGCAAAAGCTGCAAATTACAGTTTCTTTCTCTCCGGGCTGAGGATAACATCCTTAAAATTTTGCATCTACAAGTAGAATCTTATTAGCAGAAAACGGGTAAACAGAAGCACATTGAAGATGCCATTTGTGTACAACTCGGACTGATGATTTTCATCCCCAAAATTTGCAGTCATGTTAGCCTGCCGCTCATCTTCTCCCCCGTTGTGTGGTGCTGGTGTGGACTGTGAATGAGAAAGAGGTAGGAAGACGCTCCTTTGTTCACCACCAGCTGCAGGAGACACGCTCTCCTGTCCACCGAGAAAAAACTCATAAGCCTGCAAAAGCCTCGCTCTGTCACCCCCCACCTCAGGTGCATCTCCCATCAACGTAGAAGGAGACTTTCCATGATTAAGTGATGCCGGAGAGCCACTTTCTTTCCACAAAGCCACCTCCATTAACCCCAATGACTCTCACTATGCATCTCATCACAGGGCCCTCAGAGTAGCCTATGAACTATGCCCCCCTGACTTCTCACCTCTCCCAACTCCACCCCTTTGCTCCTGCTGGTGTTTAAATCCCACAGCCTCATTTGCCAAACTCCCTCTTCCCGAGTTCATGCATATTCACCCTTCCCTTTTCCGTGGGGCCCGAGAACCTCAGGGAAGAACCAGGTGGCGTCAGCCTTGCTCTCCTACCAAGACAGCAGTGTCATGTCCCCTGTGGAAGGGGAGGTGGTGTGATGGTGAGAGCAGAATGCCGCGGATGCGAAGTGCTGTGGGAGCCCCTCAGACACGGGATGAGGAAAGCTGTTCCCTCCGTGCAAAATACAGCACAGGGAGGAAGTGTGTGGGAGCCAGGAGAACATTTTGTGCAGTGTTCTGGTCAGCATCACCTCCAGTGTCTGAGCACCAGCCCTACGCTCACAGACGGAGGCCCAGCAGGCCACGGCTCCACTTTCCAGTTCAGCTGTTTTGTTTTGTTTGTTTGTTTTTCCTTTTAGCTCAAAAAGCTCCAGAAGGGATGAAATTGAGAGTTTTTCTGGTGCGGGGTGTCGTGTGTATGCACCGAGTCCCTCTGCCTTGGTCCAGTGGTCCATGACATTTTCCCTCCCTCCCTTTCCCTCTCCTCCACCACCCCTCTCGCCCACCCTCCCACACATCCTCTGGGTGCCCAGCATGTCTCCGAGCTGCATGTAATTTCCCCCAGGAAGGACTCTTCATACATTTCCAGTCAAACACTTTCCCCTTTCAGTTGCACCTCTGCATCCGTCCCCCACTTGGCTCTCGAAGCACTTCTTCCTGGTGTTTTATTTCCTCCTCTTGCCTCCTCCACCCCCAACCCGGTGAGAACATCTCCGTGCGTGTCTCACAGCCTTACATTTTCCACCAGCGAACACACTTCCAGGGCCTTGGTGACTTGTGAAAATTCCTTCCAAACTTGTCTCCTGGAAACAGGATGGCAGATGAAAGATTTCTTCATTAAAATTAGGCTCTTTAAAGACTCATTCAGTAAAAGCTCTGAGCATCCCCAATAGGCCTCTGGCTGTATGGAGCTGGGGAAGGGGCCAGAAGGAGGCCTGGGCCCCCGGGAAGGCTAGAACCGGGGTTTCCACCCCTCCTCTTGCTGACACAGAATCCCTCCCCCGGGCAGGGAGGTGTGGGGCCCGATGGGTCATTGCCTCTCTTCCTACCCATTGCTCACACTGTGACTGCTGCTTGACTGGCTCCTGCGCGAGGTGGCTGGAGGCCCTCATGACCCGCTGTTCTCGGGGAGCGGGATATGATTTATGACTTGAGAAGCTGGTCAAGGCTCTGGATGTAATTCCAAGCTGTGATTTCTCATTCGGGCTCCTCATGTTTGATTATGCAGCTGGGCGGCGTCCACTCTACAAGGCAGCTTTCGAGACATGAGCCAGTTCCCAGCTGGGGGTTTCACTGGACCAGCCGAGTGCAATCGGAGCTGGGAGGAAACTCCCGGGCAGGGCCTTAGGAAACGCGGGGCCTGGGAAAGAGGTTGTCTGACTCCGGCTGGAAGCAGGTGGGAAGGAGGCACCCAACTCGTCCCTCTTCTGAGCCAGGCTCACACCGGGTGCGTCAAGCGCAGCAAGCATCTCGCTGACTCCTCAAATGCCCCTGCTCTGGGGGCACTCAGAGGGCAAGGAGGGCGCTTGGAGGATGGGCTCAGGCACGTTACTGGGGCAAACTGGGACACCTGAGAGACTGTCAGGCCTGTGGTGCCTCCATGACCACGAAGGCCTGGTGATCTGGTCTGGTGATTAGGCCTCTGTTCTTGGCAAGAACCGGCTGTCACAGGCCTGCCCTCAGCCTAGGCAGCCTCTTTCTACTCCTTTTCGGGACTTGGGATATAAGCCTCTAAAAAGCTAATGAGATACAAAGCACAAAACTAGGCAGAGATTTTATCTTTTGCCACCTGGCCCACTGAAGGCAACCACAAATAAAACACTTTCTCAGCATGTGCACAAGGTCATTCCTGCACATCCTATTGGCCCAAGAAGTCACAAGGCCCAGCTCAGATTCAAGGGAGGGGAAATAGGCCTCTAGGAGGAGTAGGATAGACAGACAGCAGCAATGGCAGGGATCATTGAAGCTGTCTTCATAACCTACTGCGAGCATTGCCACTTGATGCCTGCAAGCAGGCCCTTGGTCCACGCAATGGTGGAGGGGGCAGCAGCCAACCGGATCCCGACAGTCGGAGCAGCACAAACTGTAGTTAAAAATCCAAGGCAACTGTGTGGCTCTGGGTGGCTAGTACAATGTGACAATCCTATATAATAAAGATGTAATATGCAAATGGTCGTAATGACCAACCACGTAAAGATCAGATCACGGATCAGCAGGAGGGTGGGGCAGTGAGCTACAAGCAGACAGCGGAGAGCTACAGGAGGGGGCAGGGCAGCAAGCTATGGGGGGGTGCAGGGGGGTAGAGGGGGCTACAGGAGGGCAGGGCAGCGGGCAGAGAGCTACTGGAGGGCAGCAGCGAGCTACTGGAAAGCTACTGGCGCATAGATTCATGCACAGGGCTACTAGTCTATAATAATAAAAGGGTAATATGCTAATTAGACCGGATGTCATTCTGGACATCCTTCCAGATGAAGCCAGGGCTGGAGGGAAGCCCAGGTCCTGGATGCCAGAGGGAAGCCAGTGCCAGCAGCCGGGGAAGGAAGGCCTACTTTTGCATGAATTTTGTGCATCGGGCCTCTAGTGTCTAATAAAGTTTAAGATGTGCCTATACTACAACATAAAAATTCCACTTCTTGAAATTCTCACAGGTGTTCACAAGAACATGAGCCAAATATATTCATGGTAACATTGTTTGAATAGTAAAACATTGGAACAACCTAAAAGTCTATCGATAAGGGAATGGATAAATGAATTCTCATATTTATTTAGTGGAATACTATAAAATGACATAGATGTATCTTCATGAATAAGTGCCAGAAAGAGTCCTAGCCGGTTTGGCTCAGTGGATAGAGTGTTGGCTTATGGGTCCCAGGTTCGATTCTGGTAAAGGGCACATGCCAGGGTTTCGGACTCAATCCCCAGTAGGGGGTATGCAGGAGGCAGCCAATCAATGATTCTCTGAGTAAACATAAAAATGCTAACTTTTGTTATATGTGGGCCTTAGAGTCCCAGATTTTTGTATCATTTTCTATACTTATATATTTGAAATATGTCATAATAAATAAAAACAAATTTTTTAAAAAGGCACCAAGAGACCTCAATTCTAGTCTGGATTTAGCTTTGAAGGTTGCTCTTTGATAGAAATAAGTCTGGGAGATACACACTAATGTGTGTTTATCTCCAGGTGATGGAATTTTAGATTATGTTTATTTCCTTAATTCTTATTGCATTTTTAAATACTTCAGTATTTTTTAATATTAGAAAAAAATTATGATATTTTTGAAAAATCTTTTCTTTGGTCCTAGATAAATCATTCAACTTTAAATATATTTTTATTGATTTCAGAGAGGAAGGGAGAGGGGGGAGAGAGAGAGATGGAAACATCAATGATGAGAGAGAATCATTGATTGGCTGCCTCCTGCATGCCCCCTATTGGGGATTAAGCCCACCACCTTCTGATGATCAGGACAATGCTCAAATCCACTAAGCCACACTGGTGGGTATAAATCACTCAACTTTAAAGTGACATATGCATCATAAGAAAAAATAAACAGAAATCACCATTTTGTTAATTGGACATCTGTCTTGGCCTTTGTTATTTTCCATCACTCTTCTGCATGTGACACGTCCAATTGGACAGTAAGCCCAGCTGTACATCAGCATGCCTGGGTTATGGTGGGTGGGGAAGCAGGGATATTATGTGCCACACAAGGCTCTCCCTCACTGCAGAGTGGACCTCCCACCCCACTCCTTTACTAAATAAGTCTTGGAGACAATGGCCACCTGAGGGAGGACCCCCTTTAAGATATCATCCTCTTCTGAGCACAATCCAAGTGTACACACACTTCACCTGTGTGCTGATGCCACCATCCATCCTGTGACCTGTTCATTACTCTCCTGGCCCAGACTCCGACGTTTCTTTATCACAACCAGGCTCGGGTCTCTATCAGGGGCTCCACCCACTTCCTGCCCACCAGTGAATGACCACAGCTTGTTTGAACCATCACTACGGACTGTCACAGGCCGCACTGACTGCAAGTAAGATTGGTAAACTGAGAACACAGAGGCAGCATGAACACCCCCAGTCCTGTCTTCATCCAGCTGATTTCACCACGAATGAGTCAAGAAATACAATTCAAAGTAGCTTAAGCAAAAATGGGGAGTTACTTCTCCACTTTTCTAAGTGGAATGGACAGGGGGACAGGGGCTCAAAGGACAGCAGCAGGACCACTTCTCAGTCTGCCGTCTCAGCTTCTTCCTTGGCGTCCATCTCCTTCTGTTTTTCTTCAAGACATTCCCTCTGAGGGGCAGAACAGAGGAAAGGGAAACGGACAGTAGGCAGTTCCAGACTCACATCCTTCCAGCCCAGGAACTAAGAGGAAAGAAAGGGAGATTCACCAATACCACCAGCGCCCTGACTCTCATGGAAGGACTCTAAGGAACCAACGTAAGGGTTCTGTTCACCGTATGGACCAATCACTAAGTCCAGAGAGTAGGCCCAGCGTGGCCACATGCCCGTCTTTGTGGTGGGGCATGCGGCGGAGGACGGGGGCTGCTGGCCTCATCAGAACCAATGACACGGGCGTGGAGGAGCAGGCCTGTGAAGGAGGACAGTGTGTTGTCAGCTGAGGAAGGGAGGGCAGAGCCTGTGGAAGCAAAAGTAAATGTTCACCAATGGGCATAGGATCCAGAGCTCGTACTCTGTAACCAAGCCTCTCAAATGGAGTGGCGGCATCTTCCTGTGAACTTTGACCCCCACTCCCATTCTAATGGATGTGTGGGATAGGATATGAGGTGTAAAATGATAGCAGTTCTTGCAGGTGTTTGATTGGCTGGGTGGGGAGTTCAGCTTGAATTAGCCCAAACTCCTCCTCTTCCTGTCTAGCACATCGCCACTCCCTCCCCTTGCTTCTCTGTTCTCTTACCTCCTTTCTTTTAAAAGGCAGTAACCTTCAGATTTATAACCTTCCCTAGTGATAATTAAAAGGCATTCCTGGCTTCTTAGGAAAAATCCCTTGTATTTCAGGGGTAGAGGACAGTGAGTGAAACAAAATTTGTAAGCTAATCTAGTGAAATCTGTACAAAGTCTGGAGTTTAGTTAATATTGTTGTATCAGTGTTGGTTTCCTAGTTTTGACGTGGGTACCACAGCCATGTGAAATATTAACAAGGGGAGAAATTGGATGAGGAGTATACCAAGATCTTGTGTACTATCTTTGCAAGTTATTTATAAATCTAAAATTATTTAAAAATAGAAACATTTATGCAAAAAAACTACTTCCCTTAAAGTCAGGATGAGTAGTAGGATGACCTCAGAAGCCACTCAGCACTGCAAGAAAACAAAAAGAATCAAATCTGGATCAAAAAAGAAAAACTAAAACTAGTATCTTTGATATTTTTGTTTACACGGAAACTCTAAAGGACAAACTATTGGAACTAATCAGGCTCCAGTCAATTGCTATCAGTCCACAAACATAAATATTTCCTCAAGTTCTGGCAACAAACAATTAGAAAATGTAGGTATTCTTATAAAAATACCATCCCAACAGTAATACGAAGCTATAATTTATCTAGGAATGAGTCTAGCATAAGATGTGCAAAGTCTTAAGAAAGAAACAAATTTTTATTAATAAATATAAAACAGAAATTGAATAAATGAAAAGACACACCATATTCATGGCAGGAAAAATTCTCTCTCATAAAGATGTCACTTTTCCACAAATTAACATATAATTTAGTAAAATTACAATCAAAACCCCATCGGAGTTTGGGGATATTTCACGGGATATTTTCAGAGTAATTAATTTCCACTGAGCAATAGGAAAATCTCCACAGAGCCCCGCCTAGTGGCAACAGCCTCAGCTCTTCTTTGTCATCATCCCAGGATGTTAGGGTCTGAGCCTCAGTCCCCATTCACTCCAAGAAAGTGATGGGTTGGGCCTATGATTGGGATGTATTTTGACATCAGCTGCGTTCTGTGTTTTTGAAAGAGGAGCAATGAAGAAAATCGGTTCCTGCTGTTTCTATTGCTCAGGAACCAAAGCCTGTTCCACCCTGGAACCTGGCCAGCCAGGCCACAATAAATAACCCCACCAGTGGAAAAAACACCTCATTTCATTCCATGAGTTTATAAATCAGTATGTTACTCAGTTATCCCCTGACTTCATCTAATATTTTTCTCCATCCCTCCACCACTGGGGATGGTGTCCTGCAGGAAAAACTCACATTCTAAAATGTGCATTTCATCTTCTTTTAATATGGAAAAGCAGGCTCAGTGAAGAAGGGAGAGGAGCAGCCCCTGCCAGCTTTCTGCTTGGAAACAAGCCATGGAAAGGCATCCAGGAAGAATCTCGTTGGAAGATGACTTTATCAGGCCAGATCGGGAGTTCATGGCCGCCGCGCCCACCGGAGCTGGCTCCCTCTCCTGCTTCCCTGTCTGCTCCTCCCTCAGAGGAAGCTCGGGGATACCACTTGGGTCCAAAGATGAACCCCAACAACTGCAAACCTCAGAGTTTGCAAATCATTTGTCTCATTTGATCCACATATGACCCTATGACTACTGCCATTTGAAAAATAAAGAATATGGCCTGTTACAGATGGGGAAGCAAACCCACTTCAAAGTCATAGCTAGTAAGCAAACAAGCCAGAACTATGTCCAGATGTGTGTGTGTATTCACCTGAGTACATGTTGTTATAGATTTGAGAGTGAGAAAAAGTGGGGGGAGAGAAAGGAGAGAGAGAGAGAGAGAGAGAGAGAGAGAGAGAGAGAGAGAGAAGAGACATATACATCGGTTGCCTCTCTGACTGGGAATCAAACCCGCAACCTGGAACAGGAATTGATCCAGCCACCTCTTAGTGTACAGGCAATGCTCCAACCAACTGAGCTACTAGTATACAGGCCAGGGCTCCAATTTGTTTTTTTAAATCACTGTCCTGCACTCCATGGTCTCCGCATACTACACATCACTGCTTTTCATGGCGTTATTCCCCAATGCCCGCCCGCGTCGACCTCTTCAAGTTGCGGTTCAAGACGCCAGTTTTACTCATCTGAAGGCAGAGGCATGTGGTCAGTCCACGGGCAAGACAGAGGGGGCTTTTTGGGAATTAATCACTGTGCCCCTACTAATAGGAAAGGCAGCTTCTCCATACGAGGAATTCCAAAGAGCAACTGGCAACCCCCGCTCCCTGCGCTGGGCCTTCCTCCCAGGGCTGCCGGCACCTGGCCAGCCCACTGCTGACACCTTGTGGCTGAGAAACAGCTCCTGCCCGGTCCCTATCAGAATCGCACCGAGAAAGGCGGCCGGGGCCAGGAACCCAGCCAGACCTCCTTTTCTGACCTCCCCTGGCGCCTCTGGCTGCCCCCTCCCTTGAACCCTCTGTGTCAGGGCTGCTCAGAGGCTGGTGTAACCCTCAGTGGGTGGCTGCCGGCTGCCTGGGGGCCCGGGCTGCCCAGCTCCTGCCAAGCCAAGGTGGTGGCCACAGGGCCCTCTAGGTGGCACCTGCTGCCCAAGGCAGTAACAGGCACTCACGGCACTCGCCAAACAACTGACAGAGGAAACGAGGATTCGCTCGTAAAAATAGGCACGAACCAGACACCTGAACACTGGGTCCGCTTCGGGGCCCGGCGTCGGCTGCTGTGAGCACGGGAAGGTGGGCGGAGGACACCCTGCTGGAAATAGAGCTGGCGGCAGGCGGCCTCCTGTGACAGCCTTTGGGGCCAATTACAACTGAGAGGCAGAAACCATCAAGGGACGCGTCCTGATGTCAGCAAGGAAACACTGCACGTTCTCAGGGGACACGACTATTAATAGGAGAGGGTGCCTCTGTTCTCGCCACGGTACCCTTTTCGTAGAGGCCTCTAGGCCGGGAGCGTGGGGCCACTGCTTTAAGATGGGGTGTGCCGTGCTTCTGGTTCAAGGTGTTTTTTATATTCCTGACAGCCATCCTCTGTGTGGCTGCCAATCGCTGAGTGAGAACTGAAGACGGTTCTATCCCAAAGCACCAAGATGACCCCTGACGCCACGTAGCGAAGGGCCCTGAGCGGCTGGTGTACTCTCCAGCCCTCTGTGCCCCCACCCATAACATGAGAATTTGAACCAATAGTGAACCCAAGGCTGTGGGTGGGAGGAAGGAGGAGAAAGTGGGTAGCTGCCTGGGGGCGTCCTCCTTGAAAGCTTCCCGGGGGAGGTGACGCTGGAGTCCTGTGGAAAGATGGGCGCACCAGGTGCTCCCTGAGGCACCGCAGACCTCCAAGCAGCCCGTGACTCTGCCGCTGTCCCGGGCGGGGACTGTCAGAGCTCGGGAGCCCCGCCCCCACCGCGAGGCCAGCATCTGTAAGAGGAGAGGAATACACTAAGGATTAGCCTGTCTTTTTCATTTGATCCAAAAATGGATCTGAAGCTCCGGTAATTTCATCCTCTGCTTCCAAGGCAGTAAGAGGTCAGGTGCTCACGGAGGGAATGCCCAAGGGCAGGGCCCGACTGAGTCCATCCCAGCACGCAGGTAGCACGCCCGGGGAGTGCCCACGAAGCCGGCCTGAGATTGCATGTCAGCAGATTACTGTCTTAATAAAGGACATTTAAAAATATCGTAGTTCTTCCCCTTTTTATATCCCTTTCCTTCCTTTTTTCTTCCAATGTCCTTGAATAATCTTTAAAACTGTTTACTTCCTGTAGCTTTTGGAAAGTTGTACAACCCTCCCCCCCCCCCCCCCCCGCCCCGCAACACACACACAAACCCTTTAGTTACCTACTACATGGGACCTGATCCATGTTCTTAAGTTTACCCTCTGTCCCTCAGCATGGGTTATGCCAGGCCTTCTTACCCAGCTGGTGCTCGTCCTGGTCCCCTCGGCCAGTGGCCTTGGGCATCCACCGACCGGCAGCAAAGCACCCTCCCATCCT
Organism: Eptesicus fuscus; assembly: GCF_027574615.1. Taxonomy (NCBI): domain Eukaryota; kingdom Metazoa; phylum Chordata; class Mammalia; order Chiroptera; family Vespertilionidae; genus Eptesicus; species Eptesicus fuscus. The sequence continues at coordinate 59,575,091 of NC_072482.1, read as the reverse complement.
TCTTCAAGTGGTGTGCTGGAGACAGCGCCCAGCCGCTCGCGAGAGCTGATTCCAAATTTTCAGGAAACTTTCAAACCAGTTGTTAAATATAGACATTATTAAAAATTAAATTATACACATCACAATTAAACAAGTTACATTAAAAACAGAGGTCATAAATGCTCAAAGCCCATCACTTCCAATTATTTTACACATCATACGATTATCTATGCTCTTGAGGTTATTTTCAGCTATTACATCTGAATAATGGAAACACTACAGTATATAACGAGGGGCCACCGCACATGCCTTGCCAACCTCGAGTTCAGTGACATTGAAACTAATCAGGGTGGAAATATTTATACCATAGAAATCAGCATATTCTAGAAATCAGGGTTTGATTTATTGTTTTATTGATTATCTAGATTTCAGAAAGTTATGTAAAAAATGTTAATAATGAGGAATAAACTTAGAAGTGTGCCATATCAATGGCTGTTACATGGTAAACAGCACAAAAATTTGAGGAAATATCTTCCCATATTTGAAACTAATATCTGATTTAGAAAAGAAGTTACCTGTGTCATTGATGAACAAGCCACACCCTAACCTATGTCTGTGTGGGATCACTTTTGTCTTATATGTTAACACACTAAAAAATGTCATGACGTCAATGTCTCAGGACTAGGTTGTGCATAGTTTAATTGTGGAACATTAAATAATTATATTTTAAATGATTACTATGCAGGTTTAAATTTTTTAATGGTTGAAATTTAAAAAGTAGTGTTTCTTTCATAAAACAAAACAAAACAAAAAAACGTTGAACACTCATTCAGCAATTGCAACCAGGTACAAGGATTCAGCAAAAATCAACAAAAGCATTCTGTGAGAAGCAATTGGCTCTATGGAATTTATAACCAAGAGTGTTGTATATTTTATCATTTGTAATTTGTGTGCTATGCATCCTTTGTATCAGCAAAATGTATAACAAACACACACACACACACACACACACACACACACACACACACACACTTTCCGGAGAGCCCGGAGTTAAAGGTTTACCGGTGTGCCATTAATCTCTGAGCTTTTCACCTGTGGAACACAACGGATGCCCATCAAGGCAGCCAAGGCTTTAGTGGGTTTAAATTGCCACGGTGGCTACTGGAAGCAGCACTAGATTGAGAGGCCATGAAAACCAGGTTCTCATCTCGATACTGCCACTCACGGGCTACCTGCCCCATGTTGTTTGTTACTATATTTTCAATAGGAATGACAGGAAATCAGCCAAAGGGCAGGAGAGGAACCGTACCTGGAAAGAATGCCTTTCAAAGACCTGTCAGCTTGGGAGGAAAGCACATAATTCTGCCTGTGGGATGGGAGCGAGACAGATGCACTACATCTGCTCCTCGGCCGGGCACCGCTGTCCTCACTCCCTCAGCCCTGCCCTTCTCCCCGCACAGCACATGCAGGTCACTTGATACCCAACGAATGACGGCCCACAACATATAATAACTCAATAGAGAGCACTTTATAGCTCACAGTGTGCCTTTGGAGCCTTCAGGGTGCTGGGCAGGAAATGGTTAAGTAGGAACGGTCCTGAGACTGGGCAGCCACAGGCAGGGGCGGGGCTCCGCTTACTAACCCTGCACCGGGAGAGTGGCCTCCTTCTCTCTGCCCAATGGGGAAATCCACGTTCAAGTCTGACCTCAATGTGGAAGTTGCTCTTCCTGCCAAAAGGAGTGGAGTGCAACCTTCCCCAGCTCCACAGCACAGCAGAGGCAGAAAAAGGCAGTGAGAGAGAAACAGCACCGGGGCAGAGCAAGGTCCGGGACAGACAGAGCAGGAGGTGGGTGGAGACAACTTTCTAGCAGTACAGTGACGAGACAGCTTTTAGCACACATCCACTGAGACCGGAACAAGGCCGGGAAACCCGAAAATACTACTTGATGAGGCACAGGAATTGAGGGAGACAGAGCAGAATGTCAGCAGAGCCTGGGCACAGCAGACCATATCGCCCGGAGGTTCCTTAGCAAAGAGGAACTGGAAGGCATACCAGCAGTCACTGGATATATTTTATTATAGTATATTAATAAAATATTGCCGAAACCGGTTTGGCTCAATGGATAGAGCGTCGGTCTGCGGACTGAAGGGTCCCAGGTTCGATTCCGGTCAAGGGCATGTACATTGGCTGCGGGCACATCCCTGGTAGGGGGTGTGCAGGAGGCAGCTGGTCGATGATTCTCTCTCATCGATGTTTCTAGCTCTCTATCCCTCTCCCTTCCTCTCTGTAAAAAATCAATAAAATATATTTTAAAAAAATAAAATAAAAAAATAAAATATTAATTAATATACATTTATTTTATATATTTATATTAAATATATATAAATATATAAATGTATATTTATAAATATATAAATTCCTCCAACTGTTCCTTTTCTCACCAGTTGGCTATTATTATCTAATGTGTTTTGATAATTACTTTATCAATCAAGAAAGGTAAACAAAAGCCTAAAAATACACCCGAGTGAATGAGTTTCCAGAGCCAACCAATCTTCAGTACTGGTTTTTATGGTTTTTTTCCAGGTGACTAGCACACAGACAGGTGACTAGCACACATCCTCTCGCTTAATCCTGGAAGTGACCCCATTTTAAAACTAATATCTGATTAAAAACATACATAGTTCTTATTCCATTTTTCTGTCCTTATAAAATTCTAAGTTTTACGATCTGAAACCCTCTAAAAATTGTTCAGATTGACAGCTGGCCCAGAAAGATCCTGACCTAATGGTGGCCGTTCCGGAACTGATGCTGAGGGTGAGAAGACCAGGTGAGCAGCCTTGCCCCGTGCACTCGGTGGAATGAGATCTCCAGGATGTCTGTTTCCATCGAGGTGTGTGACACGTCCACACGTCCACACATGCTATCAGCCACAGGTCCAACCAGGAAAACAGCAAGCACCTCAGACCTTCACGTGCAAGAGAATTCAATGAAGGGGGCTGGCTCAAGGTGATGGAGAGCTGAGACTTTAGATGGGGTACCATGAAGTAACCCTGAGGCTGAAGGGAGCAAGGGGGCCATTATGGAGCTACAATACTGAGGGGACGCCTTCTCGAGGGGCCTGGCGACATGGCAGAGAGGGAGCCGCTGCTGGAGAAACACCCGTCCGTCCGAGGCAGAGAGGGAAAGAGCACCTTCTCCCAGGTTCCCATTGGCTGACCTCAGCCAGGGTCAGGCTCCCCCCGCTGCAGGGCAGATCAGGGCAAGTTAAGGAGTGGGTCTGAGGAAAAACAAACCCGGACTAGCACACATTCTCTCGCTTAATCCTGGAAGTGACCCCATGAGTAGTAATATGAGCTCCACATCACTGATGGAGAAACCAAGCCTCAGAGACAGCGAAAACCAGCAGCGCCTGCAGCACCGAAGAAAATGGTGGAACTGATGTGGAAAGTTAGGTCTCCCACCTGGACCCCCAGCCTCTGTCCATTCTCCTTACTTGGTCCTGCAGTTGTATGGGGGAGGGGGGGCAGGGACGTCTATCGAGCCCCATGGCACATCCAAGCTACCAATGGGAGTGGTCCTTAACCTCCTGCTGGTTCCTGTGCCAGGAGCCACAGTCAGGGCACCACATGGTGCTCTGGCACGAGGCGAGGCCACTGTGGGCCAGGATTGCCAGCCAGTGGACTCATGGGGGGGGGTCTCGCCCAACTGCCCCACGCCCCCCACAAACGGCCTCTGAATGTCATGAGAAGGCCGTGCCAGCTCCTCATGTAGCCCTCCGTCTGCTCCCTGGAAGCCCCGGCCCTGCTGGACAGGCGGACTCTGTGTGTCTGATGTCAGATGGCCCGGTTCCACGTCTCCGCGGGGCTGGTATTTGGTTGATCCTTCAGGCTCCCATTTGGTTCATAAAACGCAAACATCTGCTGGGGTTCTGGTTGGCCTGTGGCAGACCTCGGAGTGGAGAGGGATGGGGACAGGTGAGGGAGGCAGGCTTTCCGGGGGAGTTAGATACTGTGTGATGGAGGAGGCTTGGTCAAGCCAGAGCCCTGATCAGCCCCCCCAAAGAAGGGGAAGGCAAAAGAGAAGATGGATTTTCCCGGGGTTTCCTTGGAAAGCCCAAAGTGGAGCCTGTGGCTGCTTTCCCTCCATTGCTCTGCTTCCCCCAACTGTTCCTTTTCTCACCAGTTGGCTATTATTATCTAATGTGTTTTGATAATTACTTTATCAATCAAGAAAGGTAAACAAAAGCCTAAAAATACACCCGAGTGAATGAGTTTCCAGAGCCAACCAATCTTCAGTACCAGTTTTTATGGGGTTTTTTCCAGATGTCCTTGAGAGACAGTTGAAGGGCTCGGCTCCGCGTTCACCGGTGATTCAGTAGGACAGATGAACCCACCTCCGCCCTCCTGGCGCTCATCCGTAGAGCCAAACTCATCAGCGAGTTAGGGGAATGCTGTCCAAGCACAATAAACACCCTAAAAAGGCTTGCTTACAGTCTTATCCTTATTAGAATGATTTTTTTTTTTTTGCCTTCATTTGCGTATTAAATCAACAAAAGTATTGGGTCAAGAGTTGAGAGAGCACTTTATGAGCCACCTTCAATAAAAATAAAACGTAGGGAGTTTGCATCATGGCAACTGTTTAGAAAGAAAACTGCCAGTTATTCGATGGATAGAGCTCATATTTCAGAAGCCAAAGTGCTCAGATGCGCCCTGTGAGTGACTGGACGTAAACCCAGCCCTTCAGCCTCGACGGTGCCTCACCGAATGGCGCAGCCCAGCCTGGGTGACTCTGAGCTCTGGGCAGAGGCCAGTGAGCGTCACTCTGGGAATGAGGCATTCCCTCCCGCTGCTTCAGTCCTAACTCCACGACTTCGGAATAAAAACGTCACTGGGGCAAAAGGCCCTCGTGACCCATAGCAAAGGCTTTCATGACATGCGCCCCCCGCCCCCAGCTCTCCCCTCCCCAGTTTCCATTTCCCAAAGTAACAGTGTTCTCTGCCAGGCGGGGGTCTGGGTTTTCTTTCCTGTCAAGAACAGCACAGGACTAACACATTCAGCGACGATTCCGACAACCCACGGCAGGTACTCCGGGCTATCAGACCTGAAGGAAACCATCCAAGTTACAGCTGCTCACGTAAAAGCCATCAGGAGAATCACGAAATGATTCTCCATATGGTGCCCTGAAGCTTCCAAAAACTATACGAGAAAGGGGCTTGGAAGGAATTCTTTCCTCTTCGGAGACAAGGAGGGTGGAAGCCAAGCATCTGTGGCAACCTGGAGAGGACCCTCCTCCCTGACACCCACCCCCCTGGGTCCCCAGGGGTGGCACCCGGGTCACCGGCCGTGGCTTGTTAGGCTTCTCCATTTCGAGCTTATGTTTTCTAGTGTAAACGAACTCTGCAGTCCCCCTGCGTGGAAGCTTCAGGACTTGGTTTGCCAAATGGAAAAACATTTGGAGGTTGGGAAAATATCTTGCACATAAATTACGGAAGGCACAGAGAATCTAAAAGAAGGAGGAAATCGGAAGCCAAGGAAAAGCAGGGAGGGTGCCAAAGTAAAAATGGAGACAGAGACAGAGACAGGGAAAGGGATGTAATGATTTTCCTTAATGACCTGCCTTCAGACCGAAAGGCAAGTTTCTATGCTGGGCTTTGAGCCTCATAAAAGCCATGTGCCTGAGTATCGGGAAATATCCTTTAAAGGGCAAGATCAAGCCCCCATTTTTCATCTTTTCTGAGTGGAGCTCGTCATTGATTAGGTTAAGTGCTGGCCACCGGTAAGAAACACAAAAAGCTCATTGTCGCTGACTGTGGCAAAGGCCAGTTACACACTTGTTAATTTCCTGATTTATGACACTGAGGAGATGGAGCTGAGGGCATGCTTCCCCTCTCTCTTTCCTCCTCTCCCCCCCCCCCCCTCTCTCTCTCTCTCTCTTTCTGTCTTTTGGTGGTGGTGGTGGTGGTGGAAACTATTAAAACAGAGGCAGATCAGGAAGTTTGTGATAAAGAGAAGCCAGGCTCTCGTCTGACATCCAATCTCTCTCTTGGCTTAAGTAAACTTGCTCCTTCAAGGCCTGCCATCAACAGAGCCGGGCTCACGTTTCACCACTAAATCTGAGTCAACAATCTCTAATCTGGACACTGGGTTCGGAATCCAGGCTCAGGTTGCACTTGGAAGCTGACAGCAGGGACGAGAGCAGAGAAAAATACGGCCTTTGTTTGTGGTCTGATCGTCCCCACCGAGCCGAGCTGAGGTCATGTGTCGTTTTCTGTCATCAACAAGATAAAAGTTTGCACCTCTCTGGCCCTGAAATGGCTCTCCTGCCATTTATATTAAGGCCAAGGAGCTCCCTGCCCCGGGATTGGAGGGCCAAGTTTGTGGAGAGCTTAGATTTGGAGCCCTTTTCATCTTTCTGACATATGATACCGTGACATAGGCAGCCCTCGCTGGGTTGCTATGCAGATATACAATTTCTGAAAAGTTACACCCGGAAAATGAAAACCCCGGGCTGGATTAGCATTTCACAAAGAACAGGGATAAAATGTGTAGCAGTTAGGCTAAAAAGCTAAAAAAAAAAAAAAAAAAAAAAAGTGAATTAAAGTTTCATGAAAACAAACTCTTTTTTAAAGGATCAATAAGTATAAAAGTATCTTATTGCATTCCTGGCCTTCGGTTCTGAGCTCTAATCCAGCTACTGTATGTGAAGGAGGTTCTGTGAGTCAAATGGTGGAGGCTGGGGAGGGAGGTCTGGGTGCAGCCTGGAGTTCGGGGGTCCTGGGGAGAGTGAAATAAAAAGGGCTTCTGTTGGGTACTGTCTTAAAAAACCCTTCTTTCCTTCTTTCTTTCTTTCCTTTCTTCTTTCTTTCTTTTTTTCTTTCTACCTATTATTGCTTTCACTGTTTTTATTTTATGATAATCTTTTCCTTTTATTTAAATAAACTTAGAAAGGAGAAAAATTACCCCATAGTCTAAAGGTTCTGGCTAAATAAGCTTCAGCATCTGCCCTCCCTTTCTTAACCAAGGTCAAAGGGCATGCTCTCCAGAGCTCACTCACACGCCAGCTTTTTCTAAACAAATCTTTTTTTCAAGTGTTTCCAATATCAGGAATTGTCTTATAGGGAACATTGAAATGGAATGTGATATTTGCATGAGAAGTAGGGAAAGGGAAATGATCAGAGGTTTTCCTTGTTATCCCCAAACCCAGCTGAGACTGTATGCTGCTCCCCCGTGCCCTTCCCCAGCTGGCCCTGTCCACACAGCTGGGGAGGTCGTGGCCCACCTGCCTCGCAGACACCAGAGCTTCCCACCAGCCCCAACTACAGAAACTCTGGAGGGAAGCCCAGAGCAGGAAATGGGAAAGGGGGTTTCGAAGACACAGAGGGTGTGGAGGAGATTTGAGATGCAACTGCTCCTGCTCCTGCAGGGGATGGGAGGCACAGCGGCCAGCATGCACGCACCGAACAGCTCAGACCTTCCACAGGGAGCGAGTGCTGTGACATGCAGACGGCTTAGCTATGGTCCTTGCTCCCAGGCTGTCAGAGGAAAGCAAATGGGTGGGAATCAGTAAAGAGCTATGGCGTGAATCCCCCTGAGCATTCCTATTTGTTGGATTATGAGGCTGGCAGTGTTTGCAAAGAAGAGTTCTTATTCTCGATAGAAATTTATTGGAGGTTAAGCCAAGAAGATAAGGGCAACGGCATTTTTCCATAACTCAAGCGAAGGGAACCACTTCTGTGCTCCTCTATGTCACTTCCAAGATAAGGTGACATATGTGAAAGTGACTGGTGTAAAATTTGGCCACCGCGAGGTACTCAATTAAATGCTTTTAGGCATGCATGCAGGCATCCATCCATCCACAAGAGGGAGGACAGAATGTGAGTGTGCCTGTTGAGTGTAGGCTCTGTATCAGACTGCCCACGTGCAGTTCCAGGCTCTGACACTTAGCCTCTGTGTGCTCAGTTTCCTCATCTGTAAAATGGGAATAATAATAGCAATTCTCTCCTGGGGCTGTTGTGAGGCATAAGTAAAATAATGCAATGGAATGGCACTGAGTGTGCCTTGGGTAAATGTCATGACAACGAGCAGCGGTGTTCATTCCTTCTTGGAGGGGTTCAATGACTGTTGGTTTGGCCCAACCATGCATGTGAGGAATGGGTGAAGACAGAGAACATTTCCCGTTCTCAGAGTTCTGGAAGCAGGTTGCCCTGACATCATCAGGCATGTGCCCCATTGGCTGGTTCAGATTTAAATCGAATTATGACCTAAATTGGTGATGGTATTTCTGCAGCCAGGTGCCATGAGAAGAGCATTGGACGTGGGGGCCGAGGGTCCGCCTTGGCTCTATTACCTGCTATCTGAGTGACCCCGGCCGATCACTTACTCTTCCTGGACTGTCTCTTCCTCATCCGGAATGAGGATTACACTGTCCCTAGCATGTGGTTTTGTGAGACTTGTTTGAGCTGATCTGAGTGACGGCCTTGGTCGTGGTGTCTGGCATATGGAGGCTGTCAACATTCCATTTGTTCGGTCAGCTAGTCCACCAGGGATCCAGCGGCCCAGCCCAAAATCGACTGTGAGGCTTGGATTCAGCCCCCTGCACTCGGGGCAAAGTGGTGCAGCCCAGTGTGGTCCTCAGAGCTCCACCGCTGCTCCCAGCATCCCTCCACACATCTGAACAAGTGCCCTGGGGACAGCCCAACTGCACCTCAAACACTCAGAGCAACAGGAAGTGGAAAGCAGCTCCTGGCCCAGGTGTTCCCTTCCCCCCTGCCCCAGAAAATTTAACAGGGGTGCCAAAGTGCCTCTCTCTTTTCTTTCTCGGAGCTGCTGGCACCCCACCTCATCTCCCTCAAACTTGACCTACAGACACACCCACAGTAGTATTTTGGGTGGAGAAGTTAGCAGTAGATATCTTTGCTCCCCAAACACAATATAAAAGTCCAAGACCTCTCACTCTCATGGTTTAGGCACCAAGTAAGTGACCTGAGTCTGCAGCCGGGACCACGGGACACCCTGGGCCCTAGTGAGGGGGTTCAGCAGATAGGGAGTGTGGGTGTTGGAGCCCACTGCTGGGATCTGCCTCTTGCTATTTGTGGCACTTGGGACAGAAATGCTTTCACCTCCAGGCCTCAGTTTCTTTGACCATGAAATGGGGATGTTGATAATAGTAGTAGCACCTCCCTCACAGGGCTGTGATAGAATGAAATAGGCGAATGTGTGCAAAATCTGTACACGGGGCTGGGCACAGAGTAAGCACCTGATGGTGTGAGCCCTTTCCCTGTCACAGGGGAGGCCCTCCTCTCTCTAGAAGAATGACATACGCTGGGGGCGAGTGTTCGTGCCATCCACAGTCAAGAAGACAGAACAAGAGGCCCTTTCTGGCTATTGAAGACTAACTTCCCATCTATACATGTGTCTGAGAGTCAAGAAACTACCTCATTTCCAAGGCTCTTCTGAGTAAGAAGTGCAATAGTCCCGTGACCTGGAGTCACTGCGCAGTACAGACATCTCAGGGCTGGTCTCAGCTCCTGCAGGAGAAGCCCACACGCGCGCTGACTGGCTGGGTCAGGCGGCACTGGTGCCTCCCTCCCTTGAACACCAGAACAAAATGAAACCCTGCCATCTTTCTGTTTGCTGCACAACTCCTCTGGTTTTCAGGGTTTACCGTTCCCTTCCACCACTAAGGTAATGGGATAAAAGCGCCTCAACTCCATCCCAAGGGTGGAAAACAGCTCTTCAAGGAGCCTCATTAGAGGGCCACTGTGCCTACCTTCACGGAGCCCCAGTGACGACACGGGAAGAGCAGTGCAAAAAGCGGCCTTCTCCCTTTAAAGAAGAGACATGGGAGTCCATGGGAGAAGCGACAATCACCCTCAGGGAAATCAGGTGTGGCTTCACGGAGGGATGGCATGGAATCTGAGCTTTGAAGGAAGTAGCTTATTAATTGTATTAACAATAATGACAATAAAGAGGGCTCTCCGCCCAGCCGCTGTGGTATAGTTGATTGAGCGTCATCCCATGAACCAGGAGGTCACGGTTCGATTCTCGGTCAGGGCACGTGCCTGGGTTTTGGACTCCATCCCCAGTAGGGGGCATGCAGGAGGCAGCCGATCAATGAGTCTCTCTCATCATTGATGTTTCTGTCGCCCTCTCCCTTTCTCTCTGAAATCAATAAAAACACTTTTTTTTTTTTTTTTAAAGAGGGCTCTTTCCATGTGCTGGGCCTAGGCCATACTGGCAATTCAGAAGGGATCCCCAGTCCTCGGGGACTTGGCAGACTGGCAAAGGGCACAGACAGGTAAGCCGCAGGATGAGCAGAGTGAGACACTGGGATGGAGGTGGGCAGGGAGAGGAGCTGTCCCAGCAGGGGAGGGAGGAAGTGGTGCTGGCAGGCTTCCCAGGAGAGCATCCCCGGCACAGTCAGCTGAGTCTTGATGGGCTGCAGAAATTGCCCAGGGAAGACGAGGGAAAGACAATCGAGGCAGAGACAGCTCCGTGTGCAAAGGCATAAGCGGAGAAAGAGAGCAGGGGCAAGAGGAAAGCCTCCGAATTTAGTGGGTGAAGTGCAGGTGGGGCTAGTGGGCAGGGAGTGGATGGGGCTGAGAGGCGAGCAGGGGCCGTTGGGAGGGCTTTGCTTGTCGCCCTGGACCCTTGGTGTGGCCTCTGCCGGCCACAGGAACCACTGATGTTGAAGCTGGTCAAGGAAGCTAAGGCTCACGCCCCTGGAGAGGAGGAAGAGCCAAGGTGGAGAGGGAGTCCATGTGAGTCGTGTGTGCCTTTGCAGCTGGGCCCTCGGCCCTGGCCTTTGGCTGTGCCACGTGGGCAGTGTGAGCTGGCACCTATGGGCCTGCCTGCAGCTCTGGCTGCCCTTCCAGCGCAGAGCTGTGAATCCGGGCTCCAGACGGGCAATTCCGTAAACCCTGGAAACAGCACTTCCGCACACCCGATGCGTGTGGTGGGCGGTAATAATGAACACAGCCCCATCCTCCCAGGTGTGAGCCACTGTGGCGGGGGCCAGGCACTTTATTCACTTCCCCTGTGCCCTCAGCGTCAGACAGGGGGCCCTGTGTTCGGTGGGGGTTCATAATCACCCAGGAAGACACCACCTGGCTTGTTACTCGGAAAGCAGAGTGGTCTCAGCACTTCCGCACACCCGATGCGTGTGGTGGGCAGTAATAATGAACACTCAGCCCCTCTGGCTTCATTTAAAACGTGAGGGCCATTTTAGAACAAAACCGAATCCCCACCACAGACACACAGGAAGTCAAAAATGGCTCTGCATGAAGAAGTCAACGGTTTCTCTCCAGACTGGGCATGCGACCTCTGGCACCCAGCCCCCGGGGTTTGAATCCCATTCTGAAATTCACTAGCTGTGTGACCTTGGGAAATTACCAGACACACGGAGCTCCTGCTTCTTCATGTGTGATAAATGAAAAATAATAGGGCCTTCCTTGTAGGGTTACTATGAATATCAGACGAGGCTAGTAACACACGCTCCGTACATGCTAGCATTGTTTTTGCATTGTTATTCCAATTTGTCTTTATACACAGTTTTGCTAGCTCAAGAGGATTGTGTGTTCAGGGAACACTCAGCCTCAGAGAGGGAAGAGGAGGAGGAAACGGTGTGCTGATGTCTAATGAGATGCCACGGAGTCTTTTCATGTTGAAATAAAGGCACCTTTTGTTTCCAGAAGGGTCAAAATGTTTGCCTGACCATCTTGGACTGCAGACAAAAGCAAAATCAATATCCCGGGTGATTGTCTGTATGGCCAAGTCCAGGTGAATAAAGCTATCAGGAGGGAGCTTCGCATCAGACAGCACAGCTGGGTGCTCCAGCCCCTGGCACTGCCTCCGCCGGGCCCGTGGAGTTCTGACGGGGCTGTCGTCATTAACACAACCCACACCAGGAGCCTTGGAGGGTCCCTCAGGTGGCATGAGAGAAACACACCCGCTCTCCAGAATGCACGCCTGGGATGGGCACTTAGAGGAAAATGCTGATCGTGCCCAAGTGTTTAATGAGCATTTGTCTTTTGGCAAAAGCTAACCCAAGTCAGAGTGGGACTGCACAAATCAGCTCCCTTTGCTAGGCTTCAGTGTTTTCATATGCAGCGCGAGAGGGCTAGACGAGGTCTACATTGATTAGAACTGTCTATCGATGTATTCTCTGTCTTAGGAACTTTCTGATGTTGAATTCAGGTACCAAGGAAAAGCCAGAGTGACCCACCCCATTTCCATAAAGCTAAACAAAAGCACTTCCCAGCCCACCGGGGAGATGGTACACGGGGGAGTGAAACCAGGAGCGAGCTTTGCAGCCTGGAGGGGCTTTTTGAGCCTTGGACCTGAAGCCTTGGACCCGAAGGAGGTCAGGACTTGGAGAGCACGTGGGAAGGCCCAGCCCAGGCCCAGGCCCTCACTCCACACCTGTGTGAGGTCAGCCGCGGAGCCCCCAGCGGACCCGTGGGCTCTTGTCTGCAGAGGAGTGTGACCTGCAGCAGGTGCGGAAGGGCCAGCGCCACCCCAGCATCTCAACATCCTCTCAAACTCACTAGAGAAACTTATAAAAAAGGTTTCCCTGGAGGAAAGAAATGAACACCTTCAGTAACAAGGAAAATAACAATAGTCATAATAATGAGAAAAGCAAAATAAGCACATGTGAGTGCATTTTTTCCTCAGAGATTTATTTTTGTTTGATGAATCTGACACCGGTCGGGGAGAGAGGAGAATGTGGGGAGCCTGCAGGGAATCGGGCGCCCAGAGGAAGGGCTGCTGCCCCCTGCATGGGCGGAGCTGGGGTTGGGGTGGGCGGGTTGTTTTAATTTGTTGCTGGAAGTTTTCCTTTTGTTCACTTTTATAAATCTCTTCCCGGGCTTGCGAGCTTCCCCTCCCTCCCCCCCCTGCCCCCCAATTTCATTTTTAAAAAGCGAGCTCGCTCGCCAGGTGTGTCCCCCAAGCTCTCACGGCTCTAATAAATAAGGAGCACCTGTAAAACAGTAGCTTGACGTGTGAAGTGACTCTGTACAAAGGAGAATATAGAAACACAGTATGTACACCGCACCCACGGGCCGTGGTGCTTCCAGGCCGGCGTGACCCTGGCTCGGCCTCGCCACCCGCCCGCCCGGCACCCCTCCCTCGGCCGGCTCAGCAGCCTCGTAGGCGGGGGCACCTGGACCCCTCCAGAGGGAACAATTGCTTTATTTGAGTTAGTAAACAGATACACTGAATCACAAGGTGATTTGATTTTTTTTTTTTTTTTTAGTTTTCTTCTTTTTTGGGATTTTTTTTTCTTAATTTTTTTCTCTCTTTTTTTTTTTTCTCTGTACTCATCAGAATGGGATACTCCACGACTGTCTCACCAGCTCAGTGCCAGTACACATGCTCTAGAGGACTTCTGACTCGCAGCTACCACGGCACAAGTGCACACAAGAAAACCTACCCTGTTATCCTCCACCCACCGACTGAGGATCGAATTGCACATTTCTCTTAACCATGACAGGAGAAAGCAAACAGTGAAACAGAATCATGGGCGATCTTTCTCACTTTCCCTCTTGTTTTCATTGGTTTGTCCATACCATTCCAATTATCATGAAAGGGCTCGGCGTATGGAGAGATTGCTTCACGGGCTTCCTGGATCACCGAAAACCATCAGGGTTGAAATTTCATCCAGGTCTTTCGTGACGCCCAGCAAATATTCCCCTCTCGGATTATTTTACACCTTGAGGGCATTTTGGTCTTCAGTTCAACACTCTTGCTCTGTTCCCAAATGGGGCGCTATTTAGGGGAATTTAAAGAGAAAGCTGAGAAGAATAAACATTTACCGAGTTCTCTCGGCATTCGGTCTCTGAAAAACCACAGTATAAACTATTCATGCTGCTTCTTACATCTGTCAGATCGAAAATCAAAAGCCATAAAAGTGTAACACTGAAAATATGGCGTTAGAAAGGATAAAGGTGGCCTTTGTAAAAAATAACAAGAAAAGTGTATCAGCCAATAAAATATTCTAGCTCTTCATTTAAAAGTGCATCCTGGGCAGGACAGAGATGAGTCTGAAGTGTGGGGACTCCAAGCGCGATCCCTCTCCGCCGTCGGGAACAGCGTAGGTCCGAAACCGTACAATGCAAATCACAATTCTTCGTGTAGCAGCAAAACCACAGCAGTTTTTTTTAAAAAGTATAAAAAAAAGATTTGTTTTCAAATCCGTATCCCCTTCCAGCCCCACCCTCTGCGCCTTGAGGATGGAGCGGGGAGAATACCTACATTGGTCCTTGTGGCTTGTTGGTGTTCTGTTGTTTTAAAACCGAGGGCCAAGTCCCTAGTTCCTCTGGGGAGAAGCAGGGGCGGCGGCAGCAGGAGGGCTGGGCCCGCTGGCTGGGTCCGAGGACGGCCGCTTCTCTGGGCGGGCGGCCACCGAGGGAGGCTGCTTCCTCCGAGAGAGAGATGCTTAACGACGGGAAGCGGCTTTATTTGCTTGAGTTTTAGCCAGAGGGGGTGGTGAGCTGAGCAGCTGGTGCCATTGGATGTCGCGACATGGCTTGCTCTGCGCCCTCCTTCCACGCAGGGTGCCCTGAGAGCCAGCGCGCCTGGAAAAGAGGAGAAGGGCCGTCAGAACCCACGGGGCCAGCCGCCGCCCCCCCCCCCCCACCCACACACACACACACACTCAGAGAAGCACCCTCTGCAGCCTCCGCTCAGGCCCACGACCAGGCCCCAGAATGAAGGCAGCAGGGTGTGATTTCGACGTGACTTTCATTCACGTCTCTGCGCAGGGCCAGCCCTGCCAGCTTTGCGTGAGGAAACGCACCTCGAGTCGCTTTTTGGAATACCGCAATGAGCGGGGTGCACCACGCCCTTGCCCAAGGACATCACGGCACCCTTTGCCACCCGACCCAGCCGCTTTCACCCTCCATGGCACAGCACCGACTGGCAGGAGGTCTTTTGAATGGCCAAGGTCACCTCAAAGCCAGGCAAGGTCATCACGGGACCCCTCGCCCCTGTATCCCATGCAAAAGCCCTGGTGTTTGCTGCAGAGGAGGAAAGCCAAGAGAGTCCCTTCTTAGCATCGGGAACATTACTGTGCACACAGCCTCCTCCTCGGAGGGTTCTTACAGAGGCAACCGAGCTGGAAGAAAGGCCCCCTCTGTGGGTCCTGCCTGACAAAGGTGAGCCATTCATAGCTCTCCACATCAAACCGCACAGTAGCTCGGGACGGGAAGGCTGTACACCAGCCAGGTCCTGGGATCCCAGGGCCGAGCATCGGAAGAGCATTGTTCACCAGGAAAGTCCGTTTCTGGGGAATGCCCACCCCAACTTTCACCACAGGCGTTAGGCTCTGCCCCACCATCCTTACTGGCTTATTTCACTTGCTGTAAGTCCCTTGGTTTAAAATATAACTTCCTCAGGACACCCAGTCACTCCCAATAAGCAGCCTCATAGAAATCTGCCAACTCATCTGTGAAGTCCCCGAGGTCTGGGGCTGTATTGATTTTGCTCACATCTCTGTACCCAGCCCCCAGTTCAGTTCAATACACATTTGTCAAACGAATGACGGCCAAACAGCTCTCGCCCCATGCCCCAAAAACAGTATCCCTTTTTCCTGCCCGTGAGCGAGGATGTCAGACATGTGCATGGGGAAAATGGGGCTGGCGCGAGCTGGTGACAGAGGACTCGTAAACATCGTTACAACGGCTGGGATTATTCCTAGAACAAAGAACAAATCATATCAGAGAGGCGATAGAATTTAGAACTTGAAGCGACCCCAGAGATAACATACTGCCATTTCCTCATTTTACGGACAAAGAGGTGGAGGCCACGGAGAGCCCTGGAAACTTGCTCAGAGTGCCTGCAGCACGGATTCAGCACGAGTGTGAGGGGCCCGATGCCCACTGGGAGGGCTAAGCACCAGCCTGTGCTTTGAGCCCCGCTCTCCGAATCTGGGCTTTAATGGTCCCGATAATACTGATCAACCAAAAACAAGGCTTGGAAATCTGAATGTGCATGACAGGAAATGCCCGAGTTCCCCAAGTCACATTAAATCACCAGATCTGTGCACACTTAATATGCATATTAAGTAACCAAAGTGAAAATGCAAAACACCACAAGTATGCACTGGGGTGGAATTACAGGGCATGGAAACCTTGCTATTTGGCATGGTCAGATTGGGAAATGTGTTTATTTCTGAATAAAGAGCTCACTTTGCTTTCCTCCTTCCTTTCCTTCCTTCCTTCCTTCCTTCCTTCCTTCCTTCCTTCCTTCCTCCTTCCTCCTTCCTTCCTTTTTTGAAAGAATGAGACAACAGCAAGAAGGGACATAAAAATAAGAACACCAAGAGTCACCATCAAATGAGAGACCACAGAGGGTTGGGAAGGAGCCTCAGGAAGGACAAACAGCCAAATGCACACGTGTGGCTCTTTCGGGACAACGTCTCATTGAGGGAGCACAGGCTGAAACTTGCTGTGGGAGAAGGGAAACCGGCCCCACCTCTGGGCTTGGGACCAAGAGTGGTCAAACCTTAGAGTGCCAGGAGCCTCCGAATCCTTCCTTTAAAAAAGGAAAAGGGGAGACGAATGCTTACCACGTCCTCTCTGTGCCTAGGACGTACCACCCTTTCAGTTACTTGAGAATACTGCAACTGCTTCTTCAAGGAGGCAGCTTTCCCCCCTTTGATGGAATCATGACCCCAAAAGAGGATTCCTTCTCAAATAAGTTTCTTTCTATTCAAACCACCTTTGGACAAGGGCCACAGGCGGACAGCATCGCCTGCTTAGGGAACATCTCAAGGCTGTCATAAGGGACCGGGAAGACGGGATTATAATGAGCGCCATTCTGGAACCTTAACGACAGCATTTGCCATCCCAAACACTATAATAAGCATTATTATTCTCTGCTATCTATTATTGTCTGGTGAATAATATGTGTTTTCCCCCAAGTTCCAAAGGGTGCAGCTGCACCACGCTCTATTTTTCGCAGCCCTGCTCCTGCGGCTGAAAGCCCGCGCCGAGCTGATTGTAAGAGCCGGCAAAGCAGCCGATCTGCAGTTTCCCGCCCTCTCACCACATGTTTGCCGTGTCTGGGACACACACCAAGGCCAGGTGGCAGCACGGGTCCTGGCTGCTGAGAACATCTCAGGAGGGGGTGGTCCTGAAGCCATCCTCACTTGTTCTCGGACTCGGGGTCAGAGGAATGGACTCCGGAACCAATGGAAATGAAGAACCAAGTTGGGCTCCCCCTTCCTGGTAGGTATTGGTAGGCAGCTCAAGAGTGGGGAGGAAGCAAGCCTGGAGTTTTAAAAAGTGATCATGTCAGGAAGTTCCAGAGCCTGAGGCGGTTCCAATTTTGCCCTCCCCAAGTCCAAGGATCTTACGGAAGATCCGTCTTGTCTAAATTTCTTGATCGGAGCAAAGGGGAAAATCGCACAATAAGTGAGACAGAGACTCAATTACAGTCTGGCCTGACCCCTAACTAGCCGTGTGACCCTAGCCCTGCTCCTTACCCTCCCAAGCCTTGATCCCTTCTCTGAAATGGGTGCCTGAGTGAGTTTTCTATTCTATCTCCCATCTCGCACATTCTCTGATCGTAGGATGTTTGTACCAAAGCCAGTACCAGTTACGGAAGATTATAAACTTGAGCAGCTGGATATTAATCTGTTATCAGTGTGTAAGGAAGACTATTAATTTCTGGACCCCAAAGTCCAAAGTTTCAGAAAGAGTCTCTATTGACCCCCCCACACACACACACTCACTCACACACTCACTCACACACACATTCACACACACACACACACACACACACACTCATTCACACACACACACACACTCACCTGTGGTAGAGATTTTTGGAGTGTCCCTCAATGCAAGAGGTTCTGCGGAAGTGGCTATATTTGTGCATTACATTTGGGTTTTCCGCCTCATTGGGGGTTTGCCTGAAGGCAGGACAACCCAGGGCCCTGTTACATGGACTGTCACACACACACCTTCTGGCCCACATACCATGTCTGCTGTGTATGAAGACCAGCTCCACACTGCATGGTCGCCAGCAGGCAGCTATGACCAGGTGCCTTCAGAACCCCAGGCCGACCTGCCCCTTTGGCCAGAGGAGTGAAGTGTCCTCACAGAATCAGAGCTGCACACCCAATGCACCGGGAGAGGCCTGTCCACCTGGCACATGCCCTCTCAGCAGGAAAGCCCTGCCGAGAATGTGACTGACTTACTCAGCCTCCTGTATCACATACGAATCTTCGGGGAATTGTCGAGAATGCAATTGTCCCCGAATACTAATAAATTCTTTCCATTGATACTGTCAAAATATGGCCATTCTTTCCTTTTCTTCTTTGGCCTTTACAGCCTAAGACTTAAGCTGGTTGCGTTTACAAGGAAAATTTATGATTTCCAAGCAACCACTCACCAAAATAAACGTGTGTCCAGAGAAAAACGCCCGTCTTATTCTATATCCCCACACCCCGTGCTCAGTGGTGCTGGAGCCCACCTCCCCAGGAAGCCTGCTTTGATGAATCTAACCCATTTTCCAAACTTTTATTCATCTTTCCTTCCTCAAATACCTTTGTAATTAGCATAATCAAAATCCGGTATGTCTGGCCTGTCTTACCTGTGTAAAAGACAAGCTCCACGCGTCTGTCATATTCATTCCCAGGAGCCCCAAACCCTGTGGCACCAACTCTAGGACGTGCAAGGAATGCCTGTTGCCAAGCTGGCTTGCCTTTGCCCAATTACCCAGGCCCTACCAGTCATGCCACTCACTCAGGCGCGTCGACCCATCACTTATCACAGTTAAATACAGCCATTAACTGCTGGCTTCGGCCACCCTGTTTATCTGGGACAATAACGAGTCCCTGAGGACTGGACCGCTCTCAGGTAGCTGCAGCTATTCTGGGACACTCACAGGCTCAATGAACAGAGCCACCTGCACCCGCTGATAAGCCCGGGTGTGATGCCAGATGGTGGTCTCCCAACCAGGCCCACTCCAGAAAGAGCTATGGCTTGGCCAGGTTTTCCCAAAAAAGGGTTCTCTCTCTCTCTCTCTCCATCAACCATTGCTTCCTGAAGTGTTTTAAAATGGCTTTTACCAAAATGGAAGCATTTCCAGTAATGAAATGAGTGGCATCTCTTTTCGTACAGTTCAGTAATTGATGAAAGTCATTAAAAAAAATCCCTCCTCCTACCAGTGCGATTGTTATGGGAAATAACCCACAGGGAGGCAGGGGTGGGGACCCAGGGTCAGCTGCAGCTTAGCTCAGCGCTGGCTCTGGTCCGAATCACACCTTCCTCACCCCTGTGCTGCTCACGTCATGCCTCTGACCAGCTAAGGCTCATGTACATTTTTAAAAAAATTAAAACACAGGCCTTGCTTTAAAAGAATAAATTTTTTCTTTAGCAACATCCCTTATTTTACTCTTTAATCAATAAAACTCACAACCATACAAGACCCCCCTACTGGGATAACTCCATCTTTAATTTGTTTTATAAATTAAAACTTTGGTTTTCTTTGCTTAGCTAGTTGTACGAGTTAAATGGGCAGAGAAGTCTGTTTAGTCTTACAAGTCATCGCTGCTATTTCTTGCTGACCTCTAAGCGTTCCCGGTGGACAAAGAACCCTGGACCATGGAACACCCTCTGTGCACTCACAGAGAGAGTATCTTCACCCGGGACAATGGATCGATTGATCCTCTTTACCGACCGCAAATCCTTTCTGGAACCAGGGAGTTTAAGCAAACCAAGTGACCCTGTCTCTGGCCCTCTCCTGACAGCACGGAGGGATTTATGACTACCCGTGCACATTTCTACAAAGGCACTGGAGCAGGCGGCTACCTCCACTCACCAGAGGAAAATAAAGTAAAGAAGAATTACATGATGTAGTTAATGTTCTGCACGCATTTTTTGAAGAAGAGCCTAGAGCCTTATGCGCCTGGCTTTCAGGACCAAGCGCTTCCTATAATGGTTTGGAAACGCGGCAATGTTGTCAGAGAAAGGAGTCGAATTGTACTGAGCACCTACTTTACGTCAAATGCTGTGCGAGGCACTTTTATATCCGATTCCACTTGAAACCAAGTATATCTTACATACTTATTTCACCTGTTTCATTGAAACAACAATGCTATTGAGGTACTGATTATTATCTCCATTTCACAGACAAGGAAACTTCCCAGGAAGGTTAAGGAAATTACTTGCTCGGGGTCACTGCCAGAAAGGTGCAAAGCTGGATTAGAGTTCAGCTCCCATGGTCCATGCTCCCCTCCAGGGGGCGCTGCCCCGAGTCCCCTTTCCTCTCTCCCCTTCACCCTGACAAGCCCGGTCAGAATGTCAGAGCTATAAGGGGCACTAGACATACACAGTCCAAGTCCTTGCTTTGCGAAAAAGAATTCTGAGAAGTTATTTAGTAAGAAAAAGATAATTGTGTTTTCATTCAAGTCCCATCAATACACAAACTAGCTGATGCCGGTTCACGTGCCTTCCAAAACTTCTGCCTTGGACAAAAAAAGTAGATGTTCATTGTGTTAAGACTGAGTTTGTTATTTCTCTCTATATATTTTCTGAGCAAAGGCATTCTAAGTTAAAAAAAAAAAAGAACACAGAAAAAAGGCAGCTTTATGTGGCAAGTTGCTATGGTCTATGGATCAATAATAGATTTAAAAATTTTAGGTGAGGTCTGAAAGAGTGGTCTTTCTGACACTTTATTTATCCTTTGCAACCAGCCCATTAGCAGAGAGAGGGGGGCAACTACACTATAAAAAATCAGAGCAAGCATACTGACTCCCCACTGCACCCCCTCCCCACACCCCCCTCCACCCAGCCAAGGAGACAGAGTGTGGTTAATAATTGCTTCTCTGCAACCCGTCAACCTCATATGTTCAGGTACAACCTATTTCCTCTCTGAAATCAGCCGCCCGATGGGAGGAAGCGATGCCATGGGTGGCAAAAATATGACTCTGGCCCTTGGCACGGGGTGTGTAACTCAAGCAGCTTCGCTCGTATCCTGTGTCCCACTGAGAGGAAAGGCAGATGAGGACTCAGGTTCTAATCCAGGCGGCACCACTCTGCGACCTTGAGCATTTGCTCTGTCCCAGTATCTACTTGTAAAGTGAACCAGACATCTTATGAGAAGTTGAGGTTTCCCTAACCTCCAAGGCTGACAGCACGCAAGTGTTTTGTTACCTACCAGTACACATCCGAGGGAAGAAATTCTGGGCTGCAGGGGCCACCATGGCAATTCTTAATAAGCACCTACTATGTGCCAGGTTCTTCCTGGGCATGTAAACTTCTGTTATTTACATTGGAGCCTGATAACTCTATGAAGTAGGGGTTATTAACTTCATTTTTTAAAAAATATATAAGACTTCCTCGGTGATTTTGCATGGAGATTCTGGAGCCAGGCTGCCAAATCCCAGCACTACCCGAGTCCCCTTTCCTCTAGCCCAGTGGTCGGCAAACTCATTAGTCAACAGAGCCAAATATCAACAGTACAACGATTGAAATTTCTTTTGAGAGCCAAATATTTTAAACTTAAACTTCTTCTAACGCCACTTCTTCAAAATAGACTCGCCCAGGCCGTGGTATTTTGTGGAAGAGCCACACTCAAGGGGCCAAAGAGCTTCATGTGGCTGGCGAGCCGCAGTTTGCTGACCACGGTACTAGCCAATGACACCAGGTAGGAGACAGCTTCTCTGTGCCTCCATTTCTTCATCTGTAAAATGGGTTTACTAATGGTATCCTCATCGGGTTATTGTGGGCATGCAACATTTGGAACACGGCCTACACATAGAAAGTGCTCAATAAGTATTAGCTGTTACAATGATTAATGTGGAAATGCAGGCACAAAGAGATTATAAAACTTGTCCAAATGTTCTCGGCTGGTTTTCAAACCCCAGCGGGCATTGCAGCCCTTCCTGTAGGATGGTTACTGCCAATTCTAGGACACCTGTGATGTGCCACGCTCTACGTGTTTTCTCACCTGTCCTTCACAGCTCTGGTATCATGACCTAGAGACTAACGCCCAGAGAGGCTGAATCGCTTCCTCCTCCACCTAGGGAACGGCTCTGCCGGGATGTGAACCCAGGCTAGTCCCCTCCAAGGCAGATGTTCCTACCCACGAACCACACGGCTGCCTTCCCCCACTGCTGGGAGCCCACTGTTGCCACATGTGGCAGCTTCAGGTCTACAGCCTGGGACGTTAAGAAAGATAAAAGGACATCTCCAAAAGTTACCAAATTTCCATAAAAGTGCCTGCCGGCCTGGGGAGGATCTGACTCAGACTCTGGGACAATGTCTGAAGGTGTCTGGGTAGAGCAAGCCAGCCAAGCCCCATGGCTGCTCTTCAGCCCAAGGACAGAGCTCTGGGCATCACTGTGGCCACTGTCCAGTCTCTGTGTCCGTCGTCAGGAAAGTCCTAGGCGACGAGGAGAGCTGCCACTTGCCTGTGTGGGCCGCACCACAGCCCACGCCTCGGCCCCCCGCCCCCGCTGGCCTACGGCTCAGAGCAGCTGGCCCATCAGAAGGGCGGCGCCCCGTTTCCGTGGCAATGGGGGCCCAGCCAGCCTCCCTCTTGCTTGGACTGCAGCACACTCTTGGGTTGTGAGGTTTCCTTCCACCACGTGCTGGAAAGCCTCCTAGGTCCTACTCTGGGCACCAAGAAGGGGTTTCTTCCCCCCACTGCACTGCCACCATGGCTTTACATACTTAAAACATGGATGGGGCAGCCGCCGCCTCCACCCTGGAGGGATAACCGTCCACCGTGTTTAGAATCACCCGTTGGTAATCAGCCTGTCATCAGAATGCAACTTCAGTGATGCCAGTCTTCCTCCTGCTTCCTCTCAGGGTCTGAACAGCCGCTGAAGTAATGGTCCTCCAACACAGATTTCCTCCTGTCACTCCTCTGGCCCAGGCCATGGCGATGTTGCCTAAGGCACAGAGTACAAATTCCACAACCTCCTGCTCCCCCACCTCCCTGCTCTCCTCCCTCCGGCCTCTCTCCCTCTGCAGCTCCAGCCCTTTGCCCCAGCCACGCTGGTAAAAGGGACAGTCCTCCCTAGTGTGACTCGCTCTTCTCTGCACCCATGGCTCTTGACAGCCCATTGCATCCTTGTTCCTCCACTCCTGCCCGCCAGTCCACGTCCCTCCCCAGTTTTAGAGCCTAATTTCAAATCGCCTGCTTTATGGAACCTGCGTGAAGTCAGTGTCCAATACAGTTAGTTAAAACTGGGTATGTTTCACCCTGGCTGCGTGACTTGGTTGCGGGTTTGATTCCCAGACAGGGTACATGCTTAGGTTGTGGATTCAATCCCTGGTCGGGGTACATACAGGAGGCAACCAATCGATGTTTCTCTCTCACATTGATCTTTCTCTCCTTTTCCCTTCCTCTCTAAAAATCAATGAAAGCATATCCTCTGTTGAGGACTAAAAAAAAAGAAAGAATATGTTTCACCTTCTCGGGAAATAAATGAAGACGCTCTCTGAACCATTAACTAAGTGAAAGGGACTGCCTCCTTGTGTTTGGATATAATAAGGAGTTTGTTAAGTTTGTGGACCGTAATATGTGAATTAAGTATAAATAAAGAACTCTAAATATAGGATTTAAAAAAATAACCTTATTATTCCTGTGCATAGGAAACACACACACACACACACACACACACACACACACGAGACAGAACAAGCTGGTCGGATGGTCAGACAGTGAGGGACACTGTTAAAATCAGAACTAGAATCCTGAACCAGTGGCCCCTCATCTTCATTTTCAAAGACATAATGTTTTTTTCACAAAATTTTTCATAGCTTTTCAATTAGTATTTGGGATTCATGTTGCTCAAACTTTGGTGGATAGAAAAATAGATATTAAGTCCCATATGTCTGATGCCATCCTATTAAATGGGAGGAATCGAGGGACCTGGATGTCTTTTTGGTTTGGCAAATTGTGGAACTATTCTTTCAAACATTTGGGGTTTGTCTGAAACCAAACTTATTTTGCCAAGCACTTTGGCCTTAATTTTTAGACCCATGTGTATTTTCTTTTAAATATATTTTTATTGGTTTCAGATAAACCCATGTGTATTTTAAAAGACAGTCAATCCATATGTTTCTGACTCATTTACACTTAACTCTTGAAAATTCTGTTTGGTAAGAGCTATTAGATGCCCAAGCAAGTTTATGAGCCCTTTTAAGCCATCTTCCCCCGTTCTTATGAGAAAGCTGTATTTTGCCAGCCATAACGAGTGTGAGCCCCAGAGGCCTGTGGTCAGTTTGAAATTTATAACCTCCTAAGCTTAAATGGATTCTAAGTTTGGGGGAAAAAAAAATTTTCCCTCTCTTATTTTTTTCGTATTAAGTGCATAAGTAGGGAGCTATGATAAAGACAGGATCCTATGTCCTGGTTTCCAAAAATGGCTGAAGTGAGTAGTGAAGAATTCAATCTAACCGCCAATAAACTGTCCCTAAGACATCTGGGAGGAACAATATGGCCCACGGACACAGGTTCCGATCCAACATGCTAACGGAACATTTTACTAATTACTCCTCGGCTAAGAAGAAGAAGTTGGAGTCAATAGGATTCAAGTTGAACCTTTTACCTTTGAAGGACTAGAGGATTTTTTTTTTTAAATTACAGACAACCAATCCTGTTTGTGACTTTTCATACATTTTAAAAATAAGCCGAATCTACTAACAACGGCAATTGAATTAAAACCAGGAAAGCAGGAAGAAGGTGTGTGCGTGCTGCAGTGACCTCACCCTGTAGCTTCTATATATAGAGATGCTCAGATCCCACTCAATTAGAGTATTCTAGTGGGGGAACGCTTTCGGATAAAGTACTTAAATATGGCTTATAAATATTTAAAGAATAAGCATCTAACAAATCATAATGACAAAGTTTTACATTTAACCACATGTGCTCCAAATATCTTGAAATTACTCTAAATATGGGTTTAAAATATCAAAAGGGCCTGTTGATGGGATGCAGAACTTTTCAGAGCAACTTAAACCTGATCACTCTTGCTCCCACAACACCCAATCTGCACAATTTTTAAAGTGTGCGTGTGTAGGTTTCTTTAGAAGAAGATCATGTTACAGTCTGAATTTCTACAACAAGCGTCGAAGAATGAAATATAGGGTTTCCCCTTCTCTCACCAAATGCAGCTTAGCCACTTCGCTTCTAGATAATTTGTTATTGTAGGTTGGCTCAAATTTAAGACAGTAACGTTTTAGAAACACTTGGAGAACGAAGCCAGCTGCAAGGAGGGTATCATTACAAATTGAGACACATGTTGTATGGGAATACCATTCATTTTCAATACCAGAAACATGTCTGGGGAAGAAAGCCATGCAAATGAGGGAGAGATACACTTTTTAATTGCAGTTTTTGGACGTTAGGTCAACGTTTCATATCAAACGAGTCCATAAAGTTATGTTTCTCCCTTCTGTTCTTTAAGTGCTACCAGTCCTATTCTTACTTCCCTTTTTACCAAAAAACAAAACCCAACTTGCTAGCGAAGGAAGACAACAGACGAGAGGTTCGGAGGGAGAAATGATGAGACAACTAGCGGGGGCAGCCAAATATCTGGATGGGGTGCGGCTGGGAGCATGGGGCAGCTGTGATTAGTCACAGTCCTGACCCCACGGCGGCATGGGAAGGCAGCCCTGCTCACGTATGCCCACCCCCCTGTCCCCAGTTGTGCATCGGGCAACGCGGTAAAACTGCACGAGCGTGTTGCTGCTCAAGGCCGCAGCTCTCGGTCCCAGGAGCGCAGAGTTAAGAGATCTCAGAGACAACCTGACTGGTTTCCAATGTAAGAATGCTTAGCACCCTCGGGAGCTATTAGAAAGCAGGCGAGACTAATGCCAAGTTTCTGTTGTTATTGCTTTTGCTCCATTTTCACCAAAATCTTTTAAATGACCCTTGAAATAATTTGTGTGTGTGTGTGTGTGTGTGTGTGTATGTTTCCCCTCCTTGTTGATGGCCTCCCATTTTCAATCCTGGTCCCACCCTACTTTTTTTTTTTTTCTCAAGCTGTGGAAATTCACAAATCTGGAGAACTCTATGTGGTTAGTTTTCAGAGCTGGCATCCGAGATGGCACTTACTCCTTCTCCTTGGTGCCAGCCGGTACACTGTTTAACTTTCAAAGCTAATGTATTTGTTTCTCTGAAATGGATTCCTTTGATGCGTTTGAGGCATTAAAAAGAAGTTTACACATGCAGAGTACATTGCCTTAACATGCGTCCACCCCCGTAAGTGCTATGCATTTAAAATGGCAACTGAAAAAAATACGAAACAATCCACCCGGGACAGGGTGAATGAAAAGAGAATGCCCAGCCTCTGCCCGGTTGGCACCATCTCTTTGACAAGAGAGTCTGGCAAAGGCCGTGATGGGGGTGGAGGTACGCGTTCCACGACATGAGGTAAGTGTTCCATGCTGTAGTGTATTTTGGTCTTCAAACACCTCTGCCCCTCCGCAAGGCTTGTCTGCATGAAGGTAGGTGTAAGTGATTGAACCATGATGCCCAGGCAGCCACTCAGGCCGCAAGGGAGTGATTCATTGGAAACCAGACAGGGAGCTTATTTGCAAAGCCCTTCTGGGCAATGGCGTGTGAGTAGCCAGTTGAGTGCTTGCCCCGTTCCGAGCACACTCTCTGCAGGTGAGGAAGCACGCTAGGAGCTGGGGAGGATGGGGAGCCCCAGACGTGGCCACGTCAACGCCCTGTTTGTCAGACTCTGGCCACTCCACTCCCTTGGCCTCAACAGCAGAGTGGAAGGTTTTCCCCTGAAGGGCAACGTCTCCCTGGACAGTATGAACTTGGGAAGTCCAAGTGCGGGGGAGTATCTCGCTTCCCTTTTCTTCTTTCACCACGGGCACTCTACAGGGCAGGGTAACGGAGAGAAGTCTATAACCTTCTGCATTTTGCCTCTAAGGCCATCTTAGGGAGGCTAGTGCTACATTATGTAACCTCCTCGGTGATTCTGCAATATTAGGTCCACAACAAAAATTGCTGAAAATGAATTCTAAGTCTTAAAGAGAACTTACAATTAATTCAGCTTCCTTATAGTAACAAGAAAAACCCCAATTCCGATATTGCTTGGTGGTAATAGGAGATAATCCTTCAGAGATGTAAGGCATACGTTTTCATACTTAAGCCAAACTCTGTGGACCTCTCCTCTCAAGAAAATGCCTCTGTGCCCAGGCACACAAGACGTTCTACACAAATCTACAAGGAACTGCTAAAGGCCACCCACAGACTAGTCCACGGAGCCAGGAGACCAGCTTCAGGGAGAGGCCACGTGGGTCAGAAGTCTGGAGATCAGGGCCAGGACTAGCGCTGCCCTTGCACGACCCTGGGAGTGAGGTCCTCTTTAAAGTTGTGCACTAAGCACCTCCTTGCCTTACCTCAGTCCCAAGCCCTGCTGAAGATGGGGAGGTATGGCTACATCTGAAAGAAAGAAATACCCAGTCACATAGGTCATTTCCTACTCCATCATAATCACATTGGGAGAATAGCCAAAAGCCAGATACTTGCACATTAAAAGCCCTCCTTCAATCCCCTCCTCATAAGGGGACCCAGCAGCATGGAACAAGATGTGTCTAAGGCCCATCTTGACACTGCTTATTCCAGAAATCTCTCCTCTCTGCGTCTGAAATGACCACAGCAAGCACTCTCCCAGGTCCTCGCCACTCGTGTGTGCACGCTGCAGACCTGGCTCTCTGAATGACCTACACCTAGAGGTGGACAGCCACCTGCATCCTGACAGGTGCCGGAACTTTAACATTAAGGTTCCTGTCAGTAATGAACATTTCCAATAATCAACTCCTGGAACACTGACCATCTCAAGTCTGGCAAAGGATTCGCCCATCCCATTGGTACTGCTTCTCTCTCCTCTGTTTTTCTTCTTCTTCTTGCTTTAAAAGTAGGCATCCACAGTAATATTTCAAATGTACGAACTTGACTTCTCAGGAACCCTACTGCTCTCTCAAACTTCTCAGTTGGAGAAACTAAATTGGCAAGAGTTACATGTCATCTCTACCTTTTTGGCTTTCTTGATGAGGCGAGCCCCCTGGCCTCCTCCTGAAATAGCCCTTTCTGGGATTGTGGCTCAATGACCAGAGGAATAATTAAACTCTAAACTCCAAGAGGCTAAAACGACAGTTGCCTCCTCCAGCTCCTAAGGAAGACTGAAGTGGAGGGGAGCCCTGCTGCTGAGGCGGGGGGGGGGGGGGGGGCGGGGCGGGGGCGGGCCAGGAACTGGGGCCGAGGAAGATAGTCTCAGATTTTTTTTCTGGTTTTAGGAACACATAGGAAAGCTAGGAGCCACGGAAGTGGGAAGGACTTGTTGCTCCTCAGGAATGGAAAAAGCGAGGGTGAAAGGGTTATTCACAGTACACATTTTTTCCATTGATTACTTTACTTAAAGAGACTATGTCATTTCCCTGGAAAATCGAGGAGGGGGGATATTTTCTTTTGAATATCTTCAAACATTGGCAAATGGTTACTCTAAACTCCCCAATGTACCATAAACAAGTGTAAACTGTAGAAATTCAGAAAATGTGCAAATACAAACAGCTATCCCCAAGCTCCAAGGCAAAGGCAGAGAAGGGTGTATTCCATTTATAAATGGAATTCTTTGTGGATAGAATAGTTTGGGAAATGTTTATACATTGTTTTCCTTATTATTTGGGGGGATATTTTTTTTTTCCGGCTTACAGAAGCTGCAGAACTGGTATTTGGAGTCTTAAAAGTTGAAGATTAAAGAAAGTTTACAACCTTTGAAAATCTTCAACTAAACTTCATTAGTTCTGCATCTGGGAAAATATCTGCCCATTAAGATAATATGTAATCATATCAACAAACAAGAAGGCACAGAGCCAGCTAACCAGGAACAGAATAACTTCAAAATGGGGAAAAATACACTATAATTTGACAAGCACTAGTATATATGATTACTTTCTTGAAGACAACTGTGGCTACCTGGATTCAAAGATACAATCTGCTTTGAATCTATCTAAAATGGGGGTGGGGGGAAGTAATACAGTATGAGGGTGGTGGTATAGTGAAAAGAATGAAGAACACTGATTGAAGCTACTGACTGACCTATGAGCAATACTATAATGAGTCACCAACAAGCAGGTGAAAAAGCCACTCACCTGCACCTCACCCACCAAACTCAGCCCAGGTTTGTTTTGGGTTTTTAATGCTTTCCACTCTGGCTTCGAGTCATCACCAAACAGTGTTCACTGTCAGGGCGCAAAAGCCACGCCATCCTTTATTTAACAGATGCATTTCCAATTTCTACAACCCCACAAACGGGCTGGGTTTCTGAAGGCATAGAAGCAGCCCAGGAAGGGTGCGAGGGCGTGATGAATTATGGCAGGTTGAGACTGTGCTGCGAGGTGACTCGGAACGACAGAGGGCAAGAGAAAAAGTGATTTAGTGGAGGAGAGGCGGTGCTTCCCCATCTTAAATCACGTGCCTTGTCACCCGCTGTAGCTGGCAAAGCCTGAGAGTCCCAGACTTTAGAGAAACGCTGTAATTTCTTGGGGGCCCCATCATAAAGAGAACTCGCTAACCTCAAGGGGCTATGGGGTAATTTCATCACTGCATCTTCTGAAATTGGCTAAAGCCAGGTTAATATGTTTAGTAACGACTCTGGTCCACACACAAGACCCTCACCTACTTCTTTATTCAGAAACATATATCATCCAAATAGCCATCACATATTTCATGCTTTTATGTGCTTTTGGCCAGAGGCACTTAGGCTACTATGGACCAGAGGCACTATTCTTGACCTGGTCACTTCTCACTCCAGTCCTGGTAGTAAAATCTTTCCCCTTCCCATTTTTCCTTTTCTGTCACTTGAATGAATGATATTAGAATGTGTTTAAAATGACAGTTCCAGTGCTTCCGGGCTTTCTGAAGGCCATCACTTTTTTTTTGGTCCCACGTCTCCCCATTACTCACTGCTTTGTCAACCAGATGGAAAGACTCTGGTGGAGAAATCTGGGGCATTTTCAATTGCGGCAACTCTAAGAAGGCTGAGGCCATCTGTCTTCAGACAGCAGAACTTGTAGACGGAGAATCGAGAGGAAACGGCGAACTGATTTTAAGTACTCTGCTCCTGCTGGCAAAGCCCTCCATGGGAAAGGAAACCTCAAACTATGATGGCTGAGAATGCCTTCTTGCAACACCCAGCAAGCCCCTTGCTCTGGCCCTGCGCCTCCCAGGCAAGCTCTGGCTGTCAGTTACACACGTGCTCGTGTAAAGACGCTGGACCTAGGGGCAGTGGTCTGGACACACCACGTCGAGTGTTCTGGTCCACACCTGCATTGCCCACTGTGGACTAATGGGTTGTCATTCTAGGTTTGTTGTTATGAAAACAAGAATTGGACACTGTCAAATTAAAAAAAAAAAAAAGACTGAACCCTGTCCAAACACTTAGAGAAGTTGGTAGGTAGGCTTGGTTTTTCTATAGGGACTTTCCCCTCAGACAACTATGGTGGATAAGAGAATTTTATCAAGCACTGTAATAAAGGGACCCACTAGCCTATTCTCTTTTGATGGTTTAAAGCAGGGGTCCTCAGACTTTTTAAACAGGGGGCCAGTTCACTGTCCCTCAGACCGTTGGAGGGCCGGACTATAGTTTTAAAAAAAAAACTATGAACAAATTCCTATGCACACTGCACATATCTTATTTTGAAGTAAAAAAACAAAACAGCAAAAACACCCGCAGGTGGCCCGAAGGCCGTAGTTTGAGGACGCCTGGTTTAAAGAAAATGTAGCTCTGGAGTCAGACAGGCTGGATTTGAATACCGACTCTGCTTACTAAGTTGATGATCTTGGACAAGTTACTTAATTTCTGTCTCAGTTTCTTCATCAGTAAAATGAAGACAATACTACTTGTTGTCTGGCTTGGATCTGAATAAATACTATGAAAGCCCTCAGAAGACGGCCTGGACACAACGAACGTGAGCGATTGCTCTCCCTGTGCACTCCACTTCCCCTCCCCAGGCCTCCTCCTGCCCGGGCTTTCACTCCCACCCCCTGTAAATGCCTGAAGGGCAGGCACTGCATCAACTTCACCTATCTCCCCAGTTCCTGGAAGGAGCTCTGCACAAGTGTGGTGCTCAGTGAATGTTCATTTCCCTTCCTTTCCTCTCCATAAACAGTTAATAAACCTCAACTGAATGCCCGTGGCACCGCCAAGCCTCATCTTCCTCCTTGGTAAGAGCAATGATGCCTGTCCCACCAGGATGGGCAGGAGGATCAAAGCAGGCCACACCTGGCTACTTGGGGGCATAGCACCCATGTGAGTTCCCCTTCCCCTTCCTGACATTCTGGACTCCTTATCAATGGCTCACTTGGCTTCAGCAGGATTCCCCGCTGAGGTCAGAGGCATGCACTCTCATCCACTCCAGCAACGTGGCCCTTTCCTCCGTCAAAGCCTCCTACTGTCTGCAGGGTTGAGCAGTCCACGGCGGAGCTGCTGAGCCCCAAATCAGGAAAAAGCAAAGCTGATCAGTGATGCTTGACGCCTGCCCTAGGGAATGGTGGTTGGGGACAAAAGAAGGAAGAGATCCCATGAACGGGAGCTATGAGCCACGACTCCAACACCCTGCCAGGCAAAGGGCACTTAGTGGCTTGGGTTCCGTTGGCATAAGCATGTAAGAAAGGTAGTTTTTTAATTCTCATCTTGCAAATGGAATACCGCGGTGATTGAGAAAATTTGGTGAGTTGGGACATTCTGCCCATGTGTATACCAGCTCCAGGAAGTGGCCCAGCTTACCTTGTATCACAGCCCTGCCAATCTCATGACTGAACATTTATTTACCTGCCCCAAGAAATCTCTCCTTCCTCCCCACATCCTCCTTTTCCAATACGGTGAATCATTACAGAGCATAATAAAGGTGTAATGAAGGAGATAGCGTTTCAAGTTAGGTTCAAGCCTGGGTTTTACCATTCAGTAAGTGGCCTCAGGCATGGCACTTACAGGCTGTGACTCAGTTTTGTCAGCTGTAAAATGGGAATGATGTTGGACCAAAAACGATGACCGTGAGTGACGACACCAGCTGTATTGTACAACACGTAAAGGTAAAATCACGATTATCCACGCAACTCCCTGGCCTCTGCCTTGTAAGAAAGAAGGAGAGGCGCCCCGGCTCGGGCGGAGGAGTGCCTGGGGCACATACAAACCTTTTACTTATTCTGATTTCTAATTCGGAGGCACCTCCTTTTGAGCGGAGGCTCCAGGTCCTCGGGCCCGGCGCCGAGCAGGGGCGAGGAGATGATGCAGGGCGCCATGGCCGTCTTCTCCGCGGGTTTTGGCACCGGCTGGATCACGCAGCCCGTCTTGGGCAGCATCCGCAGAGCGTACGCGTGGTCCTCGTCCGCGGGGTTGTTAAGGTTCGGGTCTGACTTGTCGCCCCCCGCCAGGGCCTCCTCTCCCATCAGCTTTTTGGCCGCCTCCCCGTCCAGGTGGCAGTTGGAAGCACAGTTGTTCTCCTTGACGGACTCCAGCTCGCTCACCGCGGGCTCCTCGGGAGACAGCAGCTTCTTGGGGGGCGCGGGCAGCGGCGGCGGGGGCTGCTCCGGGGGCGGCTCCGCGCTCTTGGCCCCCTCGGCGGCGGCGGCGGCGGCGGCGGCGGCGCGCGTGCCGTTCACGATGACGTTGCAGGCCGCGGCCGCCTCGGGGCCCGCGGGGGCGCCCGGGCCCGGGTCGCCGGCGGCGGGGGGGCTGCAGTGGCCGTCCCGGCAGCCGCCGCAGGTCCGGCTGCGCTCCGCGGCGCCCGGCTCGCGCTCCGCCTTGACGTGCGCGTGCAGCGCGCGGTGGATCACGTTGTGCAGCCGCGCCCGGTGGCCCACGGTCAGGTCGATGACGCCGTCCTGCGGGCCCTGCAGCACGCCGCCGCCGGGGAAGCCGAGCGGGCCGCCCGCGCCCGCGCCCGCGCCCGAGGGGCTGCCCGCGCGCCGCGTCAGGTCCACCACCTCGGCCCGGCCGTGCTCCGCGGGCGCGGGCGCCAGGCTGAGGGCCTGGCCCGAGCAGCCGGGCGGCGAGTCCGCGGGCTTGGACGAGCCCTGCTTGGAGTCCCGGGGGGACAGGGAGCGTCCGCCTGGCTTGCCTCCTGCCGCCGAGGAGTCGCCAGGGGCGCTCGGAATGAAGTTCTCCCCGTTGCTGGAAAACCCATTGGGGGGCTTGGAATCATTGACGTGAGGGATGGGGATAGGGATGGGGATGGGCACGGGCAGGGGCACGATCACGGGGTATGGCACGAGCAAGGTGGGGGGTGGCACCAGCGGGGCCAGCGACGGCAGCCCGAAGTTCATCATCTGGGGCACGGGCATCGGGCCGTTGGGCATCATGCTCACCGGCGGGAAGGGGAGACTGGGCAAGGGCGCGCCCGGGGGCGGCGGGGGCAGCAGGCCCGGGGGGTTCCCGGGCATGGTAGGGGTGCTCGGGGGGTGGATGTGGGGCGACAGCATGGGCCGATGCATGGGACTGGAAGTGGGGCCCAGGTTCCTGGGGCCGCCGGGCGGGGGCCCGATGCCGGGGAGCATGGGGTTGGACAGAGGGCTGTTGGGGTTGGAGGCGTGGTGCGGCGGCCCGCGAATGAAGGGCGGGCGGATCTGCTGCATGATCTGCTGTTCCATGAAGATGGGCAGCGGCACGGGGCCGCGGTTGGTCATCACCATGGGAGGGCTGCGGGGCGGGACGCCCAGGGGAGGCCCGATGCTAGCAGGCGGCTGGACGGAGACGGGAGGGAGGCTGGCAGTCTCGCTGATGGGCATGGACTTGGGCACTGGCGTGGGGATCTTAGTGACAGAGCAGTTGGCAGTGTCAGATGGAGAGACGGTGGTGGACGCGGATGGGCCCGGGCCCTGGCTTTGGCCAGCTGCAGCCACCGGGGAGGGGGCCTTCCTCCGAGCATCTGTTAGAGGAATATTCCAAGAGTCTGGCGTGAGCAGCTGCACTCCGGCGCCTTCTGCTTTATTTTCCAGGGGAGGGTGTAACGTGCTGCACAGCCCAGCTGGGAGATTGGCCTGTGTCTCTTTGTAGAAAATGTCCATTTTGTACTGATTGAGACATTTTGCACTGCAGAACTGAAGCCTTCTTTCCCCGTCCCCAAAATCCAGATATTCTTTTGTGTGTCTGATGTGCTTACACCAGTCACATACCTACAACACAGCAATAGAAAGAAAAAGTAAGATAAGCAATGCCCTTGGGTAGATGGCGTTTCATGTTTCCCGTACAGGTTCTTTCAAACTTTATCCCAATTTTTCAAACAAACAGGCTGAAAGGGTTTCCTTCCAAAAGGGACAATTCTTTAAGAGTCTGTAAAGTGATTTCTCCCTGGAAGCCAGAATTGCTTTATTAATATTAACTCGGTCAGAATAGCAATTATCACCATATCCTATTTTTTTAAAAAAAATGTGTTTTTCCCTTTAAGGTGGATCTGACAAAAAAGGAATACATATACCTGCCCACACATTTTCACTTGTCAAAGACGCTCATTGTAAATGCAAATTTAATAGTTTTGGAGAGAAGGATTCTCCAGAACGTTCCGTGGGCTTTGAAATAGATAGCCCCTTAACATTCTGCTCATGCAAAGTCACTTTGCACTATTGACTGTGCTCGATAATGCAGTTGGAAAGGGTGCGCTGTGTTAACCAATAACACAAGCGCCCAGCATCATTATGTCTGCCTTCCAAGGGGAAACTTGGAATTAGTCATGAA
The DNA here is from genome assembly GCF_027574615.1 of Eptesicus fuscus. Taxonomy (NCBI): domain Eukaryota; kingdom Metazoa; phylum Chordata; class Mammalia; order Chiroptera; family Vespertilionidae; genus Eptesicus; species Eptesicus fuscus. The sequence goes on along the minus strand of NC_072482.1, from coordinate 59,540,401 downwards.
GTCTGTGTGAGGTTTAGCTCTTCCCAACCTGTGATGTTGCAGCAAGCTAGAATTATTTTTTGAGCTGTTTGCCCACTCTCTCTCAGTAGTCAGAATTTTTGGTGACATTTCTTGGCATGCAATCTTATTTAACAACTTTTCAAACACCAGAGAACGTTTTCCAAAGTTGTTATGGCTTTTTCCCCTCTTCAAATCTACTCCTGGCAAAAGAAAGGCATCACCAAATTTATTTTAAAGTTGGGCTGCAGAACGAATTAAAGGCTGAGAGCTTTTCCCAATTGGAAATCACTAGACATCAAAGTTCAAAAAATAGTCATTCTCGGCTTCAGAACCCATTACTTTGGAGAAATTATTGTGATTTCATTAACACATTAATTTTGCAACACCATCAGCTCTCACAGATGGTGAAGGCATGATCTACAATTCAAATATGACTCTTGTTTGCACAAATGTCTTCCCTTCATATGGCATTTTAAACAAGAATTAATATGAGTAATCTTGCCATAGCTATAAACAGATAAACAGATGTCAAAATTTTCAATAGTTCTTTCAGTGCCTTACTTTTTTGACTGAACATTACACACACAATTTTTTTCTTTCTCTTGTTCTTTATTTTTTTAAATTGTTTTCTGAGCACCCAATCAATCCACACAGCAGCAGCAGCATTCTGAAATGCAGTGCAATGGTGAGTCCATTGAATTGAGTCTCTCCTCACTGAAGCCCTGGTTCCAATATTGTTCTAAATCGGACCCTGCTTTTGTTGAGGAAGATCTCTGCTGTTCCCTTGTTGTTGTTGTTGTTTTAACTATGATAAATTAATAGCATTAAAAGATAATACATTTCAGTAATGATTGGTCACATCAACAATGCAAAAACAACATATGCTGAGCATTTGATTACTCATCTCATTTAACTCTCAGCTTTCCTTGACTGTAAACAGTGGTGGCATGCTAGTGTGTGATTGTGGGTGCACACACTCACGGCAGATGTGGGTATGTAAGTGGAAATTCACTCTTTTTCTTCTTACTTTCCCCCCCCCACTGATATTTGCAGGTAATATACTTCACAGTGTGAGGCTGAATAAGAAATACTTATTGGCACAAATTAGTTTTTTTGTTTGGCCTCATATCGAATTACTCTTTCAAAATACTTGTTGCCAACAACAAATAATTTCAATGTTAATATACTCCCATGTCTCACTACAGTGTTTCAGTTTTCTCCAGAATTAAGGGAACTTTTAAGAAAATCATAGTTGAGATGTCTAGTTTACACATAAATACACAATTGCCTCTGATGAGAAGACACACAGAATCTGGCAGACTCTCAAAATTATCATCTAGGAGAAGATTAAATAAGCTATAGTGAAAACTTTACACATGTACATTATTATTTTTAAGATCTGATATTTTTATAAAGTTAATGTATAGTGATATGACATTTAAATTCCAATATGAAATAAAGCCAATTTTAGGCATCCATCAAAAGCCTACAATACCAATTTATAAGCTTAAAGTGAAGGATCAAATATGACTTCTTTAATCATGACTAAAAAATATCATCAATGAATTAAACTAATTGAAATTATATGCCAAAATTTCTGACATATTTCTTTTGGATCTTCTTTTTTAACCATAAGGGGAAAGAGTTTTCTGAAATCCTTAATTGGTTCTTAAATTGCCAGATTGGATTATTTGCCTGCAGAGGATTCCTCTGTTTCCTCAAGCCAAATAAATATTTTCAAGTGGAGTCACAGAAAATAATCTAAATATAACTTAAATGTTCTCCCATCATTTCCTTTACTTTCAATAATTCATTGATGAGTAAGAAATGCTCATACATCTACCCCAAATATCAAATAGGTAGTCTCCACTATAACACGATTTACTACAGACATCAAGTTTCCAAGCAAAATTCTGTTTCATCAAACTTTCCAGTTAATGAAAAGGCCTAATACTTAGCTCCTTGATTTTCTGCGACATCACAAAGTATTTAGGTAATAGTGTGACAGACAGTTTATGACTATCTCGTTTTGGGTAATGTGAGTGTGAATGTGTGCGTATCCTTATTACATTTCCATTCAGAACACCGATCTAAAAATACAAAAAAACTATCTTTCTGAGGAAGCAAAAAATTATTAGAGAAAAAAATTGTCACTTAAGAAATAATGAATCAAGTCTGTCTAACAGGACACATCATTTAAGATGAGGTCAATGAATTTATGGCACAAATGGCTATATCATGTGAGGCAATAAAACGCAGTACCATTATTCATTCGACATCTAACTAATGGCACACTTCTAGTAATTAAAGATTTCATCATAAGAGCCTGAGCTGATTACTTAAGATGTGGTAGTTAGGTGGAAATACATACTGTAGATCTCTCTCTTTAATAAAATAACATTTGCATACCCATGGAATACAAGGCATGTGTCTCAAGAACTAGGGTTGTCTGAATTGTGGTGTTACGAGGTACCCTTCCCTCCTTTTTCCACAGATGGCTTTTTTTTTTTTTTTTTTAACGTTGTAAGGCATTTTTTCCTCATTATGTCAAGAAGTACCAAAAATCTTTCAGATATTTTAAGAGATAAAGATTAAGAAGTGCAGAGCTCCACTCCCTGGGCTCTGGGATGGTTTCCGCTAATTCCACGCCGGCTTTGTTTCTGTTGGAATCTGGCCGCTTCGGTTCCACTCTCTCCCTAACAGGTCCCAGATTGGACAGAGCTGAGGCTGAAGCTGTTTAACGATGGCAATCTGGGGACCGAACAATCAGCTCATGCAAGGCCACTGAGCGAGACAGCTGAAATGCTTCGGATCACAGATACATAATGTATCACCAGGACGACAAAAAGATCACAAAGGAGATAAACAAATGGGTATTCCATTCAACCCCATAACAGCAGTCCTCACAAAGATTACATTCACCTTCCTGGGATGTGTCCAATTCTAAACAACAGAATGAACATTTCCTCTAGTCCATTTAGACTATTTATATTTTGGTGGCTGGCTGCCAGGGTAGTACTTATAAGCTCAGTGGCCTGATGGATTCACTCCTTTCCTGTGAAATAAATGTGTGGCAACCTACACCGCTAAACTGCTCCAAAGACACCGCCTCAGCAGAAATATCACTTGCTCTCAATGCAAGGAAACTGAAAGGCAGGACTTCTGGTTCCTATAACTCTTTCCATCTTGTATTTCCCCTGGAAAGAAAGAAAGCTATTCATGTTATTTTTATATACACGTCCGAAGTCAAAGCCAAAGTATGCCATAAGGTTACCCACATGGGCACAATATATACATTCTGCTGGGCTTGAGAGAAGATTTGGGTGGCTGGGGGAGGGGGCCAGGGTTCCTAATTAGCACATTAATCAGCTGTCAGCTGTGAGAGTGAAGTTCATTCTTTAATGGAACCCAGCACTGTCTTCTGAGTGGTAATCTGGCATCAGGCACTATTTCATTAAGAAACCCCTTTGCTGAAATCTTTCTTACCTAGGCAAAGACATTTTCAGCAATGGAATAGTAAGAAGACATTAATAATCCTTTGAATGCCATCAACAATTTCAAAAAACAAAACAAAACCTTCACATGCTCCTGACTTTCCACAAATATAGGGCCCAGGTAACAGCTCAGAAGCTGTAGCTCCTTAAGCAAAATTGTAACTTGCAATAAGATGCTGGTTCCAGACAGTCCAACCTATGAGAGAAGGCAGGGGGTGAGGGGGTAAGAGATCAACCAAAAGACTTGTATGCATACGTATGAGCATAACCAATGGACACGGACAGTAGGGGGGTGAGGGCATGTGCTGGGGAGTGGAGGCAGCCAGGGAGAGGTCAATGGGGGAAAAAGAAGACTTATGTAATACTTTAAACAAAACAAACAAACAAAAATTTTCTTAAAGATGCTGGTTCCTTTGATCTTGGCCTGTTAAATGTGGCATTGATCCTCACTCCAGGCCAGTTCAAAAATCATGAGTTCACCCAAGGGTGAAGCAAAGGAGGATGGAGACATGGGTGAGGGTGGTCAGTGCTTTGAAGGATTTGAGCCCACAGCTGTAGTCACCTTAAGTGAGTTGAGGGCCTCAGACTGACCCCACCTGAACACTTGCTTCTAATTTGACCCTGGAGTCCCATGGCCCCACCATCAACTGTTCCTTTGCATTTAGACACTACCTCCATCAGGGCACTTGGGTGGCAAAGGATGCCATGGAAATCACGTGGGATTTGGAACCAGAAGATGTGGGTTTGAATCCGGACTCCATTGTTTATTTACTAGCAGTGAAATCTTACGGAAAGCTCAGCGTCAGTTGCTTCCTCTGTGAATGGAGCTAATAGTGGTAACAGGTCCTGCTTGTGTGTCAGGCATTTAGAGTGCATTCTTTCAGTCCTTAGCCTGTTTCTCTCATGGTTGCTGATGTCCCAGGAACATCCCATATGTTTAAGTTCATTTTAATTTAATGGAAGGATGTCTCTATGGCAGTGTGAGGAGGAAAAGGCAAATCTTCATCCACAGCTTTCCTATGAACCTGCGCTGCTTTGAGACAGAATGGTGCATGCTTCCCTCTGGGCAAGTACACGCGGCACCTCGCAGACACCAGCCGCCCACCCCACCTCCTAGGAAACTTTCCCAGAGATAACAGAGGGGCTGTCTGCAGTGACAAGGAACCATGTCCAGCTGCCTGAGAACGCTCTATTCAACTCCTGCTGAGCCATCTTCTTTTTCCAAAGCCAGTCAATCTCTAATTCAGGCAAAGCCTGATAAAACAGCACCGCTGCTTGGAAATGAGTGTTAGAACCATTAAAATGAATAATTCCTCTTAGGCTCAACTGCTGTTTGAATAGTGGAAGCCATAAACTGTGCTACTCATGTTTTATTAAAAAATAGAGCTGATGAACGATCTGCTTGACTCATTGCATGGCAGAGCCACTGGATCTGTCACACACCTTGAAGGCAGGATGACCCAAGCCCCGAATGGCAGAATGTGGAGGAGGAGGAGCCTCCATGGAGGGGAGAGGGTGCATCAAAACCTGATGGGAAACCAAGCCCACCATTCCAAGTTTCCTTGCAAAATTGGATTAGAGAGTGTAGGAAGGAAAAAGATGACCTAACTATAGATATGCGAAGCCATGCAGAAATCAGGAGAGGGATTTAGAACCACCAGGGCTATTGTCCTTTTTTAAGAAGGAAAAAAAAAGCAAATTCATGGAAAATTTCATTTTCAAAATAAGTTTTCTGCTGGCTTAGATTCCAACATGATGATGTTTGCTACATCGTTCTTTTTAAGGGTCTTATTTGTGTCTTTCTTTCTTTTTATTTTATTTTATTTTTGCTTTGTAGTTTGTGCGTCTCTCTTTTTCTCTCCTCTCTCCTCAAATGGGATTGGGAACTCAAGGAGAGGCTAATGAGCACCTTTGTCAGAACTGAAAATCTCATAAGAAAACTGCCCTGTAGGAACCTTATACTGTGACTCACGTTCTGCTTCTAAGTTTTGAGCTGGGTTTCAGAAATCTTGGCCCAGGTCAGCAGGGCAGACCCTTCCCTTCCGCATGCGCCATGCAAAGGCAGAGCAGAGATGGACTTGGTGTTTTTGGATCTCAGTGAGCACTGACAAACGGCTCATTACTGACCCAAGTTTCTGTTTCCACAGCCAAAGCAAACATGGAATCCTGGCCTATTTTCAGTGACCACGGGCCCATCCTCACAGCCAAACATGATTCAGAAGGTGATTTTTTCCTTTGGTTTGACGTATTAGGTTGCCTAAGAACATTAGCATATCATCACAAAACTCTCTGCTTTTAAGCTGGACAAAGACAACTTACCTCTTCCTAGCACAAGTTATCCAGATGGAAAGTGAAAAACTCAAACATTGGAAAATCTGGTCTACCTGGTGCCAAATGTCAGCCTCTCTGTTTTCCAGTTATTTGGCCCTGAGAGGACACAGAAATAGCCCAAGACAGTGGTGGGCAAACTGCGGCTCGCGAGCCACATGCGGCTCTCTGGCCCCTTGAGTGTGGCTCTTCCACAAAATACCACGGCCTGGGCGAGTCTATTTTGAAGAAGTGGCGTTAGAAGAAGTTTAAGTTTAAAAAATGTGGCTCTCAAAAGAAATTTCAATCGTTGTACTGTTGATATTTGGCTCTGTTGACTAATGAGTTTGCCGACCACTGGCCCAAGACATCTCAGAGCAATGACATCCAGGCCTGGAGGTACCTCAGAGGTCATCTAGTTCAGCGGTCGCCAACCGTGGACCACTGGTGGTCCGTGAGGTCCGAAAGGTTGGCGACCGCTGGTTTAAGGAAACCTTTGGAGCAGCGGTCGCCAACCGGATTCTAGTCCACTCCCTCAGCCTCCAGCTCCTGGTGGGCCAGGCGCTTAATCACTCTGAGCCTCAGGTGCTCAGCTGTGACGTGAAATCATCAACAGTGACAGCCGGGAAACACGTGCAGAAGAAATAACCAGCAGGTAATCGCAGACATAGACAGCATGCTACGCAAAAGCAGAGAGCGACATCCTTCCCAACCTCCCATTGCCGTGCCCCATCACTCGATTTTCTCTCTCTTTTTTTTTCTTTCTTAATCAATTCCAGGTACTATAACTATGACCTGCTCTGGAAATCTGCCATCACATAATCCAATTTATTCATTCCTAAGTGAACATTTACTGAGGACCCACCATGTGTCAGGCACTGGGCTAGGAACCGGGGATATGAGTTAAGAAACATCACCTGAATTCATACAGCTTATTTTTTGTTGTTGTTTTTATTTAACCATCTGCACATTTTTGTTTTGTTCTTATTTAATCATCTTTGCTTCAAAGTGAAGCTTAGGGAAAAACTGAGCTCCTATTTGTAATGTTTTTTACTTATTCAAAAATGAGTGCTGAGATGTGCTCAGAAAGTCACTGGCCTGGGACCCAGTGCAGGAAAGACTCAGAATCTGTCTATTGACAGTCATGGGAGAAATTTGCATATACCTCCTGCCCCCGGAAGTACGCCACACTCCCCATCAACAGACTTGTTCTAAAGGTTAAAATTCAACTAAGTTTTTAACTAAGAAATAGTCAATATTTTACTCTCTCAATATTGTACTCCCCTTTGTTCTTCTAATACAACACTGTGACTCTGTTTTTCAAATGCACACCTGAATTTTTTTCAGATTTGTAGTTACCGTGTTCATTGTAACTCTCCTTGTGTTTAAAATATATATTTGGATTTCTTTTCAAATGTACCTTTGATCTCATTTACCCCTATTCTCTCTGTTTCCTAAATGCACACCTGAGTGGTTGACATTCCATTATTTGTGACGAGAAGAGTCTTTCTCTACCTGACCAAGTTGAGGGGAGGGACCATGGGTTGTACTTGAGTAGAAAGGGAGACCCGTCAAATTGACGCGTTAAAAGTGAAGTGTGCTAGTTGCCTGGCTTCTATCTGCAGTTGTTCACCATATTCATTTCTTCCTTCACGCAGACTTTGTAGAAAATGTCAAAAATCATAATTCAAAACCTGTGGCTTTAGTTAAACAACACAACTAGTCACGTATCAGTGATGGGAATTTTGGGAAGGACTGCAGTTATTCTCTGCGACACCTGAAGCAGTCTTTTTCCCCCGGGGGTTTTACTGAATCTGCCTCCCAGCCTCCTCACCTGCCTTGGCATCGGCGATGGGCAGCACCTCTGAAATGCCATAACTAAGGCGGTGTGTGTGCAGGTGGTCCGGGTCCAGGGCACGGCTGGGCAGCATTAACAGCCTCTCTGCTCCCTCTCCACTGCTTCTCGAAAGCTTGCAGCTGCTCCTGGTGACCTCTCTTTCACTTACCAACTACGTACATATGGATTGCTTGGAATCTACCAGGCACCTGGCTAAGGGCTTTAGTTGCAATGCCTCATGCAGTCCTCTTTTAACAGCCTCTTGCTTACTTCTCTGCTCCCTGGGTGGACCAGCTTCTGCCTGTGGATGGCCAGGACTGACCCACTTCCGCCCATCTCTGACCAGTCCTCAGATCTCTCCCGCACACTCCATCGAAAACTATGGCTTTTATTGTAGTGCCTAATGGAAGCCCCAATTTGATGTGCTAATAAATTATACTAGCAACAATAGCTAGCATTATTTCAACACTGGTAACCATGCTGAGCATGTTATATGGATTACTTCATTAATATCCACAAGTACCTCATCATAGAGATAACTGGGGTTTAGATGGGTTAAATAACTTGCCCAAGATTACCTACACAATCAATGGCAGATGCAGACTCTAACTTAGATCTGTCTGGCTTCAAAGCCCATACTGCCCTCACGATCTCAAGGATTATTATTATTTTTTATTTTTTGCATTTTACTTTAAAACTATAGAATTAAACGTTTGACTAACATTTGCTAATAACTTTATTTTGAGATTCCAGAATCAAAGGCAAGCACAACCTATCGCCTTCAGCGAGCTTGGGTTTCCGTTCACCCACAGATGGTCTTCAGGCGGCATTCATTCTTCCTATGACAGGGAGAACCATCCAATCCATCCACACAGCCAAAGAGTGATTCACACCATGGCGGTCTTTCTCCTGTCTTCTCTGGCGGCCTCTAAAGTGGGTTGCCCTGTAAATGCAAAGCCCTGTGCAGCCTATGTTGTTGCCGGACAGCTTTGATTATTAGAAAATTTAGCAACTCCACATCCCTGTCACTTCCACCCACGGACAGTAGTTCTGTTCACCAGGGTCTCCCAGCACAGGGCCATGCCTCTTCCAAATCTCAGCCTTTCAAATACTTAGAAAAGAGCCATCACAGTTTCCCCGGATTGCTATTTTTAAACATTTCCGGTTCCTTGGCTCATTCCCTAGAGGACAAGTTCCCAGGGCCCTCCTGTCCTGTCTGTCCCGTGCCTTTTACCCAGGCATGTGCTTCACCTTGGTAACGCCCCTCCTAAAGGGAGCAGCCCAGAGTGGAGCGCAGCAGCCTGACGGGCACAGAGTCCAGGGCACTCCCCGCTCCCTCACACAGAACACTATCCCCCCATTCATGCCACCCAAGAAAGGATGTAATTTTTAACAGTCATATCCTGCTGGTAGATCTTTGCTTTTTAGAAACAAAGATATACTGAATATCTGTTATCCACCAAGCCGGAAGCTTTCACTTAAGTTATCTCTGTTAATTCTGACAACAAACTTGTATAGGAGCTATTGTTTTCCCATGTTCCTGGAAAATGATTATGTGGTTTCCCTAAACTCTAGAGCCTACAAATATATACAAGGATATATTTTCCTGAATTGTACTCACCTACTCGGCAGTTGGTGGGGCCTGTTGTTTCATATTCAATTCCTATGTTAGCTCTAGTCTATCTAGGCATCACTTCCCCTCCAAGTCTCAGTGGTATCTCTGAGATTGTCTTCATCTTTTTATGCCCACAGTCCAGGGTAACGTGGCCCTTCCCTCTCCCTGCACTGGTAGGGGGATGTCAGAAGCCATTCGTTTATTCCTGCTCGTGACTTTGCTTACTCTTGAGAAGGACTGGCCCCGTCTTCAATACACATCTCTCCCTGGCTCATACCTGCTGTTTCACTGTGTCCAGTTTTACAAGTTTACTGAACAGCTTTTGCCTCTCTTCCGCACCTCACAACTTAAAGTTTTCCTGATTAGAACCTTAAATCTCTAAATACATTCTTTCGGATTGCCAACCGATGCCCGGGCTTCGGCTCTTTCCTTGGGAAGCAGCCTGGCTCGGTGAGGAAAGAGGCGGGCTCGGGAGCAGAAACCCACGTCTTGCCTACCCTGCAACCTGGGGTCCTGTGTCTGTGCCCCCGGAGCCTCTGCTAACCTCAAGATCTATTGTGACGATCAAAACAAATAGTGAAAATGGAAGCCCTCTGAAAAACAGAAAGTGTCATGTAAATATAGATATTTTAATTTTATTATTATAAATACATAAAAAATAACATTCAGATATTTTTTTTTTAAACCAGCCAACTGGTCCACCTACACTCTACTCTTATTTACCCATTATTCTTCTATTAAATCTCAGCTATAAAAAACAAAGAGAAATTCCACTACTATGAATTTTCCTAGGATGTGTACTTCCAAGTAAAAAGCATACCACAAAAATAAAACCCAAATCAACAAAACCTTGGACCCCAAATTCTCCACTGTGTTCCTAATGGCTTGTGGAGGAGTGTTTGACAGCAACATAATTGCAATAATGAGGAGGCTTGCAGGCCAGGTTGTGGTCTTAAGCTCATGGGTGTTTTAGCCCTAGGCTCAGCTTCAGGCTAGCACCAGTCACCCAGGCCAGAATCACCAATGGAATCCTTCATGCTCAGTTGTGTGCAAATGTGACATTTATGGCATCTGGTGCACAATATTGCAAATTTAAAAGGCCCCAAGTGCTGGGGCCACAAACTTTGGGAAATGAAATAATTTAGGCTGCCTATTGTCTTGTCTTTTTCGTTAATTAAAACTTGTGTGAGAGTGCCCACTTGGTGATAGTTTCTTAAGTATCTAGGGGGGAGATGCTGGACTACCTCTGATTTCGGATCTACATGTTGGTTCCTTTGTTTCTGAAAAGCTTCCTGCATGTTTGTGAACTGCTGGTTTGCCTGGTTCTCTTCCATCTTTGTTCTATGAATTTAGCCATCCCGCTGTGATAAATACCTGGTTGAAAGCCAACAGTCCACTAATGCTAGATTCTCCACTGAGCATCCCTCTTACAACTTCATCCTCATAAGCAAAGCCTGGGTCAGCCCAGCCCAATCTCCCCATCCAGGCTGAATGTCTGAAGTGCTAAATGGTGTGAAGCGAGACAACCTGTATATATTTAAAGACACCTGTTACTTATATAACTCCTTTCTTCCGGTAAATTCAAATAGCTCAATAGACGTGATCACAATACCACTCACCAGAAATCTGTAAAAAAGGCAGCCAGATAACGTACCTTATTTTAGAGATAAGTAAATTCAGAATAGCAACAATTATATATCAATTCTCAGTATTTGGGTAAAAGGCCCCATCACATAGCCTCTGTGAAACTAACCTTATCATTATTTGTTCTACCCTGAAGAAGGAAACACACGGGGAAGTACACTTTCCACCTGGCCAACTATACCACTGGGTGAGAAGAGAAGTGTGTGACAGAATAGCCTAATCAAACAGCCTGTGCAGTGGGCCTAAAGACACGAAGGAAAGGCATAGCTGGTGGGTGATCTAAATATGAGGGGGGGGGGGCCTCTCTTCTAGTGTCCAGTACCTAAGAGTGAAATAACAGGCATGTGGAGTAGATGCTGCTTTATCAAGGCATGCCCCCGGTCCAGACTGGCATGTGCAGAAGTGGGAGGGACAGAAAAGGGGAGAAAGAGGAGGAGGAGAAGAACTGTGTACAACTACCTTTGTGTCAGCACAGAACCCATCAGATGCTGCGAGCCTGCCCTGGCCACCGCCCCGCTGCTTCCCTGGCCATGGTTGCCTGGACCCCAGGACATCTCAAGACCTTGGTGTGGCTCTGCCTCACGGGGCACAGAGTCATTTAACAAACCAATAGCAGTTTCTTCTTTGGGGAGTTGGGAATCAAGGTAACTCCAAGAGACTAAGTCATGGTGGGGGTAGTGGTGGTGGAATGAAGCCAGAGGACCACAGAGGACAGGGAGTAAGCAGACGCTGTGGGGTAGCAGAGGTCACCAGGCAGAGTGGGGAGAAGGGCCTGAAGGGGCAGGAGTAGAAGTCAAGAGGCAGGGAGTTTCAAATCCTGACAAGGCCATGTGCTAAAGCAGGGGGCAATGATGCCTACTCCTGGGGGCAATTAGAGAGTCGGCTGCCTGGTTGGTAGCGCTGTGGGACCCTCTCTGCCGCCAGAACAGTCGCCTGTGCTACATGACGATGGGCAGCAAAGGCTATTCCATGATGCGTATTCCCTTCGGCTTTATACCAAGTCTCCACAAGTTTAGGAAAGCCAAGGATCTAACCCAGCTTTATACCCTTTCTCCGGTTTAATTCTGACCACGACCCTTCCAGGTATTGCTCTCTATTGAGAGGGGAGGAAAATCTAGGAAGGTACAGTGACGTCAAAGTCCTGCATAATCCCCCATACTTCTTCCCTATGGTTAAAAGCCCCTTGGGACACATTCCTATTGTGCACCCTGCTACCAGTGTGGGGTGCCCAGGGCTGGGGTGGGCCATTGGACACCCAAGGGTTGGGAGCAGTGTTTTCTGCAGGTTCAGAAGCAGGAAGCTGACACCAGGACAGGCCTCTTACATACACCTATCCACACCAGCACTGCTTCTGAAGGTCACCCCAGAAAGGAAATGTGGCCGAGACATCAGGGCTTGCCCATTGCTAACCCACTGCACTGCCCCTGCTCAAGGACGGCGCCTACCCAGCTCTCTATCGCCGAAAGGGTGTTCTGAAGAACACTCGTCCCACCAATGTTCTGCCCCCGAGAAAAGGACTCATGGGCCAATGCGCTTAGGAAATGCGGCCTAGCCCGTTTCTTTTGGAGATTCTCAAGGCGCGTTGCCATGTTTAAGCCTCTGAGAAGCTCTGCAGGAAAGAAGCATGTTTAACTGCATTATCCCAGCACTCCCTCAGCTTTCCAAATACGGAGCCCCTCTTCTCGTGGGATCCTGTAGAAAAACACTTTGGAAAATGTTACTTTAATGATCTGGATGAGAACCTAGGCCTGGGTCCCACGGAACTTTTGTTTGTTTTTTGTTAATCCTCACCTGAGGATATTTTTCCCATTGATTTTTAGAGAGAGCGGAAGTGGGAGAGAGAGAGAGAGAGAAAGAGAGAGAGAGAGAGAGACCTATGCAAGAGAGACACGTCGATTGGTTACCTCCCGTACATACCTGGACTGGGCCGGGCATCCATCCTGTAACCCAGGTACATGCCCTTGACTGGGAATGGAACCTGCGACCTTTCAGTGTGCAGGCTGATGCACTAACCACTCAGCACGCCGCCAGGGCTCCCCTGGAACTCCTACACCTCAGCACAGTCTTGCCCATGATAAGGGTTCCACATGCAGCTGCTGGTTGTTGACCGAATTGTAGGGAAGGTGGAGGTGATTCGATTTACCCTTCTGCATCTTAGTAGGCTCTGTCCTGCCAGGAATCAAGGTTACTCTTCCCCTCGCACCACTTTCCTCAGCCCTACAGCTCCCCCCTCACCTCTCATCAGCTTCCTGTGCTCACCCAGCCCTAGACCCTATTACATTTCATCATGTGGTTTCAGCTTCTGCAGTCACTACAAACTCAATTTCTGTCCTCTCAGTTCCAGTTACCCCACACAGCCCGAGCGCCCGGCAGCATGTCATAAATACCGTTACCTAGTGTGTGACCTTCCAAACCCCGGAGCCCGCCGAGAGCATTTTAGGTCACACCACTGCATCTTCTGCTTTACAGATGAGTTCGTGAGCATCTCATGAGAAACGAGCCACCACATGGAGGGGCAAACTCTTAACGCACAACCAATGGCATATCCATAGTTTGATATTCACACACAAAGGACTCTCCTTATCTGCCATGCTGAATAAAAATATAAATTCAAGAGATGCTACCTCAACCAGTCTTGCTGGCACACTGATTTTGAAATAGCTTCAGTTGGTCTTTGTGGGTTTATTCTACTCCGAGTCACACCAATCATTTTATCTCTTCCTTTGGCCGCTCTCTGCCTCAGGCCTCTGGGCAAATTCACCCTTATCAAGAGCGAGTGACACTTGTGTCCTACAGGGCCAGGAGAACTGTGGTCTCAAAGGAAAACCAGTGATTAAGTATCCCTGGACTGAGTAAATCCTTCTAATCAGACACCTGCGTCCTGTAACACATACTTGGCGGCCTCGATAAACTCAGTGGTAGCATGAATATCCTAATACTGTGATTTCTACCAGGTAACCTAACTCTCCCAAGTCCCACCACTTGGAAGTAACTCAAATTCCTTTCTAAGTCCTGTTAACAATGTACAGTCACTTTAGCCATCAATTTGACTAAAAAAGAGTTGCAACAATTGTCTAATGCAGTGGTCGGCAAACTCCGGCTCTGTTGACTAATGAGTTTGCCGACCACTGGTCTAATGAGAAAGCATAACACTACCTAAGCTGCCCATATCTATGCTGCTAGAGAGTTTAAGAGAACGTGGCCTGGGTGCTGTGATGGTCACCATGAGCCGTGGCGTGAGCAGGCTCGCTGGCTAATTGAGCTTTTTGCTGTGCACCAGTGAGATGTGAGTTTGGATTCAAATTCCATTACGGGTTTTTAATAATTAAACGTTACACGTTTGGAACCTCATTCTCCTGTATTACTTTTTAAATATTAATCTATTTGCATCAGCTGGACTTCCTGCAGCTCAACATGCAGTAAGCGGGAGTCACACTGAGACAGACAACTGTGCTGGGAGCTGAAGACACGTCTGCTGTTCAGTAACAGCAAGTGCGACGCTAACCCAGCCCTATACCAAAACCACCCCACCTCTTTTCAACACACACATGCCTGGCCGTTACACCGACTTTTTAAATGAGCAAGACTCCAAGTCCGTCTGCGTCGGAGAGTTTCATGGTGCCCCTGGAGATCTCCGGGGTGGGGAGCGCAGCCATCTTCAGAAGCAGGGGTAGGAAATGGATGAGGGGGGCATGTGAGCAGTTCCTTGGATGTTACCTCACACTGTGATGAGGCTCCAGCATAAAATTTCAAAAACAGGAGCGCACACAGAAACCTCATTAGGAGCTCTCCCTGCCTTCCCCAGTGCCCTCAAGCCAGTACACTTCTCCTCTGGTGCCCAGCAGCCACCCTCCTGGGCGAGCGCTGCTGCTTTGCTCTGTCCTTCCCTCCTCTCCTTTCATCATCCCTGTCAGCCGCTCCCGTGCCTCTCTCTGCTGCTGAGAGTCTAACTCAGCCGTCCTCTCTCGGCTCAAACACAGGACCCCTGAGGACAGAGAGAGAGTCCTCCCCAAAAGCCTGAATGCAATGAGGTCCGACTTCAATGGATCTGAGATTCTGAGCCAGGCAGGACGGTCTAGGGCCATATAAATGCAAGGGCGGGAGCTCCGAGGCCGCAGTGTCACTGCCTGGAGACGGTGGCCCCACCGCTACTGCCGTCGGAGGAATCATGAGACCAATGTGCACTGGGCCCCTCAATGGGCCCCTCACAACAGTGTCCAATTTGGTTTCTATTTAAGAATTGCATTCCCTTTTAAGACAAAGCTAGCAGCATAGACCAGCCATGGTCTGTTTTAAAGAGTAAAACGCCATTTTACTCAATAAAAAAGAGATGTAGGAGTCAAAGTGGAAAATTACGTGGGCGCTACCCTTGTAATAGAAAAAGAGCCCCCAGCTGCCCAGCTCTGTGACCACAGAGGAAGCGAGAGTAACGACACTGCAGAGGGATTAAACATAAAATCTCTACCAAATGTCAGCATACCTTTCCATTGCTTTACCTGTCAATACTGTCAAGTGGCTCATGCAAAACACGTAAATGCAGATGTCTCTAATTAAATCTCAGAAGGAAACCCGGGCTCGGTGCACCCTCCAGGCAATGCATGGTGCCCAGCACTGCCGGCCCGGAAGGCTGCAAGTCCCACAATAGTGGCTGGAGGCGCCCAGAGGCCAGGTCCACCTTGGAAGAGTTGTCCGTACTGGACTGTGGAAAGGACAAGTACTAGTAGAGTCCGTGCACATAGGAAATGCTCCAGAGGAAAAGAAAAACTGGGGGCTTATTGAGAGTTCGGCAATGGCAGAGGCTTCCGTCTTCCTCAACCAGGCTCAGTGCTCCTGGTAACAGGGATCTCCTTCAAACCCAATGGTTCTGCCTGACCAGCATGCCTCAGTGGTTGAGCATCAGTCTATGGAACCAAGAAGTCATGGTTCGATTCCCGGTCAAGGCACATGTGCAGGTTGCAGGCTCGGTCCCAAGTGGGGGGTTGCAGGAGGCAGCTAATCAATGATTCACTCTCATCATTGATGTTTCTATCTCTCTCTCTCTCCCTTCCTCTCTGAAATCAATAAAAATATAAATTCAAAAAACAATAGCTCAAGACCCTTGCCCACCAATCACAGGAACGGATGGAGTTGGCCTCCCCTTCCTGCCTTCTGGAGGCAGAACTAACAAGCAGGTGGGGAAGTCAGCCCAGATTCCCTCCAGAATTTTCCTCTGATTCTCACATTCAATTTTTTTTCTTTGGGGAACACACCATCCTTTTAATAACCCCTGGTTTTAAGAAGAGCAAGCACTTGCTATTGGTAGACAGTCATTCAGAAAGGAATCACCTGCTGAGCTTTTCGTGTTTATAAGAAAGACCAAAGGGAAGCAGTGACAGCTAAGGCTCTCCATTCGCCTTATCCCCAGAGGCCCGGTTTCTTCAAGATTATTTCAGCCTTTATCCCTCTGATTTCCAACCCACTTGGAAAATACAGAACAGCATTCCCTAGAAAATATCTAAAAGCTTCACAAATCTATTGCTTGGAAGTACCCCACTAATACTCAATCTAAATCTTTCTTTGCTTAATTTCACTCCATTATTCCTACCCTAATTATACCCTTTGTCTCGAACTAAATAAATTCCTTCCATCCTCGGTGTTTATATCCTTCAGATGTCTGAAGAACATGATCATGCCAACCACCCAAGTTCTCAGCCCTCACTAATGTGAGCCGAATGCAATAGAAAGATGACACACACAGTCCCTGCACATGCCTCTGGCTCCAGCTGGATCTTTCCTGCTTTGCTGTCTCCCAAGATCCTTACCCATGGAGTGGCTCCATTTGAGTTTTTTAATTATTAGCTTAAAAAGGGAAATGCCAATAGGTCAGAGCAGTGCACGGTTATCAGAAGACTCAAGTTGATGCTCCCCTACAACAATCTGTAAACAGGAGGGAGATGAAATCCCCAAAGAATAACTCTATTTCAGAAATTTCCATCAGTGATGCTGAGTGATGTTTTTTAAAAAGAGGGACATACTTTGAGAAGTGAAAATAATAGATCAATATCAAATTCCCTTTTGATACTGGTTTTGTATTCATCATATAATAATTTGGCAACTTTTGCAAGTTCAAGGTCATAATGCCTTGGAGTTGAACTGGTACCAGGAAGTCATTTCATCCCACCTTCCAGTCGGTAGCCCTACTACAATATGCGTGGCTGGTCATCTCACTCACAAGGCTGCCCATCTTATGCTTGATAGCAACCCTTTCTGGTACTAAGAAGAGATCTGCCTTCCTGCAACCCTGACCCATTGGTCTGGTCCTCTCCCTCGCGGCCACCCAGCATGACTGTATCCTCTTCTACATGGTCACCCTTCATATACCTGACAATGGGGATATTGGCTCTTTCATCCTCAGTTGCTTCCCTTGTCCGTATGATTTTCAGACCATCATCATCTAGGCTGCCTCAATCTCGATCTCACCTCCATTTCATTCGCAATATGTGTGTGACACATCAGGTGAAACAACACCTTCTGAACCTGCCCTCCAGGGATTCTGAGAGCTGAACTTGCAGACTCCGTAGGATTTTGCAATTGCTGGGAAAGTCTCCCCCTCCACTTCCTCAAGTATAACATTCTACCGTTAGAGATTTACTTCTTTAGGCTAAAATATTCCATGTCTAGGAGTCCTCTGTTAAAAATCTAACTATCGCCTAAGGCAGTGATGGGCAACCTTTTGAGCTTGGTGTGTCAAACTTCGCCAAAAAACTGAGCATAACTCGGGTAGTGTGTCACTTTGAGGAAAAAACTAACTCCAAGACTCTAGTCGCAAATGTTTCATCCTCAGGAGCAGCAAATGTTTCATCCTTGGCATGCAGCCGCGTGTCATCAGAAATGGCTACGTGTGTCAGTGCTGACACGCGTGTCATAGGTTCGCCATCACTGGCCTAAGGGGTAATATTTAAAACCACCAGCAGCCAGTATGAATAGATTTATTCAACAACTTTGGACTGAGACATGAATTCTAATCCTGACTTATTCATTTTCTAGCTGTGCAGCCACATGCAAGTTATTTAGCTCCTTGAAGAGGAAGGAATTAATTAGTTAAGAATAAGATGTTGGGACTTATAAATGCTTAAGACAATAATCATACAACATTTCCAACTATCTTTGAACTTACAGGAAAAAAAAATTCCTTTCTTTGTTTTCTTCCCACTGACTACCATTATAATGCTCAAAAGAAAGAAAACCACCCCAATTTCCATCGTGAAAACTAGAGTGGGTCTTTGTTATAGCTAATATCCAGGCAGTCGTAGAGTAACAAAATACCTGAGTGAAACTCCACTCAACAACAACCAAATGGGTATGCATTTTTAATAAATGGTTTTCTGCCATCCCTTTGAAATACTTTAAAAATAGTTTTATTGATTCCTTAGAGAGAAGAAGGGAGAGGGAAAGAGACTGAGAAACATCAATGTGAGAGTGAAACATCAATCGGCTGCTTTCTGCATATCCCCACTATTGGGGACGGAGCCCCAAACCAGGCATGTACCCTGAGCAGGAATTAAACTGGCAACTTGTCAGTGCACAGGACGATGCCCAACCAACTGAGCCACACCCACCAGGGCTCTCTGAAATATTTTAAGGTATCACCCATGAAACAAAGTCAAAGAGAACCCCAATTCTGGATATTTTCCTTCTAGAATTAGTCTTAGAAGGACCTTGAGAAACTCTAAAAGATTCGTCTCTGAGGTGTGAGTGTCCACAGCCTTGACCCCTGGCTGGGATGGACAAAGCTGCAGTAGGGCACACAGCCTCCACTGAGTTTCTGGGTTCCTACATAAAGGCAGCTCTGGGGTTCTGGGCCAGGGCTTCTCCACTCAAGTATACATCAGAATCACCCCGAGAGCTGGTTAAAACACCGATTCCAGATGTCTAAACACCAATGGTCATTGCAGCATTAGTCACAATAGCCAAAGGGTGGAAACAACCTAAGTGTCCATCAACAGATGAATGGATCAACAAAAGGTGGCATACCCATACAATGAAATATTATTCAGCCATAAAAAGGAATGAAGTACTGACACATGCTACAACATGGATGAACCCTGAAAGCATTATGCTAAGTGAAAGAAGCCAGACACAAAAGGCCATGTATTGTATGATTCCATTCATATGAAAGATCTAGAAGAGGCAAATTTATAGAGACAGAAAATAGATTAAAGATTACCAAGGGCTGGGGAAACGGGGGGTGAGGAGATACTGCTTAATGATTACAGAGTTTCTCTTTTGGGTGATGAAAAAGTTTTAGAAACAGATAATGGTGACGACTGTACAACATTGAGAATAATACCACTGACTTTTACACTTAACGTGGTTAAAATGGCTAATGTTATGTCGCATATATTTTACCACAATATTAAAAACTAGAGGCCCGGTGCATGAATTCGTTCGTGCATGGGTGGGGTCCCTCTGGGTGGCCTGCAGGGATCGGGCCGAAACCCAAAGTCCAATGCAGCCTGCAGCTCCTACCTGCTGCTCCTGCTCATCCCAGCCACACTGTGCCTGCCACGGGCTCGCACCCAATCAGTCCCGACTGGAAGGGGCTCGCACTGTCGCAGCAGCGCCCTCCCAAGGGGAGTGGCCTGTGGGATCGGGTTGAAACTGGCTCTCCAACATCCCCCGAGGGGTCCCAGATTTCTAGAGGGCGCAGGCCAGGCTGAGGGACCCCACTGGTGCATGACTGGGCTGGGGAGGGACCACAGGAGGGTTCCAGGGCATATCTGGCCCATCTCGCTCAGTCCCAATCGGCCAGACCCCAGCAGCAAGCTAACCTACCAGTTGGAGCATCTGCCCCCTGGTGGTCAGTGCACGTCATAATGAGCGGTTGAGCAGCCTTAGAATATCATTAGCATATTATGCTTTGATTGGTTGTTCGGTTGTTCTGCCGTTTGGTCTATTTGCATATTACCCTTTTATTATATAGGATTTTAACCCCATAAATTTCTGGGCCCTGCCCCTGGAATTTCTGACTCAGTGGGTCTGGGGTGGGGACCGAGAAGCCTCATGTTTAACAAGTTCCCAGGTGATGCCAATGCTGCTGGTGTGGAGACCACATTTTGAAACCACTGCTCCAAGCCCCAGAGAGGCTGAGCAAACCCTTCAACCTCTCTGCTCGTCTTGCTTTACTTTGCTGATTGTCTAGAAAAGTTCATACTTCTCTGCAAGTAGAGCAATGTCAACAAGAGCTAGAAATAATAAAAACAGCTGCATGCAGGTTGACTGGAGGCTATCGGTTCTGCTCTGGTATTTTCTTTCTCTTTTCCTTCTCACTCAGTTTTCAGCCACCGCTGACCAGTAGGAGTGCCAATAATTAACACAACCTCAGCAGGGTAGAAACAGGTGCCAGTCCGATGGGCCGTGGGTGAGTGGAAAGCTCATCTTCCAGGGCTTGTCCTCAGAGATCTTGCCCTCCATCCCCATAATCAAACTCACTACCTTAACGGTGAATTATTTTCCTGTAGGACTTAGGAAAGTGCTTGCTGCTTAAAGTTTCAAAAAAGAACGTGGGTGCCAGGCTTCCTGATATTGATCTGGGCAAGATATTCATACAGGACATAGCGGATGTAATGCATATGTCTCATTTGGGGACTGGTAAACTGCTGAAGGGCTCACATTTCTGGGATTCTGGTTTTTGACATTGCTGGGTTCACCTCAAGTTCATTGATTTTCCCAATGGTATTGCTTAACTTCTTCAGATTTAATATATTTTTATTCCTGCTCATTTGAGTGTTATATTTCCACACATGCATGCTTAATTGAGCAAAGTGCACTGAACATTTTCCTACAGAGGTAACACTGCACAGCATTTTCACCTGGAGAGAATGGCATCCTTGTCACCGCTGTGGAGTAGCCTGCCATCAGTGGCTGACATGTACATAGCCATGGCAACACAGGTGAACCCAATGCCTCGCCGGGCCAGACATCCCATGGAACAGGTCCTCCCACTGAGCTCAGGGGAGGTGATAGCGTTTAATCAGCAAGCAGGTAAAGTGTTGGTTCTTTTTCATTTTCAGGGCTGTCATGTTTAAATATGAAAATGTTGCTTATAGCCAAATGTTAGTGACAGCAGCCTGTGGCGCCTATCACAGTGTGCACCCACTCCTGCTAAAAATAGGTTTGCTCTCTCTAGATTCCTTCCAATTCCACATCTGCGGGGCTTTTTTGTTGCTATTGCTGGCCCTTTTCTTTCTTTCCCCAAGAAGATGACTATTCTTCAGCTCCTGGTCTTTGGCTCAGCCCCTGCCTTGGGAGAACACCATTTCAAATGATAATAAACACCCCAGGCTCAGACAGTCCGACAAAGGCCTCACATCGTTCCCAGTTACTGCCACAGGCCTGCACCCCTGAAGTCTTCAGTGGTGGGGGGACTGGGGCAGCTACCAATGCAGAATCATTTGATCTTCAGCAGTAAAAGATAGAGCCTCATGGGACTGGCTGGGAAGGTTGGGAAGCAAAAGCCAAGGCCAGGCTCCTGTGTTTGGGATACACTTGGCGACCACACCTGCACCAGCCAAGCAGACAAGCCTGCTACAGTGCCCCCCCTCCTCACCCGCACCCCCACACCCCGCGTTCTGGGATAATTTTGTTTCCCAGGTATTACAGTCACACCTAGCAAATGGTAACTATGGTAATGCTGCATTTTGAACACATGTTCCAACTCTTCTCAAGGCAAGTGTTCAGTTGCCTTTATTATTCTCTCTCCCTCTCTCTTACATGTGTGTGTGGGGGGGGCCAGGGGGTAGAATTCTGATTCAGCCCGTCTGCAGTTAGGGGGGCCTCCCCGAGGTCATGTGTGGCAGCCACCTGGCCCTGCAGGGCCTCCTGAGCAAAGGCCATGAGTCAGCCATGGACTCTTGGCTGCTCAGATGAGCTGTCCTTCTTTCTCAGGTCCCTCCTCCTCACTCCCTGCTGCTTCCCTTCATGGGCCAGGTGCCTCTGATGTGCCCTCCTCTTCAGGATCTAGCAAGGATTTGGGCTAAGAAGCATTTTACAGGAGACAGTCCCAGGAGGTGTTATGGTTCCTCCCCGAAAAAGGAAGATGGGCCATCTCGGCAGTCCTGGCCCCGCTGTCTTGCACGGGGGGACCCAGACAGCTCTGGACCAAATGAGACCTGTGGGAAGGGAAGAATCTGTCTCATTCCCTTCTGCTCCCAGCTCTTCCCAAGTGCCTGACACTTGGTTGGTGCTTGATAGAGGTTCGCTAGTGTTGAGTGCTTTCTTCAAGTTTTCCCCAGAGCTTATGATCTACGTGGCGGAATAGGTGGCCCCCAACTGAGAGAGGACATGTGACTAAGAAGAGGTGTCTGTAAATGAATTTCTCTGAAGTGAGTTCTTTGGTGGCCCCAGCCTGGCTTATGGAAATAGGAGGTTTGGGTTTTGGTAGGGGGATCCTCACAGAGCTGGGGGGCCCTTGGTCAGGAACAGGTCAAAGAGCACAGATGGTCAAACCTGAAACACTTGGGCAGCATGTTAAGAGCACGATCCCACTGCGAAGTCTTAACCAATTTTCTCCTCAGGGATAGTGATGATATGGGGGTGCAGGGCTTCCCTGCCAGGCCTTCTCAGAACCTCTGTCTTCCTCCGTCTACCTGAGATTGCTAATGCCTAACGGAGCGCCCCCCCCCCCGCCCCCCGCGCCACACACACACACACCATGTGTAAGAGAGAGGGAGAGAGAATAATAAGCAACTGAACACTTGCCTTGAGAAGAGCTGAACATGTGTTCAACATGCAGCATTACCGTAGTTACCATTTGCTAGGTGTGAATTTAATTCCTGAGAAACAAAATTATCCCAGAACGCAGGAGGGAGCAGGCTGTCTGCTTGGCTGGTGCAGGTGTGGCTGCTGAGTGGATCCCAAACGCAGAAGCCTCTGTCCTCCTCCTTCTACCTGAGTTTGCTAATGCCCCACTCACCAGGGTTGCCAACCATGTTCTACTGCAGCCTGAAAACTCCTTAGGATCAAGCAGAGAGGTTCTGGGAATGCATCACCCACCTACGTGTTTGACACAAACTCCACACTGTAAGTGGACTTGTGACACAGAATCTTCACATTGCGTTTCACAGTTGTTCTATAATTTCTCTCTGCCACCCACAGACACCAATATACTCTTAGGATGGTCCAGG
The DNA here is from genome assembly GCF_027574615.1 of Eptesicus fuscus. Taxonomy (NCBI): domain Eukaryota; kingdom Metazoa; phylum Chordata; class Mammalia; order Chiroptera; family Vespertilionidae; genus Eptesicus; species Eptesicus fuscus. The sequence goes on along the minus strand of NC_072482.1, from coordinate 59,517,340 downwards.
GACAGGCTGTGTAGGCTACAGTATACTAGTACATCTTGGGGCTTTTCTTATCTATAAGAGCTATTACTACAAATCCAGTTTCCTTCAACAGCCTATGCACACTTCTCTAGCGTGATCTTTAACAAGGAGTGGGGTACCCCAGAGGGTGCAAAGATGAGCCACTGAAGTAATCAAAGAAAAGGTTAGAACATCTAAGTTTTTACTGATGAGGGGTGTAATCAAAACCTGCTGAGATCACAAGTTTAAGTGACTCAGTCTGGCTTCACTTTTCATGAAATACTTACTGAAAGTAGCAGGTCAGGGTGTGAATAGCTATGGGGGGCATGTTTGATGATACTAGGTTCTTTGTTGGAGAGGGGAATAAACAGATAAAATGTGATGAAAACCCTTTGATTACATGTCAGCCTAAGGAGCTTCCTGATGCCAAATCTAGCAGACCAACTTGATTCCCCCACCCCAGTAGGATGTGATCTCTTCCACCCTGGGACCCTTCTTTGCCATGTTTCCCCTAGCTTAACCTTTTGCACTCGGATGTCGAGTGTGACTCGACACGGTTAGCATTAAATCCCGAGTAGAACAAAGGAATCGAGAAAAAAGCAAGCGAGTGCAAAGGGTTAAAGCACAGGTGACTGCCTTCATACAAGTACCTATACAACATCCTCACTCATCATGCCCCGTGCCCAGATCACCACTCAGGAAGCTCTGCGGTGAAGGAAAACAACAACATAAAAATTCTAACCAAATATTTGATAGCATTTTGTTCCCCTGGTTGGTCAAGAGAGAGACAACCCCATTTCTGAATAGAACTCTGATGTGTAAGATGAAGACATTTATCCCACCTGCTCCTTTATCGGTCGGTCTGTCCCTTGGTTATCTATCCTTCTTTCAGGGCCCTTGATCCTAGGCAAATGAAACCCAAAATGTCAATCTTTATAAGGCTTTTAGTTTAGAAAGCATCAAAACCCAAAGAAAATAATCTCTAACAGAGGGATATCAGGTGAATAGGGGCTTCATTCCTCCACTTGAGTAGCTCCTCAAATCACAGCATATTTACAGCTACAATCTAATCCACCTCTCTCTAGAGCTAGTCCTTAAAGAGGTCTAAGCTCCTGCAGTCTTTAGGACCCTGGATTGACACAGGATCTCTTATAACTGATAGCTCTCCAGAACCCCATGAAAAGCATCATTTGAACTAAAGACAATGTCATACCCAGAAATAACGATTATATTGAGCCTGGGGCGGGGCGGCGGGAGCAGGAGTGCGAGTGGGGGAGCTAGAAGAGGTCAATGGGGGGGGAAAGGGGCCATACGTAATAATTTGAATAATAAAGATTTTTTTGAATCCACAAAAAAATAAAGTAAAATTTAAAAAAATGATTAGTTGACTATACTGTATGTACATAATCAAGAAAACCCAACCTGAAGCCACCTACTTCCCACATGCACACTAAGGCTGTTGAACTGCACATGGCCAGCTCTTTCTGAGTCCTTTACATTAGTTCTATTGCTTATTTGGTTTGTCAAGTGTAGGCATATGCTTGCTACAATAGGTACCAGATACCAAATGCTTAAGAAAAATTAGAAGAGACACTCTAAAATGAGCAAAAAATTATACTCATTAACTTCATTTTTTTTTTCTGCAACAATGCAAGTATTTGACACTAGCAGCAGAACGAGAGGTCCACTAGAGGCGCATCCGTGTTCCTGGGGAGCTGAGTGACAACAGGCCAGAATATTTCACATGGGGCCTGTCCCAGAAAGCCCAGGTGGCCCCAGGCGTGATCCTGTAAGTTAACTGTCTACTTCCTGTTGTGCAGTAAACTGTCACTAACTGCCTGGAAAAAAACACACACAAACAAACAAACAAAAAACACAAAGACACATGATCTGACCAATATTTGTTCTGCTGGGTGGGATGGGTAAGGCAGACTGGAAAGTATAGACAGAGCCCCACACCACCTCAGTGATTTATAGTGACAATAAGCAGCACATCTGAAACCAGGTGTTCTGGAAAATGTACAGTAGCTACATCAGTAACATCACCCAGAACATGTCTCTAGGACTGGACTTAGGGACAAATGTTCACTGGCCCCAATCCCTTGTCACACATACCTTTTCCCCCATCCCCTTTCTTGGTGTGGACAACAGACTCTGTCCCTAGATTATGAGAAACCCAAGGCCTCCCAGTCTGCCGTGCGCTAAGCTCCCTCACCTGTTCACTGTGCTGGTGGGGAGAGGTGGGAGAGGTGGGGGTGCTGAGAAGCCCCAAGGTGGGCACCACTGCAGCTACTTTGAAGCCATGGGTGGGGGCGAGGGTTGACCCAGCTATCCTCCCACAGCACGTGGCTCTCTATCAGCCTGGGCAGGGGGAGGCTAGTTGAGCCCAGCCTCTCCTGGTCCCACAGGAGAAAGCAAAGACTACCTCCCCTAAGGTGAGCTCCGAGGTGGGAACCCTCTTTCATGTTCCAGGGGTTAAACAATGAAGCCCAAACTCCAGGCACCAGAGGCAGTTTCGGATTTATCTCCCATTAGCTGTCTCACCTTTTCTTCCTAAATTGGAGCCCTAAGACTCAGACATCAAACGTGCAGAGGTAGTTGTGGGATGAACCTCCGGCGGGACTGCACTCTCTCCTGGCTGTGTCCCCCATCTCTGCTGCCAGCCACCTTCACTCGCCCCCAACTGTTCCTTCTAGAGACTCCCAGCAGGACACTCTCTCAGCTGTGGGCAAGAATTCTCTCTGTTGTACATGACAAGTTTCCTAATGGCTGCGAGAGACTCTGGGGGTGGGGAGAGAGGGTGAATATGTCGTAGGCGTGTGTCCTATAATTATAAGGAGCCCACTGAAGCAAACCCAAGTTTACAGGATAAAAATCTGTCATCATACTCTGGCCCAGAGCTTCTCAAACTTCAGCATGTACGCAAACCCCCGGGGACCTATTTAAAATGCAGTTGGCTAAGTGGAGCCTGAGCATCTGCATTTCTGCCTGGGACCTGGGTGGAGTGCACACTGCTGGTGGCTGGACCACATTTTGAGTAGTGAGAGGGCTACAGGCAATTTGGGGTTGGAGGGTCAGCCCACAGTCAAGGAGAACAAACCAGGACATAACGTCTAAGGAAAGACTGGAGATTGCTTCCTGGAACCAGAGGCATCTGGGAGGCACACCAGGGTGCTGACAGTTGGAACTCCCTAGGGCAGTGGTCGGCAAACTGTGGCTCTCGAGCCACATGAGGCTCTTTGGCCCCTTGAGTGTGGCTCTTCCACATAATACCACGGCCTGGGCGAGTCTATTTTGAAGAAGTGGCGTTAGAAGTATAAGTTTAAAATATTTGGCTCTCAAAAGAAATTTCAATCATTGTACTGTTGATATTTGGCTCTGTTGACTAATGAGTTTGCCGACCACTGCCCTAGGACATTCTCAGAGATGAGGGGGAGTGGTTCTCAAACTCTGCTCCTGAGGACACACCGTTTGCCTGGGAGCTGGGCAGCTGGAGCTGTTACTGCAATCAAACCACTTTTGTTTTCTCCCAGACCACTGGGGAGAAATGTTAATGCACTGATTTTGCAAATTTATGTTTTTTACCTCCTATATTTTTTTTTCTCAGCTTTAATTAGAAGCCTTCAAGATTTAGCTATGACAGGATAATCTCTGGTCGGAGAAGGGCAGCTAAATGAGCAAGAGGCAGTAACCCCTGAGGGTCACCACCCTGGGCTCCCCGCACGTCAGCCCTGCTGGCCCCACATGGGTCTGCAGATGGCAGCTGCCTGGGCTCCGGCACAAGCATCAGCCCTCTTTAACTTGCTTTATTTCCACTGGGAAATATAATTATAGGACACACGCCTACAACATATAATATGAGAGAACAAAAGGAGACGTACCCAGAGAATACAGAAAGCGCAAAGGCTGCCTGGCTGGTAGTTGGTCTGTTCAGCTTAAAAAGTTGAGGGAAATTTGCGCATGGGGGTGAGCAAGCGGACTGATGAGAGAAGGAAGTGGGAGGAGCGGAAGATGGCTCTAATCAGGCTGACAGATGACTGGAACCTGTAGGAAATGTGGCCAGGGAGGAATTCTGGGGGGCAGGTGGCCAGAGAACTTTCAGCATTTCACAGTACTGTGATATACTAGTAAAAGCCCTTATAACTTGCCCTAGCTGGTTTGGTTCAGTGGATAGGGCATCGGCCTGCAGACTGAAGGATCCCAGGTTCGATTCCGGTCAAGGACACATGCCCGGGTTGTGAGCTCTATCCCCAGTAGAGGCCATGCAGGAGGCAGCCGATCAATGATTCTCTCTCATCATTGAATATATTTAAAAGCCCTCATAACTTGAACCTCCAGTCGAAGTTATTGCATGCACACATGCACGCATGTGAGGACAGACACACACACACACACACACACACACACACACATACACACACACACACATCAGAGTCTGGCTCAAGATTCTAAAATATCAAACTTACAGGCCCAATTTGCAGGCTTGGGTCCAGATACAGGACCCAACTCCAGGAACAACTTGAAGGGTGTTATTAGACCACATATCACTAGGGGGCGCCCTCATTGGCATACTGTACTGAAAGCCAAGAGAACCTGCCCATCCCCTCCCCTGCCCTCACCCTTCTTGGTTTCTGAAGGGAAGGAAGTAGGTAGGGGAGATAGGTGGCAACAGGGATAAGGGTAGAGGCTCAGGATTGAGTTTAGAAATATGAGACCCACTCCCTTCGGGTGACACCCCCGTATCTTCATAAACAGAGTGGCCAGGTCTCCAGAACAGAAATGTGCCAGGAAATAGACTCACGTCACAAGACAATAACTGCAGTATGCATAAACAAGAATTACCCAGCTTCATTAGGAAAGGACTTATCTCACAGACCAATGCAGCTGTTTCTGCTAACGAGCATTCAACGATGACAAAATCAACAAGCAGGCGGCAAAGGAATACTAATGGAAACCAGAAACGGTCAATCCACTTTGTTAGACAGCTTGATTATATATTTGTGAACCTGTTTATGACTCAATTTTTCATATGTGTATTATAGGTGGCAAAAATCACTCCCCGTTCACACAATGGGTCAATAATTCATGGTGTTTTCAGGAATGACACTATTTCCAAATGCTGGGCACCTGAACCCATCTGTGGATCACTGATTTATAAAAACAGACAATAAATGTGAAATTAGAAGGTCCTGCAAATCCTGGGACATGCGGTCGTCACTCCCACAGCCAAGGTCCCTCTGTCTGCCTAGGGGTATAATGTCCTAATAAAGGATGCCCCACAAACAGCCCTGAAATAAGGAAATCCTATATAATAAAGAACTAATTAGACTGAACAGCAGAACAACCGTCCGGGCGACCTTTGGGACGAAGCCAGGGCTGCGAGGGCCGAGGCCCTTACGCGAATTTCATGCTTCGGGCCTCTAGTTTTCCTATAGCAATCCAACTTGCTCAATCCAAGCTTATCTCCTTATCCTCCAGTTTTAAAGAAACAATTACAGGGACTCTAGACCCCTAAAGCATGTGAGCCACAGGCGACCTCTGCCTTCTGGCCCTGCTTTCCCAGGAACTCCCGACAAGACCTCGCCGTAGCTCACATTTCTGGTGTGCACATACTACTTGGTACATCTCTCTGGGTACAGAGGTTTCCTTCATGCTCCTACAACACTTTCTTGGAGGGGGGCGGGGGGAGGGCGCTTCTATTACGTGGTACTTAAAGTGCTTTTGAGACAGTTTTCCACTGTGTTTTAAAAGCCAGCCCTGGCATGTCTGTAAACATCAGTTCATATTCCTGGAATAGATCTTTTTTGTGTTCCATCCTACTTCCCACAGGGGCACAGATGGCATGTTTTATGTGGTGGCCACTATTTACAAGTCAGCCCCGTGGAGGCCCATGAGATGCCACAAAGGCAGCCCACACAGGAAGACGGCCCCTTGGACACAGACATTTGTCCCGACGGGCCAGGAGTGCCAGGAAAGGACACACCCTCAAAGTACACGGGTGTCTCTGCTGCTGACACACATCCTCTGTCCAGGCCCGGGGGGTCTTGGGCATCCCCAGGAGGCACACGGAGAGGCAGGCTTTGCTGAGTGACGATAGGGTGTGCATAGCCAGTGGCTATAAGCAGAGAAAACAGTACACAAAATGCCCCAAATTGGCTGCAGTTAAAAGCATCAACAAAGCAAATCCTTCTCTGGCCACATTCATTTGCATGTTCATGAGCATCTGCTAGCTGAGTATCAATGTATCTCTCTTTCTATTCTGATGGACGGCCATTAATCACAGTAGACTTGACCTTGTCAGTACTTCAATGAGCGGATAACAGAAGCAGGGTTTTTTTTCTGAGGAGGAGGAGGGTGTGAAGGGGAGAAGAAGCACTTACGCTGAAGAAGCCACTGCTGTCTCTGTCTCAGACTAGGATAGCATTTGCTGAAAATGTCAACAGATTGCTTCTTGAGTTGGAGTTGTGCAGACATCAAAAGCTTATTTTAACAGGGCATTTTACTTAAAATCACTTGGTTGGTGTAGGCATTTAGAATGCCTCTGACTCTATAATTTGGACTAAGAGGTTCTTGTTGAATTTTACTGGTTTAGCATAAATCAGAAGGACATACTGGAATAGACCCCTTCCCATAACCAAAGTCTTTAGGCCATTAATGTAGTAAAATTTGCTCTCTTGTGTTGCATTTTTAGTGGGTTCTCTTTCTTTCCTTTCCTTTTTTTTTTTTTTTTTTTCTTAACGCAGCTTAGTTGCTATGCAGGGGCTTAGCGCTCCTGCATGGGGATCAGTTCCAGACTTTGGTTTGATTTGAAACAAGCCAGGCAAATTTGCCTGAATGTGATTTCAAAAGGTTTTCCTGCATCTCTCATCAGGAGACTGAAGGAAGCTGAAAAGCAAGTCACTATTTGTGTTCAAATAATGCTGGCCTGCTTTCTCCAGTGTTTGTGTGATTCAGTAGACACAGGTCAGGTGGGTGAGCACTGTCCTCTAAGGAGCTACTTTCACCATTTTACTTTTCTTCCAGTGTTTCTTTTTCACTTTCTCCTTCCATATCACACTGATGAGATGTAACTGGAAAAGTTAATGGTAATTGCTCTCATCTCGATTTAGCAAAGAGAGAGAAATGAGTGTAATTTGCAGATGTGAGTGCAGGTCATTACAGGTGTGTTATATTCGTGTATTCATGAGCCCCCCAGGACAGGCATGCTGAGCTATCCAATAACTTTCTTAATGTGTAATTACACACCATCGGACTATAATTGATTAATTGAAAAGAGAATGTAGGCAGATGTGAGGGCAAGACTTCTGCTGCTCATTAAATGAATACGTCCTTGCTTCTCTTTAATAAGTTAAGTGGAACTACTCAAAAGCAATTAAATCAGTAGTGAAGTTCATTAAATTTTAAGTAATTATTGATATTAAATTCTGTAATAAAATTCAAGACTTTGCATATTCTATTTCAAAAAGAATTATAATAATTCTATGGGGAAAATTCAGCAGAATGAGGGTTCCAGAGAAAACTATATCTTGGACCCACTAACATTTCATGTGAAAATCACCTAAGAGAGAGGGAGATGGAAGGGGGAGAGGGTGTTCAACTCTGCTTGTCATTCTAGACCAACCAGAGGGACTGTCTCACTTCAACCTGGAGATGTATTAGTGTTTCCAAAGTAATTCTTTCATTTAAAATCTTAATCATCTACTTGGCACTGGGTGAAAAAGGTGAAGGGATTAAGAAGTACAAATTGGTAGTTACAAAATAGTCACAAGGATGTATATAGTACAACAGAGGGAATATATTCAATAATGTTGCATTATGTATGGTACCAGGTGAGTGCTGGAAAAAACAGGGGGAACGCTTTGTAAAGCATATGATTGTCTAACTACTATGCTGTTCACCTGAAACTAATATAAAATAATGTTGAATGTCAATTGTAATTGAAAAATAAAATTTAAAAACTGAAATATTAATCTAAACATATTTTTAAACCTAATGTCTTGAGTACTACATTTGATGCCTTTTCTTGTAGCTAAATTCAAACATAAACATGAGTATGGAGAGTTGAATGCAATTTGGAGAAAATTCTTCCCAGGCCCTACTCTCTCACTGGGGAAACAAACTTGGGCTTGTTGGGGTGGGAGAGAGGAGGGGATATGCCAGAGTTCAGGGAGGGAGTCACAGAGAGTTCTCAGAGTCCACAGGTGGCTTCCACATCTTCTGCCACTATTCATTCTGCCCAAGAAACTGGTCGGCTCAGAAATGTGTCAGAGAGGAACTAACTCGCCAACGCTGCCACATTCCTGACATTCCTGACACTCCCGACACAGGAGAGACCTTGGAGCCTGAGCAGGCTGTGGAAAAGTGCCAGTGGGAGCCACACCAGTATGGTTGTTCATTTATTCTTATAGTACATGTTTCTTGAGCTCCTATTCAAAGCCTTCATTAGGATGATTTTATATCTATCTATCTATCGATGTGTATCTATATACTATAAAGTAAACATACAAAGATCTTATACAAACTAGAGGTGGAATTCTGTCAAGATGTAGTCCATTTTGCACCCATCCAAGGTGATCTTGTGCCCTGCACATAGTAGGCACTTAATAAAAGCTTGCTGACTGAATGATGGGAGGAATCGATCACATGGGCTCTGAGGAAAGCAGGGGAGTGTGTGGCACTTGCTCAAAGTTCTCTATGTAATTTATGGAAACAGTTAAGAAATGTTAACACTTGGCCCAGATAAGCCAAAAAGATGGTGATGATGGCAGCTGAGAGTGAAGAACTGATTCCAGAACCTTGACGTGTTCCCAGGTTTCTGCTCTAACCATCAGCATCCTTAACAGCCCTGTCATTTCTCTCTTGCAATCTAAAACTTAAAATGCAAGTCCATGTATTGTTGTCATTTTTTTTAAAGAAAGTAGAGTCAACCACATTTATTTTCTAAACTTGTACCAAATCTAAAAATAACTTTGTATGGTTAGTTTCGCAATCTAAAAAGAAATGGTTGTACTTCCATTGTTTACTGGTGCTAACACTTTGATGACATAAGCCAGTCTACTAGACGCAAGATTGTGGGGCTGCTGGTTCCGGGGGGGACCATTGCCATCATGGGTCCCATGAGATGTGTTCCTACTGCAGCCTGACCAGACATAGAGACAGCAAGAGAAATATGTGACTCTTACCATACCCCGAAGGCAGGGAGAAAAGCATTTTACATACACCCTAATTCCTGCTAGAGGAAACATTCCAATCTTCATGCACACATTGTAATTTTAGAAAGCATAATGAAAGCTAAAACTAAATTAGGCTAAATAGGTATATTAGGCTAAGAAAGAACAAAATCAGAGTGTGCAGAAAGACACTAGATCTCCTTTTCTGGTTGCATGTTTTGCTGCTGTAATGTGTCATTTATTGTCCCACAGCTCATTTTAATCTTCAACGGGACCTTGATCATCTGTGAAGGGGAAGCCCAACTCTTTCAAAGAGTTCTAACCACGAGAGATGAGCTCTGGCTTTATCATGTTCAGTAAGTGACATTTTGCTCACATTATTTTAAATTTGTTTCTTTGTTTTTCATTTTTACAACTGTTACAAATCCCAATGTATTCCAGACAGTTAATCACACTAAAAGAAAACTGATTTATCAAATCAATGAAGCGTCTGATTGGTATATTCTGAAACTTGCCAACATATGAACAAAAGATGATGGCCAAAGCAGTGGGTGATGGTGTTCACTTCCAAAAGAAAAGTGGGAGGTACTAAGAAGAATCAGGGAATGTAGGATTATAAGAAATTTAATTTGGGAGATTAACTAGCAAACCCTTTTGGGATGAGTCATTCCTCCAAAATCATTTTCTATTCATCTAATGTTCTATCTTAGTAAACACAATATATTCAATAAGATGAGTTTTCTTTGATGAAGATCCTTGAAAATCTTTAGGTTCATTACTGGAGCAATCCCAGATCTTCTTTTACAGTCTATACAGGCACAAATTGTAAAGAATAAGCTAAGTCCACACAATCGAAAGCTATATATCATAAGCTTTTTTTCTTCCTTTTGAAAAGACAAGGATTCTGAATACTCATGTGAGTCTCACTTATTGACATTTCCTTCTTTCTCTTAAAAGTTGAGTACAAAGGGAACTCATACAAGTTAACAAAAGGAAGATAAACAATCCAATCAAAAAACGGGCAAAGGACCTAAATTGACCCTTTTCAAAAGAGGACATACAGAAGGCCCAGAGACAAATGAAAACATGCTCAAAGTCACTAATCATCTGAGAGATGCAAATCAAAACGACAATGAGGTACCATCTCACACCTGTCAGAATGGCTATCAACAACAAATCAACAAACGGACAAGTGCTGGGGAGGATGTGGAGAAAAAGGAACCCTCGTGCACTGCTGGTGGGAATGCAGACTGGTGCAGCCACTGTGGAGAACAGCATGGAGTTTCCTCAAAAAACTAAAAATGGAACTCCCATTTGACCCAGTAATCCCACTTCTAGGAATATATTCCAATAAACTAGAAACACCAAACAGAAAGGATATATGCACCCCTGTGTTCATAGCAGCACAATTTACAATAGCTAAGATTTGGAAACAGCCTAAGTGCCCATCAGCAGATGAGTAAATTAGAAAACTGAGGTACATCTACACAATGGAATACTATGCTGCTGTAAAAAGGAAGGAACTCCTACCATTCACAATAGCATGGATAGACCTGGAGAGCATTATGCTAAGCGAAATAAGCCAGGCAATGAAAGAAAAATACCACATGATCTCACTCAGTTGTGGAATATAATGAACAACATAAACTCATGAACAAAAACAGATCCAGAGACAGAGAAGAATCAATCAGATGGTCAAGCCTCAGAGGGAATGTAGGGGAGGGTGGAGGGAAGGGGGAGAGATCAACCAAAGGACTTGTATGCATGCATATAAGCCTAACCAATGGACACAGACACTAGGGGGGTGAGGGCACGAGCTGAGGGGTGGGGGGTGGAGCAATAAAGGGATAAGGACACATATGTAATACCTTAATCAATAAAGAAAAAAATAAACTACGAAAAAAAAAAGTTGAGTACAAAAAAAGAGATTGTATTCCCTTTGTTACCTTTTATTGAGTGCTCATTATATGCCACACACTGTATATGGAGTATCTCCTTTAGCTTTTGCAGGAACTCTCAGTGGTGTATACAGCTATTATTTCTATGTTAGAGATGCAGAAACGGGCCTTCCCAAGGCCACAAAGCTAGTAACCACATAGCCAGGAAGTGGACCAGGCCAGCATGATTCAAGGGCCCACATACTACACTGCCTCCCTTGTGCTGTTTTCAGGGGGCAGGGGCGATGGCATTCTTGTAAAGGGAGATTCCATTCCTCGTTAAATTATCCAAATTTAAGAAACTGTTTACCCTACTTTATATTTTTACAGTCTAAATCATACCGATTCCTGAGTCGTTCTGTATCAGAAAGGTTTTGAGCTTCAGTTGCTTGCTTCTACATTGACCCTGTTTTTCTCATTGCACACAACTAGCTGCTCAATTAAGACTGTTGTCCAAAATCTAAATTTACAAACAAATTGCCTTAAGATGAAATCTTGGCCGGTTATTTATATCACATGGCCATGAGAACTCAACGATCAATATTTTTGGACAATCGTCCGCAGTCTCGTCCTCGCCTTCCCAGCTGTGAGAAGCCTCTGTCCTCATGATGGTGTGCCCGGACTGTTTCAGCCGCCTTCCGGAAGGCTCCCTGCTGCCAACCTGGGAAAGCACTGCTTTCATAACAGTGCTCTCCGGCTCGGGTACCTAATATAGATCCCCTTAGCCCGAAACACCAAATGTAAAATTAATGGATTAGTTCTCACTGTTTTTATTATCCGACCACAACCTACCAAGTTACTGCTATTCTCACCACTTTTAAAGTGATGCCAGTCCAGGCAGTCTCTCCACTGGACCCCGTGTACTGGCTGCTCATCTCCCTCACCATCAGTCAACCCGGGGATACCCTGCCATTCCCACCCGCCCTCCAAGGACCAGCCCAGATGCCACCTCCTCTACGAATCTATTCCTGATGGCTCCAGCTGCCATCTCTTCCCCATCAAAGGGCCCTCTACTTCCTCTTTGCACATAGACCATGTTAATATGTATTTCTATTCTCTAATCACCACCCCACCCCACCCCACCCCCCATCCGGCACTTTACACTGGAAGTTCCTATAAGCACAGTTTGCTTGTAAACTCCTGATGAGAAGGGCCCACGTTTTATACTTTGTTTGCACTGCAACGGACTCTGTAGGACAGCACTGAGGAGACCAAAAGACCAATGTCTTCAAAACCTGGGCAGGCACCCAGTCTCAAATTCATTCCACTTTCTGAGCTGTGTCCATGACACCAAATACCCAGATTTTAAAAATCAGTTTTAAATCTTTATAGACATTATCTTCATGCGGCGTGTACAAAAGAATAAATTAGAGATATAAAAAGCTATTCAGACCCAATAAACCAGGGAGGAAATATCCCTCAAGAAAAAGTCTTTGGGGGCTGAATGATCAAAATTGTCTGTCTCCATCAATGCAACTCAATTTTCAACTCGGCTGATTTGATGACAGTCAGAACAGTGTTTAAAAATCAAAATGCTAAGGAAAAAAATGAAAATAAAAATTTCATTACAACTGTCTTTTTCCATGTTATTTACTTTTATGTACTCATATGTAAACATCAAATTATTATAGAAAAAAATACTGCATCAGTGATTGAGATGTCACTGCCATAGGCTGATAAGCACTTTTATAATGCTCTACTTTCATTCTCCTTTACATACCCAGCCATATTTCTAAATAAATTTGCCTTCAGATATTGCATTTTATGTGTGTATATATGCAATGATATTGCATATTTTCAAAATTCAAGCTACCTGGCAAATATGTAAATATTTATCTAAGCCACAAATGGTGTTTAGTTCCCTGAGAGTCTCCTTACACATTTATCAAACAATTTAGAAGTTAAAAGCACCACTTGTTTAAATGGCTATATAACGAATGCCCCCAAAGTATTGCATATATCTTAATAATGCGGATACCTTTTATACAAAGGCCTTATCCTAGCACATGCTTGGTATTTACACACTGCCTCCCTTCCCATCTCAGGCATTGACACTTACGAATATTCCTGTGGTTTTTCCCGACCTGTTCACACAAAGAAGTGTATAACAGACCCTGCTGCAATATCAGAGTCAAATTCAAACTTTCCATTCAAAGCAAACCACACTATATTGAGACCCGAACACTAAAGAACAGCAGAGTATTTCACATACTAAGCTCAGGGTGTGACTTTACCTATACAGGTTGACATTTTGAGTGTGGATTCTAAAATTGGAAGGGTAGGAAATGCACCCACGTGTACTTGTCTCTTCTATCAGTTGGGAACCTAAGAGATGATGGTAATGGAGAGGATAATGAATAGGGGCATCCTAATTTATTAAAAGCAGTTATTTTGTCCCAATGAAATATACAGTTTGTTCTGTTGAGAGAAAGAAATAATTGCTCCTCTACCAATGTATCTTCGTGAAATTCAAGAGAAATATTCATAGATACGCAATCCAAAGTGGAACATTAAGCACATTCTGGACAATGAAGACAAAAGCACTGCTTATTATTTTAAAACTGGCTTCTCTGGGGTATGTCTTAATGGATCCAACGTTTCACTTGAAAGAATGAGCAAAGCCATCTACCAGCTCCACTGAAGGGTAAGTATACACACAGCAGCAACATGCTCAGCCAGGACAACCACAGGCCAACCCTCCGCTCCGCCTTGTCAGTGGCTGGTGCACAATCCAGAACCAACCTTAAGCATTTCCTTCTTACCTGAACTAGAACCAGGGGGATATGTTATTGCATACATTCATTCAACAAAGTATAACTGAGCACCTACCTCCACAGTTCATTAAATCTATATCACCATTGATTAAGATGCCATTCTGTTCTACCACCAGGGAAAAACATAGCCAATTAAAAATGTTTTTCTCATTTGTGCTACGCAATCAATGGTAATATGCAATCCCATTTCTGAGATGCTAAAATGTTTGAAAGGAAAAGTGCCTCTTAGACTCCATGAAACATGGTGTGGGCATGCATGATCCTCAGGGGCACAGCGAGGACAAGAAAGCTCCTGCCCCACAGAGCCCTCAGCCAGAGGGAGCCTCGTCTGGAATTACAAGGTGTCTCAACGCCTGGTTATGTGTGGCCATGCAGGAGGGAGGAGTAGCTAGGAAAGGGCCCTCCAGGAAAGCCCGACACCTCAGACCAGAGGAGCAGGAAGCATACAAAAAACACGATCATTAAAGAAACTTCAAGCCAAATGCAATGAGAAAGTACATTATTTTAAAGACTCTGGTTTGCCTGAATCTGCTCACTTGCAGCTTAACCATGGGCTTCTATCTACCTTCTTCCCTTTTAAAATTCCCTCTCACCAGTCCCACATCTCCACATCCCCATCTCCAATTTCTTGTCTCCTTTATTACTCACATATGTCATTCATCTCAACTCCAAATGTTTTTTATACCCTTTCCCTTTGTCTCCCAAGAGACTTCCATTAGCTTGTTCTTCCAGCCATAAATCAAGCTCATGACTGAATATGATTAATATTAGCTCTGGCTGGTTACTTGCACAATTTTATATTGATAATTGATATCCTATCTGATTTTCTGGTTTTGCTTGATATATGACCTAGAGTTTCCATGAAGCCATCAAAGGCGAATTCTCTTTGGTATTTTAGGTAACTGTTCAGATTTAGCAATTAAAACAACGAGAGGAATTGTGATTGACATCTGACTCCAGTATGCTACTTGTTGGCTAGAATCCTCCAAGATAGCAGATCAGTGCACTCTGCAGACTACAACTGCAACAAATCAAAAGAGCCCAAGCCTTTTAAAAATGACCTTACTCATTACAAAAAGAAATCAAAATCTTCAAAAGAAGAATTAGCACTTATTATACATGATCTATTGCTGTCAGATAAAAATAATACACTCAAAAGCTGGTATCACATTGAAAAGTATGTTTTCTATAGTCTACCAAATTAAAACATATGTTTTGATTCCTTTTCCCTCAATGTATTATGCATTGGGAATCCTCAAACACTGACATGCCTTTCTGAATAAATTCCCCTTCCTAATATTCCCACTGATATCCTCTCTAGCTTCAGAATTCTACAAATGAATTGTTACTATAAGGAAGCTAGAAAATGTGATTCTGAATTAATTTCTTCATTCATTCCCCAAAACATAGATTGAATCCCTTCTGTAGCCCTGAGATGGAACACTGCATCGCACCTGGCTGTCACCCTGAGAAGGTGGCAGTGTGTCTGTCTTGTCCTAAGTATAGGCCAGAGATGTGGGTCAAGCCTCAGCTCTGTGACCCTCTCCTCCCTCCTCCAGAGCAAAGAGTAGCATCTCTCAATTTTAATTCCACACCTGTAAAATGGAAATAGCAATATCTACCAACTTAGCAAAGTTATGGAAAATAAAGAATCTAAAAAGGGCCTGTAAAGACTGAGCACAGTGCTGGCCTGTTGGATGCATCCCATAAAGGATGGTTTCCTGTCTCCTTCCCTTCACAGGATTATCAGATGCACAACCCTTTGCTATTGTAGATACTTCCATGTATAAATTACATTTTTTCCTTTCCTTTGCATTTATTTTTCTTAGTTACATATTTCTAAGATTAAAAATTTTACTATTAAATGGTAGTAAAAGAAGAGTTCCTGGATCATGTAGAGTCTTCCTTGAGAGTTTTATCTATATATATAAAAGCCTAAGCAAGCATTACAACTGAACAACTGGAACAACTGGTCCACCAGTTGCTATGATGCACACTGACCACCAGGGAGCAGACGCTCAACACAGGAGCTGCCCCCTGGTGGTCAGTGTGCTCCCACAGCCAACCTCCCTCAGCCCCTCCCCCCAGGCCAGCCAGCCCCATTGGCCATGATCAGGGGGCCAGCCAGCCAACCTTCTGCAGTCCCCCCCACCCCCAGCCAGGCGGCCCCCCAATAGGCCTCAATTGCCAGCCAGGCTGAAGGACCCCACCATGCACAAATTCGTGCACTGGCCTCTAGTGTGTGTGTGTGTGTGTGTGTGTGTGTGTGTGTGTGTGTGTGTATATATATATATATATATATATGCCTCAGCTCAAAGAATTATCTGCATAATGTATCTTGTCCATCTCACTGTCCACAAGGAAATTCTGTGGCATTTGCATGTAAATATGCCTACTCAAGACTTTCAGATAATCTATTGCTAAAAAATTTGGCCAAGTGGTAGTCTATAATATGATTGAAAGTAAGCAACCTTAGAAGAAATAATTATAATCATAATCACAACATTGATTGAGTGCCAACTGTTTGCCAAATACCATTCTAAGTATCTATGGGTATTCATTCATTTAGACCTCACACCAATCTTATCAGATAGGTAAAACTGTCCTCATTTTATAGATAAGGACACAGAGAGATCCAGTGACTTGCCCAAAGTCTCATGGCCAGTGGGTGGAGTGGTAGAGATTCCTGAATTTGAACCAAACAGCCTGGCTCAAGAGTCTAAGCTCTTCACTCCAATACCATACTATTTCTTGGAATTTTTTTATTCTTCTTGAAAAGTATTCCAACATTACAGTACCTCACAAATCAGCAACATCTGCTATGCAGTCAACAGCATCTCTAGTATCCTCAGCATAAACAGGCAACTGAGTGGATGGTCAGGGGTTTCTCTGAAGTTCTTTGTTCTAAATTAAAATATTACATATGGGCTTCTATCCAAACCAATTAGGAAGAAACTCTTTAAAGAGAGTCTACAGAAAAAAGGCAAGTACTCCCAGCACCTGCCTAACATTACAAATAAACTAATGCCACCTTCTAGCTCCATTTTATTAGTAATAAGACTACTGCTTATTAAACATTCATTGCATGGCAGGCATACTAAGTCCTTCATAGACATGATCTTGCTTACTCCTCAAAACGACCCCAGGAGGTAGGTACTGTAATTTATCCTCATTTTATTGATAAAGACACTGGGCTCAGAGCAGATAAGAAACGTGCTCAGGTTGCAAACTGGTCTATCTACAGAGCTGGGGTCAAGCACTCACTCTTACCCACCACACCACGGGGTCTCCCTTGAAGAACACATGGTCCCTAACACCTCTCTCTGGCTCTAAGAACCACTGCCGTGTACTGTGTGAAAAGCCAGCATGAAGCCCAAACCACTATGCCTCTGATATTTTTGTGCAATGGCCATGAAACTAGGCAAAGATCTCCATGCCAGGAACCAAGGATTGCCAAGCAAATCAGGCTCCCTGGCCCTAAGAAAAGTCCTTTTACCAGGGCAGAGGCTGGGGAACTCTAGCCCTCCCCCTGATGGCTTCTCCCCCAAATACACTAAAAAAAACACGAGTTAAAAGAGGGTTTGCATGGGTGGGAGGTGAAGGCAGATGGTCTACTGTGGTACAGAGGGTCTTTGTATAAGACAAGAAGGCTCTGGAACCACGAGACCATAGCCACCGTGAGAGCCAAGAGGCTGAAAAGAAAGAGAGAGAAGCAGCAGACCCAGCTGGGGAGTGAGGTGAAACAAGGCACAGATGGAAGCCGAGGAATGAGCAGGTGACAGGACGGCTTAAGCAGACTCCACCCCTCTATTTGGGCTAAAGCCTAGATGGTCTTGCTGGGGAGCACACTGTGCTACCTTTATTGGACATGACCTGGCTCAATCTCATGTTGATCCATGTCTTTCTAAAAAGTTTTATTTTTCTCAAACATAATTCAGAAAACTGGAGGTGCACAATCGCCCCCCACTAAAGGGAACTAGAGGGTGAGAGGAAAAGTGGTGGGCTAGGCCAGTGGTCAGCAAACTGCGGCTCATGAGCCACATGCGGCTCTTTGGCCCCTTGAGTGTGGCTCTTCCACAAAATACCACGTGCGGGCACGCATGTACAGTGCGATTGAAACTTCGTGACCCATGCGCAGAAGTCGGTTTTCGGCCAGGGCAAGTCTATTTTGAAGAAGTGGCATTAGAACACTCAAGGGGACAAAGAGCCGCATGTGGCTCGCGAGCCGCAGTTTGCCGACCACTGGGCTAGGCCAACGCTCTCTAGACAGCAACCAGCCCTGGGTTTTTCTGGGTCATTTTACACTTTGGGGGCTTTCACTATTACTCTGTCAGGAAACTGGGCACACAGAGTACTCTATATATGCATATGTCATGTGATACTTAATTTTATGACGGGAGGCCGAGTGTGTCACCTGGAATTTGAATTCTCAGTGCCAGTGCTGCTCAGTGGCAACATCAAAGAAACTATACAAATTCAAGTTGAGCTGGGTCATGAATCTGGCTTCCTGTGGGGGGAGGGGGGGTACTGTTGGTTAATTGCGCCCACTTTGAAAAGCTTATCAAGTTTCAGGTGAAATGTGGCAGTTTCTATCACCTTTTGGTCATTCGCATTATGTCCCCATGCTCTAGCAGGAAAGTTCTAACAACAGCTAGGATGTGACAGCAATCCATAATTTCTCCTCATTGCTGCATAAGAGAGCTGGGCTGGGCTGCAAAGAGAGCTGCTCTTACCCTATATATTAAAAGGCTAATACGCAAATTGACCGAACTGCCAACGACCACCAGGGGAAAGACGCTCAATGCAGGAGCTGCCCCCTGGTGGTCAGTGCGCTCCCACGGGGGAGCGCCGCTCAGCCAGAAGCAAGCTCAGGGCTGGCGTGTGCAGCAGCAGTGGTGGGAACCTCTGCCACCTCTGGGCAGCACTAAGGACCCCTTGGGGGATGTCTGCCTGCTGGCTATCCCCTGAGGGGTCCTGGACTGCGAGAGGGCACAGGCCAGGCTGATGGACCCCCCCACTCCCAGTGCACGAATGTCGTGCACTAGGCCTCTAGTTTTTAAATAAATGCATTTAGAACCAGGGGCCTGAGCGTGAAGAAGACTCAAGTCTTCACCTGGCACCGTGGTATGTTTTTCAGCACAAGGGCTTTTTTTTTACTGGATCTGACTGTCCAAGTCTTACAAGGTTGTGCTGAGCAGGGAGGGAAAAGAAAACTGGGTAACCAACTTTGTTTTACGTATACATTGTCCCAAAGCTCCAATTCCCCAATGAATTATTTCCAGACAGAGAAGTGGGGTGCTAAAGTGTTTACAAAAGAACAAGCAAACAAATAGATTGGCTTCACAATATTCCAGCAGAATAAAAGGGGGTAGGGGGGTTGGGTTGAGGGTAAAGGGATAGATGAAGCAAGATTAAGAATTGATCTTTGTTGGAGCTGAATGACAGGTATATGGGCTGTCACCATATGACTGTCTATTCTACTTTTGTGTATGTTGGAAATATTCCGTAATAATTTTTTTTTTTTAATCCACAGAAGTACTAGGAGTTTCCATGAAGTACAACTACTTATGTCCAGACTTGCTAGGGTGGGGTCAGTTACTGACACCTCTGCAAATGGACCGCCTGCCAACTCACTCCTTATCCTTCAAGTATTCTACCCTCCAGCCAACCTAGATGCCAACTGAGGTGTGGGTCACCTGGCCTGTACTTTCCCACCTCCTCGCCTTTGCCCATGCTATTTCCCTCTGCCTGGAACCCCTCTCCTCTTATACCCCTGCTCCGACTATCAAAATCCAACCCATGTAAGGCCTAGATCAAAGCTATCCCCTTTGGAAAGTCTCTAATTACTGCATGTGGAAGTAATCTCTTCCTCCTGAGGACTCCAGAGCTTTGCCTGTGCTCTCCTGGGGCACAGCTCACTGGGTAATGATAACAGTCATGAGAATAAGAAGAATCATAATAATAGCAGCTAATATGTTACTGTGTGCCAGGCACTTTAAGTATGTCATCACTTTCAATCCTTACAACATCCTCTGCGGTTACTACCATTTATTATTACATTGAACAGATGAAGATCTGAAGCTCGGAGAAGTCCAAGGGTGAAACAGATCCAACGTGACGTGATGCCAGATGTGGCGCCATAAATGTTAAGCCTTTGTGCCCATGATCCTCACGCTATACCGTCAGAGTGACGTAGCGTAAATTAAAGTCTAGCTGGGGCAAAATTCTAACCTTCAGAAAGATCTGAGAGTCCACGTTCCTGATGACTGTAAGACTGTTTAGCCTCGTCTTCCTACTGAATTGTGAGCTCCTTCAGGGCAGGGACTGGGCCTTATTCTATGTTGTGTGTCCACAAGCACGGTCTGGTGTGGTGCCTTACACACAGAAGATGCTCCATAACGTCTTGTTAACTGCACCCTGGATTACTACAGAGCTGTCTGTGTTCGCAGTGCCGAGGAAGCACTAGGTCCAGTAATCTACCTGTCTGCCTGCACAAGGAAATGAGATGGAAATCAGCCCCCTGGACTGCCTTAAGCATCTCTCCTCCCCAACATCTCCCAGCATGTCCAGAAGGCCACGAAACTAAAATAGTTATCTTCTCCCTATGCTGGCACTGTAAGTGACCAGAAAGAATTCTTCCCCGTGCTATTTTTGTTCACCTCCCAGCTGTGGGTCCCTCCCTCTCCCTCTGTAAACCCCCATCCCTCACAGCCTTAGGAAACGCCAAGGGAGTTGGACTTTGTCTAGATAATGTCTTGGGAATCTGAAACTGAGGAAGACAGGCTGATCCCGCCCCCCACCACCCCCAACTCCCAAGTTTCCTTTCTCTTACTTCCCCTTTCAGACTTGCTAAACCTGCTTTCTTCCCAACCAAACTACACTGCATCGTTGCTGCTGTTCTTTGACTATAGTTGGACCTTCTTCCTGAATGCAGTGATGTTCTCTGGACGGGCCCTAAACACTTGGGGAATAGGCTCAGTTGCCTTCAGTTCCTTCCCCCAAACCCTTTCCACATTTTTCTTCTAGCTACAGTCTTCTCCCTCCAAGGACCCTGCTAATGTTGTGACTCTGCAAGGTCTTACTCCCAGCTGGCTCTCAGGAACTGAGAAAGTACTGGCTGATGAGAAGGTGTGAGCTCATAATATGATTAAGGCCCTCCTCTCTAGCTCTTCATCCAACTCCCACCATCGATATGAGCATTTCCATCGAGGAAAGGAGAAGGCCTAGTCCCAAAAGAATGCGGCAATAATGGTAAAGGGACCAACACTGGTGTTGAAATTTGGGGCAAAGGGTTCGCCTTCCAGCCATGAGCTCCTTATCACCTGGGAGCCTAGAAGTAACCTGTGCCCTCAATGCTTTCTCGTAAGAGCTATTGGCACCCCCAGGACACCCCCCGCCCCCCACTTTGTAAACTGCCCACTGCTCTTGCTGCAGTGAGCCATGCACGATGGCAGAACCACCCTTAAGCTAAGAAAGCACTTTGGAGCGGGCCTGCAACCTCCTCTCGTGAATTTGCTCTGAGCTGCACTAAGAACTCTCAGAGGACTTCCTGTTTCTTTCTTAATAATGAACAGGTCTCTTTCATATAGAAGCAAAGCTTCTCAGGGCTTCCTAACCAGCCAAAAACCACTGCTTCTCTTCAGCTAAAAAAATAAATAAAATAAATTGATTTCTCCTTGGAGACATAAGCTTACTTGTTGTTTTTTTTTTCTTCTCCTTTTTCTCTTATCATATGCTGACCAAAATAAAACATTTCCAACAGTGGCTTAGAAGAACTAAGATTGTACCAATCTCTCAAAACGACTGCCAACACAATGCTGTGCTTAAGCACAGCAAGGGCTAAACATACATTTCCTCTAAAGATAGCTGAAGAACACTTCACATGTACGTTTTACTTTTCCTCTAGTATACAATGACCACAACCAAGACTCGGGCACATTCATTTTTCTAGTAAATAGAAAAAACAAAAACAAAAAACAAATATGGCATAGCACTCGTAACAATTTATCCAAAAAGTAGTAAGTGACTCCCCAAAGCATTCTGATACCAAAACATAGCCTACATGGCCCCTCTGGTTTCCTGCTGGATAACATTAAAACGGAACCGAATGAAAAGGGTTTCCCCCGAAGAGGTAATGCTAGCAGGCCTGGAAGCTTAAGAGCCCTAAGATAAAATACAAGGCAGCTCCATTTTCAGGGGGAAAACTGCATTTACAAGCAGCAAATTTGCCTGCGGATTGGCTGGTCAAGGGACTCCACGCAGAGAATGAGGGGTGCTATTGTAACCGCGCAGACGGTGGGGCTGGGAAAGGAGTTTCTTGCTGTCAACATCTAACTACTGCGGCTGGACTGGGTAAAAGCTGTATTTTTCTCTCTTCTCCTGCTCTTTGGACACTTTGTGTTTAATGAATACTTGGTATCAGAGCTAAGTCCAAACACTGTTACATGTGGGATTTCCTAATGCTGAGACCTGGCAGGGCGGCACTGTGTTCTGCCAAAAAACTAAACAGGAATGAGACTACCTCGAAATGTAACAACTGGGCATCCTCGTTCTCTTTCAGCGTTTTCATTTAGTGGGAGCAAATGCGTTGCTTTAATGCAATTGAAAAGAAAAGAACATTTTGGGACAACATAGCTCGATCCCTCATAAAGCTTCATTTTCCAAAGCAGTATGTGAATCTCTAAATAAATGACAATTCATTCTCTGTTTACTTTAGGTAAACAGAAAACGCATTGCGGAGTACTCATTTTCAAACGCTAATCAAGAACATTAGGTCCCAACAGATTCATTTAATAGAAATATAATAGGCATTCCTGCTTGCTTTTCATCTTGTCTCGCTGTAAATGCTAAAATGAACAGCAAATTAACCCTGCGTTGGAACGGAGTCCCTGTCACAGCTGATATCCTCTCTCTCACGACTTGTAAACATCCCCGCATCCTGTCGCTGCTTTGACTTCTGCTTAGGAGAGACGAAAGTGCCTGATTGAGTTTGGCAAGAGGCTGTAGGAATACTTGAATGCTAAAGGGAGTACTGCATGTCAACCCTGCTATCTTTCCTAGGAGAACAAAATATTACCACGTCGTCTCCTAAAATAGTGTACAATTAGGAAGTAGGAGGAGGGTGGGGGTGGGACTGTTTTTTTCCAAGCTCCATGTAATCAACTGCATTTCTCTATATTTTTAACTTTACTAGCCATTCTCCAAACGGCTGCTTATAAACTACTATACAAAACAAGCTAATAAAGACAGGGCCATCCAAGCTCTATAATCAGATATAAAAGATTTGCAAACAACTTGAGATCTTATAATTAATATTCAGAGATATCAGAATTAGCATTTAGAACTCTATACAGAAAAAACTATAATACTTCATAAATTATGTAATAATGAACAAACCCTTTCAAAAACTGTTTTCACTGTGCTAAAGTAACATTCTAGACTTGTTGTAAGTATATTATTCTTACAAGTAGTTCGCAGTTATTCTTGAAGGCAAGCCTTGGAGTTTCCTTAGCATAGTGCTGCTGGGGGAAATTTTCAGCATGTCCATCTTCATCTCTAGCCTGAAGGGAAATATAATGGCCTATTTAGGGACTTACAAATAATGGAAGAAAAAAAAAAAGCTAAAAGCATAACAGCTCAGATCATTAAACAAACGGGAATCCAGAAATAACAACATCATTAAGAAGTTTGTTTAAACACGCAGTATGCCTTTTACATATCAAAATTTGGGCTTTATTTTTCTTTACATGGTTTAGTTTGAACATGCAAATTCCTTGTGGTGCAATATTTAACATGTTTAAATATTAAGCAAACCAACATAAAATAATTTTGTTGGAAATTGCCACCACTTCAGTCTTTCAGTGACTTTGGTTGTACGTTTAGGATTATCTGACATACATATGTGTTTAAACTTTTTGGCATGCTTAAGCAATCTCTAGATAATGCACTTTAAAAAAATTCTGATAGCAAGGCCATAAGAAAAGCAATTTGCATAGTTATATTTTGCATTGTAATACTATTAGAGATAAACTGATTCCCCTCGATTTTTAAATAAAAATCCGAAAGGAGCAATGATCTCGTAAGAACAATGATTCTTCAATCAAATGCAGTAAAAAATAGATTTAGTTAAGAAGCTGCATTAAAAGTTACTGGTTATTTTGATCTACGCTGTTAATTAAGAAAGCTGAAGTGTACATGGAGACATGAACAGAACCCATCAGCAATACCGCTTGCATACAGTCTTCTCTTTCTAATCTCCACCGGTTGCTGGTTTGGAGTTGGAGAGAAGGGAGAGGTAGGTGAAAGGAGGCGTGTCTGCAGCACACTCATTAAATCACTCATTTAGGTGACACTTGCACTCCGCTCTGCTCTCATCTCATCGTAGCCCTAACTGCTCTCTCCTTCCTGGCCTCCTGAAATTCACAGCTGAGCTGTCTCCCTCACATATGGCTTGCATATAATTATGCATATTCCATTTTGCACTGCATTAAAATGATGAGCTCCTGGCTCCCTGCCAGCTGGTTTTTAAAAGCCCAAGTGAAGTAGGAAAGAGGAGAGAAACACAGGGAGAGCTGCACAGGAAGCAGCAGGTAGTTCTGTCTGCTGTCTCTTTAGATAAAATGTATGTCTGGCACCAAGGGAGCAGCTGAGAACTACCTGTTGTGATGTATGGATGGAGGCGGAGGAAACAATGAGCGCGCGTCTGAGGCACGGCGATGACAGCGCCCGTGGGTTGTTTCTCCCCTAATGGAGTGAAATCTTCCCGCTGACAAGCGTCACTCAGAGCTCCTGAGCTGGACGGGGATTGTCCTTCTAGAAAGGGATCCGTATTTGGTGCAATCGAGAATGGATAGCCTTTGTTTTTAATAAAGGTTTCTGCTACTCATGGCAGGGTGGGAACTGGATTCAATTTGGAAGTGGAATGTCACAGGCGGTAATATGTGGGCTTCGAGAAGTTTGTGAGGGGGAGAGGAGAGATGGCTCTGTTTTGGTTTCATTTTTGAGGTTGATCAATATCGCTGGGATTTAGTGCCTTTGTATGGTACCCCCACCACCACCACCACCACCACCGCCACCACCACCACCACCGCCCAATCAGAGTAAAATAAAAACACAGTGAAAAGACTGGACTACATGTGACGGAGAAACCAGTGATGTTCCTTCTCACTGCATCAGTGCTAGTCCGCAGCTCCATGAGGGTTTCACATCGCCTTAAAGGGGGCCCGTGTTAATGTGGAGTGTATACGAAAGGGCAGGTGTAAGAAGGTAGTAAAATGCTGATGGGCAGGACAATGTCAGATTCCTCACAGCTGAAACGTAAGCCACTCTGTGAGGCACAGGTCTTTCGAAGGCAGGGGTATCTTTTTTATCTCTCTTACTCTGCCAGGCCCCGTGCCTTATTTTCACTCGATACTTAACAAACATTTAGGTGATGGGGGGAAAAAACCCCATACAAGGATTGTAACTAGACCCTACCATAAACAACTCTGTAGAAAAATGCCACCTCAAAATATGCTAAGCTTGGTGGGAGGTTTATTATTTTCCTGATGCACTGGAATACATATGCTTGGAAACACACTTTGCAGATAGTTTACGAGGGCTACTATTTACATATGTACGTCTACACTCAATATATATGTATCTTGTGTATAAATATTCATAAGGTGGAATATGTTTATTATGCATGTACTATCTATACACATTCATACACACCAGATGCCTGGGGATATTTTCAACATTAGTGGGAAACATACATTCATTCCACTTATATGTAAGGTGCTCACAGGGCTTTTTATGTGTTTTAAAGGAAGAAAACAAATCGAAGGCTTGAATGTGCTTCCTCAAAAAGGCTACGGATTTCATATAAAGCCTCATAATCTAGGAGGTTAAGTAAAGCAGCAGCGTAAGAGACCGGAGAGGGGATTTGCGGTGGTTGGAAGTGGAGACAGAACGCAAGACACTTGCTTCTTTATTGAGACTTGTATCTGCCTCTGCAGCCAACTCCCAGGGCCGTGGGCACGCTCTGCCTCTGACAACCAACCTGATTCTGGGCCCAGGGAGCGCCGCTGGCCGTGTTTCCACCGCGCGCCACAGATGGAAAGCGCACAGCGTGCCGGGAGACAGGCACGACCACCCCACGTGGGTGTGCACACACACACTCACACTCCTGTCTCCAAAGTGGCTCTCTGTGCATCCTGAAGATTGTTAAGGTAAATTTTTCTATCATTCTTACCTGGCTAAAGTAAAATGATCTCATGCGTGTATGGCAGTAGTTCTCTATACTGGCTGCCTGTTAGAATCATCTGGGCTGGTTCTTTTTCTAACATATTGGTCACCTTTCTAAGATCCTGATTTAATTGGTCCAGAGTGTTTTTGTGGGTTTTGTGTTGTTGTTGTTGTTTTTAATAAAAAGCTCCCAGGTGATGGTAATGTTCAGGCGGGGCTGAGAACACTGATCTAAGGAGAGTGCCAACTGGTATCAGGAGGAGGCTCTTGGCAGTTTTCAGAACAGTCTCCAACTACATCGGAGTAACCTGCTCGAAACCCCCCTGAGGTGGGTCTCACCCTAAAGATTCAAGAAATGACTTGACTAGCTACTTGTGGGTAAAAAATTATCTTTAGTTTCTGGTGTAACGAATAATCTTAGAAGAACTACTAGACCCTTCGTAAGAGGCCTTCCTGGGCCTCTTGAACCAAGTCCCATATCTCCACTCTGCCCTCTCTTGGACGAGGCACAGGTGCGCCTTCCGCTGCGTGGTGGGATGTTGGCCTCTTTCACTAGACTGGGAGCTCCCTGAGGGGAGGATGGTGGAGCCACGGCCGGGTACGCAGTAAGTGCTCTGGAGGTGTGGGTTCCATCATCATTCCACAGCAGCAACTTGGTGACAATGACAGACAAAATCTGAGGGAACTTCCTTACCCTCCATGTCAAATCATGTTACAACATTTTAGAACCTCTTATACAGGGAAGCCAGGGCCTTCTTCTCCATCTGTCCCATTTGGGCTGGCAGACAATAAGATCTGCCGGCGGGGGCAGGGAGGAAGACAGAGAGAGCTGATGACCCCTTCAGGGAGGGGTGTTTGAGCCCTGAAGATGCTCAGAGTCACCGGTCATGGTAATAGTATAAAGCCGGCCGGCATTCAGCTGGCCTTATTAGTGTTCTTAAACCCTCTGTGGACGATGCCTTCTCTAATTGCCTGTCTCGGGCAGACCACCCTACTGCCAGCTCTGGGGATCCACGGGCCAGGAGGCCTGTGCTGATGTCTGACTTTGTTCTGGAATGACCCGTTCTAACATAGGAAATGCCCAGCTAGTCATAATGAACTAACTCTCTCCATGTGTCCTATTCTCACAGCCTTATCCTAACATATTAGGACTTGCATGCCAACCATGGGGAAAAGCAAATGGGAAACTATCGTTTTGCGTTTGACTACAAATGTGATTGTCAGACCAAAGGTGCATTTCTGCTCTATTATTCTAAGACACCTTTACTTCTGCCATCAAACAGAAGTAAAAATTAAAAGTCTTCAATTAAACTGCAAGGAGATTTCCCCATCTTGCTGACAGCCATTCATCCATTCTCATGCTGTGCCTAGCATTTGAATAAATACTAGGTTAGGTGAGCAACTTAGACTAACTGCCTCTCTACTTCAAAAATCCCTGGCTTAAACAAACTTTGCCTTCACCCCTCTTTCCCTGTGAATCATCACTAACTCACTTTTTTACTTTGTTTCCCACAACAATCGTTAGTGCTCTTTCAAAGAATCTGCTTCTTCCTTGGGCCAAAGTCTGGGTGCCATGTGCATATTCAAGCAAGAGCAACATTCCTTCTCCTCGGGAAGACTCCTCTAGACAATGCGGGACCTTCTAAACACAGCTCCACCCACCCTCCCCAGAAAAGGGAGCTGTTTCTGACTCCAGGAAAAGGTGAACACGGTTGCCATTTCAGTCTAACGGTCATCAGGCTGCAGAGTTGCCACCTCCCTGCGGTGAACAGGAGTTTGCACCTCTGTGTCGTCGTGATTCCAGAATTTCTTTTGGAAACAAGGAGAGGTTCTGGCTGGCAGGAGAGCTGGGCGAGCTCTGCAGAGCCTCCAGGCTCAGCCTTCCAAGGCCGCAGCAGATGCGGCTCATGGCAGCTCACACATGTGGTGTCGCTCCCAGACTTGGGAGCATCAAAAATAGTGCATCTCAACGTCGCGGGAATAAGTTTAGAGATGACTAGTTGGGCGGGGGGCGGGGGGAGATATTACACTTTATAAATAACTTTTTGAACCAGAAGTAATAGAATTTCTTTTTCAAAATTCACGATAAAAGCAGGGGGAATACCACTTCTGAAAACTGTTAGAATTGCGTTACGATGTCCCATGTCTGGCCTATCCTTCCCTGGTCAAATGCCTATGCACATTCTCTTGAGGAGGCTCCGAGAGGGATACCCGGCAGCTGTCAGGTGCAGCCTTTCAGTGTGCTGTGAATGTGACATAGGTCAGCCCATTTTCCCTGCCCCTCAGTGAAGTTCCCCGGGCTGGAATAGCATGCGGAGGCCTGCAGAGTAGCTCTGTGCCCACGTGAGTCACTGCCCAGTTATTCTCATCTTGGTGGCCCAACTCCTCATGACTCATGTCCCAGTTCACTTCAACTGCGTTCCTGTCCTTTACCTCATTTTCTGAGGGTAAAACCAGATTCCACCTCTCTTCCTCACTTCTGGAAAACTCGTATGCGTCCTCCAAGCCTTAGTTCAGACTGCAGCGCCTCTAGGAAGCCATTCAAGACCCCTTCCTCCTGTGCCCCTGTCTATAACCATTCCATCCATCACACTCTCTTAGGACCATCTCTGTTTGCCTTCCCCGGGAACCTGTGGGGTCCATGAGTGCAGAAACTGTGTTCTGCACAGCTGCAACTCTCTAGAGCCTCATCTGGTTCCTGGCATATTATGAGGGCCCCATAAATGATGAGTGAATGAATGAATGGGATCCTATCCTTTAACCCTAGCAAGTAGACATTCTGCCTTGCACTCCAGTCCCCAAAAGTAAGTGTTCTGCCCCCTGAACCTCAGGAGTTGTTTTCATACCTGATTCTCAGCAGGCCTCTGCCAGGGCTCTCTGATCACACCTGCCTCACAGCTGGACCTGCACTGACTATCCCACGTGCTTCTGCCCAACACCAGTCCTTCCCACTTGGTTACCCCCATGGGTCTTAGCCTCACTGCAGATATTATACTCAAGTCAATAATGGGCCAATAATCCTTTTGTCCCACATGATTCTCTCCTCTGCTTCCCCCTAACCTGGTTAATCTAACCTCTGCTTTTTGTCTCATCCCCGAAAGTCCATTCCTAGATTAACCAATCTGGTGCCTTGCTCCCTGTATCTCACCTGGTAATGGTGGCCCAGTCAGTCTGGGTCTCCTGGGGTAACTCATCCTGGTCTGGTTGTGACTCATGTCTGATCTGCCCTGCCAGACTGGACACTGCTTGAGGGCAGAGACCATGCATTATGGATGAGGCCCATGCTCAGCAGAGCACACCGCCTAACAAACAATCCTGTAAATACGTGTTAAATGGACTCCTTAACCCTTTGCTCCTCTGGAAGCCAGGGGGGCTCAGAAGTGTTTTGTTTCTCTCCCTGTGAACTGCCTACTTCTACAATGAATACTTCTTAATTATGAATTGTTTCTATGCAAATATCCAGGTGGCTGCACAGATCGCAGAGTTGTGGGGCTCAGGGACAGGACTGTGTGTGCACGCAGCGTGGGTAGAGGCCTTTCTCCTGGACAGAGGACTCCCACCCAGCATCGGGTTCCCTACTCTGGAGGTACCCCAGGCACCCAGACACACGAACGTGTGGACCCAGGCATCTGCTCAATTCACGTTACTGCTAATCTTTGCATCAGGAGGCCTTGCCCACCCTTCCATTAGCTCGTCATTGAAGACTGACTATGGGATTCGCGCAGGGGTGCTGTTTTACTCTGTAACAAAATGTATTTGAATGTCCATTCTGCCTGCGGACCCAGGGAGAAGCTGTTTCCCCAGGGATGTTCTTTCTCCATCCTCCTCGCCCAGCAGGCGGAGGGGCTCTCCACACCCCTCCAGGCTCCTCTGACAGCTCCCACATCTCTGATGGATGGCAAGGACTGATTGGCTGCAGCTATTTTTTTTCTTCACTCCCTGCAAACCTTTATATATATCATAAATTTTTAATATCCAAGTTGGTGTCTTCAAAGAATAATGGCAACAACTATGCAACATGAAGATAATGGGAATCGAATCATGTTTACGGCCTCCATGAGCATCTCCTTAAACGATGTCAGGTCGGAGCCACTGGCGCTGCGAGCCTGTGGGACTGCAGGCTGATCCGGGGCCTGATGAATGGCTGCCCTCACTCAGGGGCCCTAATGGACTGCATGACAGTTACGGCAGCAGATTCCACAGCAGCCTGAATTACAGCCACCTCGCGAACTAAAATCCATCATGCTCCTCCCGGCACATTCCAGCTGTGTCTGGAATCATCAGAGCCGTTGCTAAGCGGGTCTGAAAACCCTTGTTTCTGCTTCTCCTTTTTCCTAATCTATTTTCTCCTTTATTAGACAGGTGACCCTTCTGGATGTGTCTGGCACTGCTCTTTGTCAGGTCAGCCGAGTGTCTCTGTTCGGGAAGAACTATTTTGTGTGGTTTTTTCAAAGGGTCCACAGGTAAGGCCCAGCAGCCAGAGCACGCAGCCCAGTTCCTTTCTCTTCTCTGCGAAAGCCACGCACACGGCCATCACATCCCAGGCAGCTCCTGATTATCCCAGGACCCTTGATCCATGGTGGATTATCCAGCCTACTCGACTACGCCCCTTCCCCCACCTCCTGCCTCCGTCCACCGCTTGCCTTTTGCTTTTTTACTATTCATTTGCATCTATTACCCAGGGACCCATGAGGGAAACAAAAGGCAGGGAAACGCAGATGATTCCACTTTGCTACTGGCTGGCGCCTATAAAACGCTCCAATAATTGGCCTAATCTAGGCATTTCAGGTGGTCCTTTTGTTCCTGTTCCCTGAAATCACGAGGCAGAAGGGACTGGACGCATGTCAGTGTGTACAGGCCTCGTGATGGACCTGAGAAATTAGAGATGATGTGAAACAGGCAGGGGCTGCAAGGCTAGGAAAGGACCCATCTGCAAGGCTAGGGAAGGATCCAGATGTCATGGAGGCGATTTACTACCCACAGGAAGTCTCCCCCAAGTAACCTGGCCTCACATGGGAATAGGAAACACACTAGAACCAGATGAAGAAACTGCTCTGGATATTTTCAGGAATTCAGAGTAACAGCTAACATTCCTACGGCTCCTATGTATACATCAGACACCGTTCTAAATGCTGTATATGTTTCAACCCCTTTAACGCTCACCCATACAGACACCAAAACCAAAATCAAAACTGATGAGGCAGGTACTAGCCTCCATTTGCATATGAGGGAATTGGACCTCAGAAGAGAGATTGTGTAATTTATGCAAAGTCACACAGCTAATAAGTAGTGGAACCAGGGTTCAAACTCGGGCTGTCTGCCTCCGGAGTCCTCACTCTAAACCCTGCTAGTGGTAAGAATGGTAAATAAAATAAATGTGGAATAACTTGAAAATACTAATGTCATTAATTTTAAAATGTGTTATTAATGAAGGGAGGTTTTCATAATTCCTTGGTTTTAGCATTCCAAGAGTGAATACAGCAAGGAAATGGAGAAAGGAGGGTATTTAATGACAAATAAAACCGAAGGGGGCAGGGTGGTCTGCGAGGACCTAGGAAAAGAGAGGCCAGCGCGAGCATGAGTCAGTAGGTCTCTAGCACGGCCTAAGGGAGATGGTACTTCAAAATTTATAAAATTAATTCACAAAACAAACCAGCCTCTTTAACCTGATTCTTATTAAATAACCCTCGGATACCTGAGCCCATCAATTCCAGAAGGACATGCTGACACAGCTCACTCAACAATTCAGATCCTTTATCGCAATGTCCTTGGTGAATTTCTAATAGCATTATCAATATTATATCATTTTCATTGATACCATAGATGATGCTGTACAGACGATAAAGGATGCCCATGTGTCTCAGCTCATCAAGTCTTGGCTCCCTGGTATATAAATGGGGACTGTGGCTTTGGTTAACATCACTCAGTTCATTGAAGCTGTAGAGACCCTTGGACAAACTGATGAGACTGCGTCTGTGGACTTGCCTAGCTGGACAGTGGGGGTATGCAGATCCGGAGGCCAGTTCACCAGCCTCTGCTAAATACCGCTACCCCCTCCACTCCTAGAAATAGAGACAGAGCAGCAGTGATGCAACCTGATCAGGCCAGTGAGACTTGGGTCACAGTCTTCCTGGGAGAGTTAGCCTGCTCTGTGTCCCAGTCACCCTTCATCATGACCTGCCACATCATACACCTACAGGTCTTGGCAAAGGGGAGACAGACATTGGAGCATGGGAGAGGGTGTGCACAAATTGGTGCACAACTCACACCTCTACGTATAGAAGAAATGACTCAAAGGGCATACCCCACTGATGATGGTCATGGACAGCTGTGAGTCACAGACTGAACCAAGGGGTGTCCCCGAATTAGCTTCTAATTCTGAGGTCAAGGACTATAAGCTCTGAATTAGCTGCAATCCTTTTCAAAGACCATGATGTCACAAGTGTTATCTGTAAGAAAGGTTCACTACTCTGCCCAACTTAGCTTTCTTTACTCCCACCAGCAACTACAGAAATGCCATAAACAGGGTCTGGATACAACAGTGTTGCCTACATTCTCTCTGGATGATTCATATACTGAACGTCAGTCCACCCCATCTCTGGGTGCCCATCAACCTACAGAGTGGGCTTACAGATGCCTCAATGTGCTCTCAGTAATCCGCCTGCACTCCTGTCACTGGTTCCCCACCAGCTCCAGTTTGAGCCCACTTCCACACCATCCCCAGCTCTGGACTTTCACCCTGACTCTTGCCCTGCCCTGGGACCTCTGACCTGTACACTTGGCCTAGCTGGAGCTTGCTGTCCCTCACTGACATCACTTTGGACCAGCCACCCTAGTCCTCCACTCTGGACACCACAAGAGGGTCACTGCTCTGGCCTGGGACAGTTTTATAGTCAACATCCTATAATGGTGCCCCATATACAATTTATCTTAACGAAAAGATTTCTTCAGTAAGAAATGGAAGTGAGAATTATGCAATGTCTGTAAAGATCTAAAATTAGCCTGAACATGAAGAAGAAAGACCAGGACTAGGAGTAAAATCCTGACTGTTACTGTGCACTATCCACACGAGTGTCCTGACCAACTCGGAGTGCGGCCGTGATTGATGCCAGAGGAAGCAGGCAAAGGAGAAAGACAGGGAAACACCTCTGTTCCCCCTGCCCCTGGGTGAGGGGGGATATGCCTCTGAACAGGATGGTCTTCCTGACAGCTTCAGTGACGATCCATGTGCACCTGACCTGTTAACAGGGGCTTCGAGGAACAAAGTCTAAATTGCCTAAACCCAGGACCAATCAGCCTGTCTGAGGAGCCAAGTGCAAAGATAGCAGCAAAGGGGCGTCAGAAATAACAACCTCTGCTCAAATGGCTCTCTCCGGAGTCTTAACTTTAAATCCCAGCCATTCTGCAGATGATGAATGGAGGTAATAAAAGGTGGGAGTGTGGCGTGTTTAAATAGAGGATAATCGCTGGAGCAGAATCTGGTGTTGAGAGAAGCCAACAGCTGAGTACCGGTTTAAGGTCCATTTTCAGATGATAACCTCATCTAAAAGTTGCTCCTCTGTCTCATTGTTATCATTGTTATCACTATTATTATTACATTTCCAGGAGGTATACATATTATAGAATTGAAACCCAGGTGACAAAAGTGACCTGAGTTTCCACATCATCTCGCTTTTTAGTGTAACTGGGAACAAGGTGTGGCTTTTCCCTGCACAGTGAGCAGCCCCGCCCCTCCTATTTGCTCCAAGTTTGAATCATCACCTCCTTGGCTTTACTGAAGATTCCATATTTGTTTGAACGCATACAGTATTTCTGACCAAAAGGTATCAGTGGACACACAGCCTCCCTCACCCAGCCTTTCTGGTTACCAACATTCCCAATGGAGTCCATTTCCTCTGCACCCCGCTATCTCACTGCCCAGGGCAGTTCTAGCTACGAGCTACCTGGGAGCCACACTAAAAGGAGGTTCTCGAACCACAGACTGGACCCGACTGGAGAGACTATCGCCACTTCCAGAAACTTCCAACTCAATGCCTCACAGAGCTGTCACCCAGAGGGAAGAGAACTCAGTATAGACGTCCCTTGACATAACATAACGTTAAAGCTCTCCAAGTCTTTCCAGGTCTGTACTACCATTCCCACCTCCATTTTGCCAGCAAGGAATCTGAAGTGTAGGGAAGTTAAGTAACTTGTCCAAAGCTAAAGAGCTTATAAATGAATGGCAAAGCTGGGCTCTGAACACGCGTGTGGTGACATCAGGCACAGGCTCAACCCCCACCCCACACTGGCTCTTCCGCTGCGGCACCGTCAGCAGAAGCAGCTTGGCTGACCATGAGCCACAGGAACCGTAGAGATTGCCAGAGGCAGAGAAAGAAGTCATGGCTCATTGTCCCTGTGGGTTCCAGGGCCCCCTGCAGATACCAAAACCTGCAGATGCTCAAGTCCCTTATATAAAATGGCGTGGTATTTGCATATAAACTACACACCCCCTCCCACGTGCTTTCGATCAGCTCTAGGTTACTTAGAATATCTGATACTGTACATGTTATGTAAATGGCTATTATACTGTGTTTTTTAGGCAATAATGACAAGAGGAAAGCCTGCACATGTTCACTACCTAGTACACATTAACAACTACGTAACTCTTTTCCCCAAAATTATCAATTCTCAGTTGAATTGTTGGAAGTGAAAGTGCAGACTCAGAGGTCCCTGTAATTTAGCCAAGGTTTTACTGTTGGTTACCTTCATTACCATTCATGCCATCTCCCTTTATTCTTTATTTTCCAGCTACGAACTTATCCACGTGTCAACTTCGTTTCTCAGGGAGTGACAGAGGACACCCATGTCGCTTGCCGATTGAAGTGCTCAGCACTGTGACCCAGGCTCTTCCCAAGCTGAACGGCAGAACCAGACAGGCGCAGACCAGATAGAGGGGGGAGCGGGGAGCATCTCCGAACAATCTAGCACTGCAGTTGGTTCACCATTTTCAGCACATGTGCAAATGAGTGCATATTATATTTTTACTCGAAAGGCTAGGGCTTTTTATAAAAAACTAAGTGTTGCAGCATCTATTAAGTCCTTGTTGGTTTTAGCATGCAGCTCAAAACTGTTGCCTTTGAGTTTTGTTGTGTTTATTGTGTTCGTCCCCATTTCTGACACACCATCTCTCCTTCACAGCCTTTAGGACTCGGAGTCACCGGGCAATCTCTTCTCCATAAATGAGAATCGCCTCCCTCAGTCACCTGTGCATTCACAGACAGCTTTCTTCTATTTTAAAGATTTATTTCATCTTAAGTCGTCCTCCCTGTGTGAAACGTTTTCATCTCTATTTCTCCCCACCCCTTGCTCTGTCACAGGAAGCTGCTCTACAGGTGCCACACGCGCTCCTTCACACTCTGTCCTGCCCGCCTGTGCTCTAGGACCCGAGGTCTACAAAGATATAATCAAAACAAAATCGTATTAGCTTAGATTAGCGTCTGTGGCGGCAATTCCTCTAAGTGATACAGACAAGGCCATAGCTGTAATGTCTGTCGTGTTTCGAGGTAAAAATGAAAAATGACATCTTTGATGGAGAAGACTCCATGGAGACCGGGTGGAAGCGCGCCCGTTCCTCGGCTCACAGACAGCTCTCTTTCCCGTCATGTGGTGACAGGTGTGTAATCATGTTCCTTAGTCACAGTTTGTGTGAAAATAACCAATTACCGGGTGAATGAGAACCGAGCTCCGGGTGACTCACCACCCCTGCAGAGTGATGATGTGCATCCAAAGCCAGGGCTTCAGGGGGGGCTCTGAAGGCCCCTGCCCGGCCAAGGGCGCTCTCCAAGGCTCAGGAGCCAGTCCTGCCCTACAGGGAATTTGCTAAAATGCAGGCATGTTCTCCTCTGGAATGAAGATTCCAACAGGGCCAGCGTGATGGTCTGTCAGATTCCCCGGCCAACTCAACGTTCCTACCATCTCCTGTCCTGGATCTTTCCAGAACACGTCGCTCCCACCTCTCTCTGAGCACCCGCTAGCCCAGCTGTCTCCCTTCCCACTCACATGTCCACATGAACACGGCAGTGTCTACCTTCCGCCTGTTCCTTCCCCTGTGGTGGA
The DNA here is from genome assembly GCF_027574615.1 of Eptesicus fuscus. Classification (NCBI taxonomy): domain Eukaryota; kingdom Metazoa; phylum Chordata; class Mammalia; order Chiroptera; family Vespertilionidae; genus Eptesicus; species Eptesicus fuscus. The sequence continues at coordinate 59,481,142 of NC_072482.1, read as the reverse complement.
CATCTCCTTCCACCACACCCATAGTGACAGCACAATGCTGAAACGCCAGAGCACTGCCATTCCCAGGGTACCCTCACAGGCAAAGAATTCCCCGGGTCTACGGGGCAGGAGAGGTGGCGTAGCTCACAGAGCCGCACAGTGCTCTGTGTTGTAGATATAGTCAGGAGCAGCGAAACCTTTAGCATTCATGGAAAATGTAAGCACACACACACACATCACACTTTCTATTGGCCCAAAGGTCATTTGTTCACATGTTGGGGGGAATGCCTGCAAATAATAGAAATGAGGTCCATGTAGAGAGTTGAGATAATTACTTATTTGCAACAGATGGATTCTAATAGCACTGTTATTACACGTAGGTGACCTTCATCAAAAACAGACCAATCGCCCTAACCACCGGTTTGGCTCAGTGGCTAGAGCATCAGCCTGCGGACTCAACGGTCCCAGGTTCGATTCCGGTCAAGGGCATGTACCTTGGTTGCGGGCACATCCCCAGTAGTGGGTGTGCAGGAGGCAGCTGATCGATATTTCTCTCTCATCAATGTTTCTAACTCTCTATCCCTCTCCCTTCCTCTCTGTAAAAATCAATAAAGTATATATATTTTTAAAAACCAGACCAACCGCTCTTGTCCATGGGACATACCCTGTTGCAGGGCTCGTGGGTAGAGGAGCCCTACCTCCCAGACTGGTGGCTGACAAGTTGAAGGACAGAGGAAAGGAAGTTACTGCCTGTGACTTTGTTTCCCATCTGTGAAGTGGGGCTACTGCTTGCTACCCATACTTGGTTGAATGAGAGTGGTTGTACATGCCACATAACACCGATGGCCTAGCTCAAGAAGAGTCTGAGCTAGGTGTCCACTGATACCTTTTGGTCAGAAATACTGTATGCGTTCAAACAAATATTAAATCTTCAGGAAAGCCAAAGGCGGTGATGATTCCAATGTTAGGCAGCAAGCATCAAAAAGCAACTCAAAAAATCTCTGGGTGGGTTATATAGGCTAAAGGATACAAGGAGATTCAAGACAGATCCCAAGAGGTGAGTGAAAAACACAATTCCTCTATATCATTCACTTCATTTTTTCTGATCCTGGAAGATTTATCTACAAAGACCAGACCAATGTTACTTTCCAGCAAAAAGGCTTGGCACGCTATGCTTTGCCTGAGATGAAGGACAATAAACATTTAAGGGGGAGGAAAAAAACATCAGCTGGTTTGGCTCGTGTCATTAATGTAACTGATGAGTTTTTAACCACAGTCTTGTCATCCTCATTAGCATAAGTGCTAATTACCCCCTCTCCTCTCCTACGGGCAGGGCATCCCGAACTCCACTGCTGACCTCAACGGTGGCTGGCACCCCGGGCAGGGCTGAGGAGAAGGATGAGGTTAGGGCTGTGTAAAGGTGAGTGGAAAACGTTGTGACAAATGAGCTAAAAGTGGGGGCAACCAGGCAGGTGGCTGCTCGAAGCAAGGACCTCCTTCTAAGGAGGGGCGGGGCCTGGTGTTGGGAGGGAGGTTCCTGCACTTATTCATGGACTCCTGGCAGTCTTGGCAGGGGCGCCTCGAGTGAAAAGCACACTACTTTGCACATATGGTGGGAAGAATCTCGTGCATCAGTTGAATGCATACTGTACTACATACGCATTCTGTTTTATCTCCAGGCCCAGCCGTGCTGCAAATGCTTGCAAATTGGGAAACCTTCTGTGCAGTAAAGATACGGACAGGAGAAGCTAGACTGTGACTTATAAGATGTGACACTAGCCAAAAAAGCCCAAGTAACGGAAAGTTAAGGCATGTGCTTCACACTCATTGCAACAAAGGCAGCTCTGCGAGGTGGGGACTCTGCGAGGTGGGGACTCACTCATTTCATGCCCCTTCATCCTGAGCTTTCGGGCCCACAGAGTGGGCTTCCCTTCCACACGCACAGGGCTCTCTGGGAACCGCTGCCGGCACCCATGGCTGCTGTATTTGGGGGAACGTTTAGAATTGATATGGAAAATCTTTCAGTGACATGTCCCAGATTTACCTTGGTTGGGGGGAGTGATGAAATTGCTATTTTTGTCCTCCATTTTGTTTTGAGGTCATCAGCCCACCACCCTGCAATGGGATTCCATTGCCCTTAGCAGGTCACTGCTGTCATTTTCACTTCCGAAGGGTTTCTCAAAGCAAAATCCGACACTGCATGGGGTTCTGAGCTCCCTGTATATGTGGGATATAAAGGGGGCAAAGGGGCAGATTGTTCTGACCTTCCATCTTTGCCTGACCCCCAAATAAAGGAATCATTTTTAAAGCAACTGGCCCCTAATGAAGGAGATTGATATAAAAATCCTTTCTCGCGTCAGAGATGTGCCTTTCTTTTCTACTAGTCTTGTATGCGAGTAGGGGGGAAAGCATGAGAATGTAAAGATTTCTCTAATAAACGAAGATAATTTTTAACAGGGGTCAACGCATCAAGGCCTCTGTCGCTCCTTTTCAGCCTGCTGAGAAGGGCAATGCCTCCTGTTTCACAATGAAGCAACTGAGAGGTAGCCAGGTGATCCAATCAAATGTATAGAAAAATTATAATGGGGGGTCATAATAGGGCAGGATGCTGGTTGCTTAGGATACAAAAGGAAAAGAGCAGAGGGAGCCCGGAGTGATGCCTCATATTGTCCCCACCATCTGCTGGCAGCTCCTTCTCATTCAAGGACACATCTCTCCCCTCCTGACCTTTCGTCTGTGCAACATCAGAGGTTGGGGAGGAGCAGCAAGCTTAATCATGCTGGAGCGTGGGTGGCCCCTCTCCTCATTTATTCTGTGTGTGGAATTCATGATTTCGTTTCCATGTTATTTAGACTCACCCTCTCACAAATGTTAGGAGTGAGGGAAGTTAACCCCAAACTGGCGGAAGTGCTGAGTTGCCTGAGGCATGCTCCGGCTCATTTCAGTCACATGTTCGTTTTCAATATGGTTTTAGTTTGTCAAGTTGCTAGAAACAATGAAATACATATTTAAAAGATGGTGTTTTATATGAACTCCACAGGCAAACCTGCCACACTTCCCACTATTCAGCTTTATTCTTCTTCGTTTTGTGTCGACAGCTGCCTTCTTTTTTAAAAAATGGGTTGAGATACACAGAAACTATAGTAAAGTCAGTAACTGGAAATGAGTCTCGCCATTTAAGTCTATCTATGACGATTAATGTGTGATAATTAGTGTTGCTATATCTGAAATTCTTCGATGGAGAGTTCTGAACAGTATATATGAACTGAAGGGAAAGGACTATTACCTACTTGGATACAGCCCCAGGCTCTTTAAATGGACCTCTTCACAAAGGTCATGAGAGAACTAGCCAGTTGAATGTAAATGCTGCCCCTCCTTCCCCACACCCACTCCTGGCAGAGTCTTTAGTGCCTCCCTGGTGAGCCAGGCCTCCCAGGACAAAGGCATGCACACCATCGGCATCACAGCTCACCCTTCTATGAGCAACGACTTTCTGCACCACGTCCTTACTCAATCAAGAAATTACCCCTCACAGTCTATATTCCTGGGCTTTTCAAGTACTGATATTTTGTGTTGTATCATCACAATTTTACTAACCAAGTTTGGGACTGGACTGCATTTAATACATAGTCTATTCAGTCATTGACCAAGGCTCCTCCTAGAGAGGAACCCATTCCAGCAGTCTGACTTCATTTCACCTCAATTCACAGAATGTCAACCATGGGAATTATGGGGAAGAGGCGCTCAAGATCTGGTCCGTTCTCTTAAGGAGTTTCCTGCCTAATTGTACTCATTAAAGGAGGGGGGAGAAATAGTGGCAGATTCTTATTGAAATGTGGACCTTGCTAGGCAAGGCTGTGAGGAAGGGGCATCCTCTTGGGCTCGAGTAGTCAGGAGGAAACGGGATTTTAGCTGAGCCCTGGACGTAGGCTTTCCATTGGAATTTCATTCATTGTTAAGGGCCTATCCATCTTTCACAGCCACACTCAAGGAGCAGGACTGCAGAGGAAGAAAGTGTGCTCTGGGTTTTGGTTATGGAGTATTAAGCCTACATTCCTACCATCTTCCCATGTGCTCCCTGCTATTTCTTATCTGCTTCTAGTTCTGGCCCTTCCCTCTTTACTACATAAATAGAAAATGAATGACTTTTGATCTCCCCTGATACCTAGCACAGTACTTGACACAGGTGAATACTCGATGAATGTTGGACAGTGGGCCTGAGACAGCAATCAAAGTGTCTGCCCACCACATCCCCTTCTGAGAGGCTGTGTGCCATGTTTTGTGCCATGTGATCCAGCCTTAGCTGGCTGGACCAAAAATGTGCACATGACCCAAAGGCAGCCACTAGATTAGGTGTCCAGCAACCCATGATATGGTCTGTTGCAAAAAGACAAACTGATTAACTCAGGCTTCCTGTCTCAGGAACAAGAACTAGAATGCACGGAAAGACTACAGCAGGTAACGCCAGGACCTGAACCGAAAGGGCACAGTGTTGGAGGAGCTGGTGACACCGTGATGGAGGTGCGCACGCTGAAGTGATGAGGACCAGGAACTATGGGGAAGCAAAGAAATCTGGTTGACACAGAGAAAAACACGGAGCAGACAGCCAGAGAAAATCAGAACCATGAGAGAGGAGGTGGAGAGAAGCCAAGCCCTAAAGCTGCCTTAGTTCTCACAGCTTTCTGGTTCCAATTCCTGCCCCCCTTTCCTAAAAAGCCAGGCTAAAATAGACAGTAACATCTTCTGTCTTCAATTTAACTCCACTCCCTTCCCTTTCAAAAGTCTTGATGCTTGTTTTCTTCCTCTCCCATGGTGGAGAGGGGAAGTGGCCACTGCGGATGAAAGGCACCTCAAAGGGCGAGCAAGCATGAGGATTTCAGACCCACCAAGTGTCTCATCAGAAACCTCCGTCGCCTGCTGGCTCCCACGGACTGGGCACTGCATTAAACCTTAGAAAGGGAAGGCAGGAGCGTGCATGGCCTTTGTTTTGTTTTGCAGGAGAAAACAGCAGTGTGAACAAGCAGAACCAGGCTGTGCATTTTCATTCAGTACCTGAAATGGCCACTAAATGTGCAGATTAGACAACGCTGTCTGTTGGTGAAGGGTGGAGTCAGAGTGGGTTCTATTTTTTACAGAAAATCAGCCACGGCCTTTCACCCTTCAGGGCATCTGTCATTTCGAATTTCTGAGAGTGGCAGATGTCAGGTCCCTTAGCAAGGGACCATTTTTTAAAAATCTGTTTGTACAAATAAGCTGACACAAACTGAGCCGAAAGCCACTGGGAGAAAGTACAAGATTATGCTGGAAGCCACTGGAGAACTTCAAGTGCCTTCACGGCATAGGGAAACAGGTGGATGAGCCAGGATGCCTTCCCTCCCCAGTCTCCTTTTTTCCATTTCACAGGTTAGAGTCTTGGAAGGTACAGAGACTGGTCAATTAGTCTGAATTTTCAGATTAGGTTCACTTTCAGGTGCACTTTGATTTTTTGGTCTCTGGCTCTGCACTAATGCCTAGAGATTAGGTGTATATTCTACAATTTAATAGAACCTCACTTCTGTGTTTGTTTGTTGTTGTTGTTTTTTTAGTTAATATTATTTATGCATTTCACTTATCTCCAGATACCTCTAGCATATAGCCGAAGTCCAAGGAAGTGCTAAGGAGTAAGGAGTAACACTCTGAGCTCTACCTCCTCTTCTTGGGCTCCACCCACCCCATCCCACACCTGCCCTGTTCCATTCTCGACTCATGAGCCTGGGAGTCTAGAATAGGCCCAAGTCACCTCCTACCCAGATGACCATATGCAAACTGAGTCCCTTTTAGTGCCCCCCCCCCCCGTCTCTCTCTCCCTCTCTCTCTCTCTCTTACACACACACACACACACACACACACACACACACACACACACACACACCTTCCAGTAATCCCTTTGTCTGAGTCAGACCCTTTGCACCTGCCTTGTACTGGGTTTGAAGAACCCAGCATGAGGAGGTAGGGGTGGGAGGTATAGAGGTAGAACTCCTACCATGCTTTAGACTCTGAGGCAACCTGGCCTCAATCAGATGGAGCCTGAGGGCAGCCTTGTGCAGACAGCCTACAGCAGACTGAGACAGAGAGCAGCTCAATGGGACTGGACAGAGGCTCTGGAACCCATGGACAGCTAGGACCTACTTCTGATTGTCTATGTCCTTTGCTGCATGAAACACCATTGAATCTTGAGTAGAAGACTTTTGGGGGTCTCCTGACCCTTCAATGACAAGGAGACTTCACTCCTTCATTACACGACAGTTGAAATACCACAGGTTGATCTGTGCATATAATCCAAACCAAAGAAAAACACGAGGACGTTCTCAAAATTTGTATTGCAGGCATCCACACCTCAGCTTTCCACGGCCATCTCTTCTCTCTCTCTTACCCTCTTTATTTTGATCGGGTGCCCTCTCAGGCAGCGATGCTGTTTTCTTTAGCAGACCAAAGGCAGTTTGTTTCTGAGTTAAATGTCACTTCAATATTTCCCCAAGTGAGATGTTTGAACCAGTTTATGAGTTTCCTAAGCAACAGAGAAATGCTGGAAAAATATTTGGTATCTCAGGTCTGAAAGTTGCCTTCAACTTTGGCTCCTCGACGCAAATGAAACAGATAGATTGAATATTCCAGTCTCACTAAAGTTACAAGTTGAAAAATAAAGTACTGGCCTGAAAACATAGAGCTCTAAAAGCCAGCTTTGGAAAGCCATGACACTCAGGTTTGTGCCCCCAAAACTATTTTAATACTGAAATTTCTGGTGACAGTACAAGAAACAATCGCGGCACAAATCCAGAGTTATGAAGCCATGGTCAACAACTAATGTGTAAGGAGGGAAGTGAGCTTCCCTAGCCAAACACAGAATTCTGCAGGAAAATTCCTGTGGGAACCCGGATTATGCCCTGAAGGCTGAGATTTGATTAACCTTCTTGTAGCATGTGTAACGACAAATGTTATTGGTCATAAAATTATCCAGCCCTTATTAAAACACAGCTGCAGCCCTGGGCTCAGGGACCTCCTGGGGGAGAGATTTCTGTAAGATAGTGATAGACTTTATGGAAGGAGAGTGCCTTCCCAGCGTCGACACTACGGGAGAGTGTTTTATACTTTAATGAGGAGTTCCTGAGTGAGACCAGGCTCCTTCGTATTAAAAGCTTTAAGAACTAGAAGGGCCAGATTACATTCAGTCTGCTACTTGGTGGGCAGCCAGCCCACAGCTCACAACATGGCTACGTCTTCCTTTACGGGGAACGTGTAGAGCCACACTCATCCAGACACACCTATCTTGCATCCAACTGTTACCGCTGAGGATGTTTTCATTTCTCTTTGTCTTACATAATCATAGAATCTCAGAATCTAAAGGAAACTTAGAGACTCCCGGGTCCAACTACACATCCAACTCCATCAGTAAGCAGAATATGAAAATAGAAACCGGTCTTTGGAAGTGACCCAAAGCAGTCCTATGGGGTGTTATCAAGGGCTACCACAGCCAAAGGAATGATTCCTCCCAAGACGGGGGCTGGTGGGCTCTCCCTCTAAGTTGTGGGGGCCTCCCTCTGCTTTCCTGCACCTCCACATGCACGGGGAGTGTGGCTGTTCTAGGCACACTGGTGCATCCTCCAGCAATGCCCCTTTGTCTGTTACAAGTTCTTTAAGAAGCTAGGGATAAAATAAGAACAATGAAAATGCATATTCTTTTCTGCAGTGTGTTCCCTCGCCATTTATACCCTACTTTCTTTTCCTCCACATGAGCCACTAAACTCATTTTTACTAATAGTGCTTTCTTTATGAAATTTAAATCTGCTCCTAGAAATTCTTCCCCCAGATAGAGTATTTCTCCAGCTTAAATTCTCCTAAATTAATCATATATCTGCTGGGAGAAAAAAAAGAAACAGAATCTGAAGAATTCTAGAGTTGCACCTCATTAATTTTTTCTCAAATTTTTTCTTTTTTCTTTTTCTTCCCTTTAAAGCTTTTGTTGTGAAATTATTTTGGTCCATCAAATTCCTATAATCCACAATTCCTTTTTTTTCCATCCCTTACCTATTACCTATCGTGTTTCAATTAACATTGCATCATTTTTAACACTTTTATTATAAAATTTTACATATATACAAAAATAAGAATGACAGAACAGCGAGTCTCCAAATTCCCATCACTCAGCTTCAACAATTATCCAGCCATCACTTCTTTTAATTTTTTCCTCACAAAAGTATCTGCATTAATTCTGAATCATTTCATCCCTACATACAGCAATATAAATTTCATTCTATCAGGTTTTAATTTTGACATTATTTTATTTTCCTTATTTTCCTTTTTTGAGATCTCAGCATTTCAACATGGGGGCAGTTTGACTCACAAATAAGAACACTCTAAATATGGAATTCTGGCTATGAATTTAAAGTCTTTTTTATTACACCAAGTTGGCATATACAAATTATTTGGGGGGGGGGGAGGGAGCCCAGCCAGCATGGCTCAGTGGTTGTGAGTCAACCTACGAACCAGGAGATCATAGTTCGATTCCTGGTCCGGGCATATGCCCCGGCTGCAGGCTCGATCACCAGTGGGGAGCAGGCAGGAGGCAGCTGATCCATGATTCTCTCTCATCACTGATGTTTCTATCTCTCTCTCCCTCTCCCTCTCCCTTCCTCTCTGAAATCAATAAAAATGAATTTTTTAAAATTATTTTGGGGAGACAAGTGAGTGTGCATTGCTATACTTACTCAGTAACCATGAGATAAAAGACGCTGCTGCCCATATTCTCCCCAAGACATCCTGACCTGCCAGTGCCTAAAGACAATCTTTCTCTTAAAATTTCTTTTATTAACCTCTAAAAGGCTTCCTTTTAACATGCCACCATTTAACGCAATTCAGTATTTAAGAACCAGGAAGCCATTAAGAAGCAAACGTGGGATGATTTAGTAATATTTCAGTTCAAAGCATACATGGTTTTAATGGTCTCTTTTGAACACCACAGCATCCCAGACACTGGAAAGAAATAGAAACATGGAACACACGTTTCTCTCTGTTGTTCTTATTTCTTTTTAAACTATCGAGCTGTAATAATTATTCAGTCCAAGCAGCCCCCAGGAAATGAAACAGCCCTTAGACAGCTGTCAAGGCGCAGTCTACTGGAAGCTTTGATTTTAATGAAACTCATTAAGGAAAGAAATTAACAGAAAATATCATAATTTGTCTTGTTTCAGAAAACTAAACAGAAACAAAGGGCTTCTTAACTTGACAAGGAATCTGACCAGCCAAGCTCCTTTATTATACTCAGAACCTTACCAGGCAGCTCTGTACATGAACAGGACGAGGTTAGAAAAAGTGCCGCCTCCCAGAGGAATGGCCCAGCCCAGCCCAGCCCAGCCCAGCCCAGTGACCCGTCTCAGCTTCATGGAGAAAGGCGTCCTCATCCAGGGCAGGGTGTGTGAAGCCATGCTCTGCAAGCACAGAGTGTCCAAGGAAATGAGCGGCTGGGAGAATGTAATTCCCATGGAAGAGCTACAGTTGGAGAAACTGTCCACACATCTGGCTGAAACACTAAGTCCAACTTCTCTCCAGACAATGATGAAATTTTAACTTAGACTTCCTCCCTTTCTCCCTTCCTTCCTCCCTTCCTTCCTTCCTTCCTTCCTTCGTTCCTTCCTACCTTTCTTTCTTCCATTTAAAGAAGCCTTTTCATAAAGTCTTCCAGCTCAAATTAAGCTGTAATGTTTCAAGGAAGAAACAACCACCTAAACTTTTATCTACTAGCTGGGACATTCTCTAGGAAGACTCTGGAGATGCCCACTGTCTTCAAACTGATAGATTAGGAACAGCCCTGATAGGTCAGACTCCCCAGAGAGAGACCTTTCCAGAGAGAGGGCATCAGAAGTGTTTATGGTACCGAAAGCAAGTATATTATTGGCAGGTTCTCACTGCTGCACGCACACATTTCTGAGACCCTCAGGAAAAGCCTGAAAAGGCGGTTGGGCTTTTCCAGGGATTTAGGTTGTGTCAGTAGGAGGCAAGATGAGGAGCAGAATGGGGCAGGGACCAGGTACGGGTCACCGCTGCCCCCCTGGCCGTGCGCAGCCTGATTCGGGGAGAGTCGCAAACACCGTCTGATGGGGAAAGAGGATGGAGTCCATTCCCAGCCTGGTCACAGGGCATTCTGTCCTGAGTAACTTACTGAGCTTCTCTGCGTCTTAGTTGCCTCTTGCGTAAGATGGGGACAAATTACCTTTTGTCATCAGGTTGTGGTGAGGATGAAACCAACCTGCTTAGCCCAGTGTCTGATGTAAGGAGAACATTTGAATTGGGAGGAACTGTGAGTATCCACAGGTGAATGGAGAGGGTACTCACATGCTAACCCTGGGGGGTCAAGAAGGATTCAGGGGCTAGGATTTCGGGAGAGGATGGATCTTGGGAGCCAAGCCCTAGAAGGAGAGGAATGAACCCCTGGTGGGTGGGCAGAGGTGAGACCCTGCAGGGGGAGCAGGCGGAGTGCCTGCACATGGCTGACCGCCCTCCTGGCGATGCACGGCCCCACAGGCAGGTCCCCAGGAAAACCCTCAAATCCTCCCTGGGCTGGTCCAGCCTTACCATGAGGATCTAGCAGGGCACTCAGGAGAGAGAGCTGCAGAAAGCTTATCTGAACATTACCTGGGATGGAGAGGGGTAGGTCAGACTCCCCAAATTGTCTTTCTTACAAGCTGATTGGTGAGATGTAGGCAGGAAGCCGCTAAGAAAGTAGAAACCACCAGACAGACAAGAGGGGGAAAAAGAAAGTTCTTTTGTGGAACATAGTATCATTTCAACGGTTGATAAGGTCGTTTTGAATTAGTTATTTTCTACCTTTTTCTGGGTTCCATTTGATATACACTGGGGCATCAGACCGCCCCCCCCCCACCCCCCCAAAAAAGGTGCCTCCCCGAAGGTTATAAGTCAGTTCTATGCAATGCATTAAACACAGTTCCTTTTCAAAGGAGAAAGATATTGACACGTATATTGCAAGCCAGTGAGTGAATGATGACTGAGATTTTTACTTTAGATTACAAGTCTGTGTTTGCTTCAAGGTACAAACTACATGTGGATGTTATTAAGGGGGGAAAAAAATCAGATCTGTGGGTCAACCAAATCCATATTCTCTTACACAATACAAAATAAAAAGTTTCATATGGCGACGCCACTGCATGGATGAGAATAAAATAATTATTCCTATTACTATAACCCGGGAAGACAGTTAGTTAATCTGCAAAGGTTTTATACAACCCAGTGGCTTAGGAACAAAGCTCTGTGGATGAGTGATCAGGAGATTAAGTACCCCCAGACTCTGCGTCCCTTTAGCCCAGACAGGATTACTCATGCATTATAATTCTCAGTCTTTTTTCCAATATCTCCTCTTTTTTCTTATTTTATGGCTGTTTCTATTGTTTTCTAAGTTAAAATAAATTCCATGTGAATTTTTATCTCTGATCCATTTAGATTCTTTGTGCTAAAGGATTTGTACATTGAAAAAGAAAGAAAAAAGAAAACCAGGGCAATCAACTGGTGTACCCTTTATTTTGCAGCCTCCACATCCTCTATATGGACAGATTCCCAGTTTCAACAATTGCACCCAACACTTAATGCACCCAAACCAGCTCTTTTTAACATTTAATAAATCTAACTTATAAACAAATTAACATGCCTTTCAATGCTCCTTGTTTTAAAAAGTCGAGCCTGATTTATTTAATTCAAACCTTTTTATTCATTCATTCAATGAATATTTACCAAACTCTTTCATATGGCTGAAACAGTTTTAAACATTGAGCATATAGCAGTAAGTAAGACAGACAAAAATCACTATCTTCATGGGGTTTTATTATAATAGGAAGTATGGACAATAGACAAACACCTATAAAAGATATGCTATCCAGTATTATTATATCTTCTGGAAAGAAAAGCAGTTGTAAGAAGTGACAGAGTAATGACAGCTGCTGATCTAAATGGGTATTTGTTGAATAAAATAATAAATGCCCAATTTTTAATATCACTAAGCCAAATTTTAAATTTTTTCTTTATCTCCTGAGTGTGAGTTAGCAGGTTAGAACAAACATGCTGGCCATAATATTCTGCAGTATTACTTACTCAACTTTCCTTTATGGATTTACTTTCAGAAGGGATTTATGGCAGAGCCACCATGCAGTTGCCCAAATTGCCCTGCCCCTTTGCTATTAAATCTTTATGAAAATAATAGAGACAAAAACTCATTTCTAAACTATCTCATTTTCTGTCATCTGAGGTTGATTTCCTTGACAATTTAAGTGTGGCAGTAAGCACTCAGAACCAAGATTTTCCAGGAAGATGAAATGAAAAGGCTAAAAATCAATACAGGCAGCAACTGCTTCTTATAATCACAATTTTCATAGAAATTTAACTTTGTAAATTTTTTTTTCGGTCTCAGAAGCATCTCAGGTTTCTTTCTCAGAAGCATCTCAGGTTTGATCCTGTGAGTCAACAACCTAATCCTAAAACATTCATATGTTGCATTCTAGCAACATACAATGAATGTCAATATCACAGGGGAGGGGAGGGGCCAAACGGAGGGAGGAATGATTCATAAATGATGCAGAGGCATCTTTTGCTGATCCTCCTTGGTAGAATGGGAGGAAGCTTCATGATGCAAGACAAAGGATAACCTAAAAATTGCAACGGAACATGCACAGCCAATACCCCCTCCATGACCAATCAGCCCCTCCAAGTTCCTCTCAGCAGCCAGAATTCAGAATGATGGTGACAGGCAGCCCCTTGTGCTGCTGTGAAAACTCAATTCGTGGATAACAATTGTAATCAATACAAATGTGAGCAAATAAAGTCGAATCTCTGTTTCAAGTCCACTACTTGGCGTGCAGAGTCTGTCTATTAAAACATTTTGTAATAACTTTCCAAACGCTTGACACATTTTGACCAAGCCTGATATATAGTACAACTAGAGGACATGATACACTTTGATTTGTGGTTCATTTTGCCATTCCCCAACGAGTCGTCATTAATAGCTTTAAAATAGTTGTTAATAGTTTTTAATAGTTTGAGAACAGTTTTATATAGAGATAGTAGAAACAGATATCTGCTTGTAAAAGCAAGTCGATAGCTCACAGAAGCTCTACTATTTATTTAATAAACATTTATTAATATTGTATTTAATAATAAAAGGTTTAAAATTATCTTTTTCAAATCATTTCTAGCAGGGTTATTCATTAATCACTTATGCAAAGAAAATATGTTTTCTTTTTTTCTGTTAATTTCAAAGGGAGAATCTCTAAAATGAAAAATATATTTCCTATAACTGTTGCGTGCATATTATGTTTATTTTATTCACAAAATAGCCACTTGAACAGATTACAAAAGTGTGTACCAAGTGCACAGAAAATATATATACATTAAATAAGAGAATTAGTAAGGATCAGAGAGAAGATATTAAGTTGAACTATGGAAGTATGTAAATGCTTTATAAACTATAAAATGTGATACAAATATATATTCTTATTATTGCTTATATCCTACCAATTAATTTCCTTTGAAGCTAGTTATGTGATATGTTAGGTCACGGCATTTTTAACTACCATATGACTCTCTTCTACCAGCCACCTGATTTTCAGAACTGACAGGTGGACACATCTGTTCTGAGGTCTGACTAGACTCTGACTCACCCAGGAAGAAGCAAGCTTCAAACCAGACCAGTGCCTACAGCTGCTGAAAGACCTGTCCCTGCTGACATGCTACCTCTTCTTCATGTAGAACCGTGATTCTCCCGCTCAGAGTCAAGGTTTGTAGACGAGATTAATGTGGCCGAACTAGATAACTTATGCCATTTTGTCAAGCCCATTCACAGAGAAAGAGCTTTGGGAAATCACACCATTACCTCCTTTGATATCTCCAAATTGTGTGCAGTCATTTGCTCTCAGGTTCAATGGATCGGAAGGGTCTCCAGAAAGTGCCTGAAATGATGGAGGTCATGCTGCTGTGAGCACTATGAGATCTAGGTAAGCTGCTGTGTGTGTGTGTGTGTGTGTGTGTGTGTGTGTGTGTGTGTGTGTAAGAAGTATGGCACTGGTATACTATAATAGAGGCCATTATTAGGTCACTCAGCACATCACGAACAAAGCACTGATTTACGGCGCTAGCTTCAGCATGTGCATTTCTGCCTTTTACAAATGATGAGCCACTGAGTGGGATCATTAGACACCACCTTTGACTCAGGACTGCCTTAGAACACAGGCCGCCTGTGCCCCGTATGATACCTCCATTATTTTAACAAGCAGAGCCATGGTCTGGTTTCCCTGACTTGCCACCGAATTCTCAGGTCAAGTGTAAATGCATATTACAGAGCACCCTCTGGCATGTATTGTGAAAGCCCTCATTAAAAAAAACCTCCAAAAGTTTTCAACTGTGCAAATGGAAATGTTTCCAAATCCTCTTATCCCCAACATAACAAACCCCATTGTTTATTAAACCTGATGTTTTGTAAATGTGATACTGCCTGGCTTACAGGGGAGAAATCTCTTCCAAAACAACCAAGAGTTCTTGTGGAAAGAGAAGCAAATCAGGAGGAGAACCCCTTCCCCCGGTAAGAAGACAATTCCGGGATGAGGAGACACAACAGGGCTGCTAACCAAGTGCGGGTCTGTCTGGGCCGCGCGCTCTCTGCTGCAGAAAGAGGCAAGATGGCAGATGCCCTGGGTTATTTTAATTAATTTAATCATGTGACTAATTGGTCTCTGCTGGGTTTCTGTGGTAACTGCTTCCTAAGTGCTGATGGGCAATTGTGTTAAATGTAGCTTGGAATCCGCACGTAGGGCGCAGAGCCTCGGAGAGCTCGCGAGGAGGGCTGTGCAGCTGCGCTCCGAAGGTGCCCTGCTGGGCCTCTGATTGTCTGACTGCGGAGCGCCCACAGCTGCGGCGTCCTCTGGACACGGGCGCTGCCCACCGCCCCCCCCCCTTCCTAAAAGATCACCGCTTACCTACCTACGTGGGCGAGAACTCGCTGTGGACCTAAGAAAATGATCTGTGATCAAAGAACACGCTGGTTCGGCCAGGATTTGGGAACTAAGTGGGAAAAGGTATCTGTAATAAAGGCACATTGGGATGGCAAAGAGGAGAGGGGGGAAATTAAGGCTCCTCTTCTGTGAATAATAGGCAGCCCCAGAAGCTATCGTGTGTTATTCATAGCTGTCCAAATGACACTAATAAGCCATTCTTTTCAATGCCTTGCAGGGTTTATCTTTTTTTTTTTTTTTTCCCATTCTCTTACAATGCCATCTCCTCTTTGTCACCGGGAAGGTGCGTGGGAGAACGGGTGGGTGGGTGGCCAGTTTTAGAGCTCAGTTTACTTCAGACAGATGGAAGGAAAATGACTTCCAAATTTCCTCATGAAGTGGGATATGTTTGTATTTGCGCAAAGCGTTCCAGCACCTGTGCAGAGAAAAAATGTAATCACAGATTTCCCTCAGAAGGGGATTGGGGGAAAAAAGTAAAAGCGCTAACTAACTGCAGCACCAAGATGCTGCTGTCCTTGCCAAACCTCCCACTGCAGCCACAGGCAGGCTCTGCGGGCCATCGCGTCTCCGAACCCCACTCCCACCCTGAAGGAAAAGTGGTCAATGCTTGGACCATTCTAGAAACTCAAGACAAACTGCCTGAGACCATTCCCGTGTTATTGGAACAGTGGCATGAATGACACTTTCTTCCAGAGCAGAAGTGGGGGCAAAAGCAGGGTGGCATTGCCTTTCCTTAAGAAATGCCACAGGGACCCACGGTAACCCGTTCTGTGTCCTGTGTGTCCCAGACTTCTGCAAAGGGGCAACGCCAATGGCCTCCAGCCCTGCTTCCTCCCCTAGACAGGAAGCAATATCTTGGTAAATCAAGCTAAGTGGCTTCCTCTAGAAAATTTCACATTAGTGATGAGCGGCAAATGGGCTGACAGTTTAAATTCCTTGAAGAGGAGGCAAGTTCTGTTAAGTATTCCAATGCATCTGACAGCACACTCAGGCAGCTAAGGCTGGGGCCTCCCCCATCGGTATGTCCCTGTGATGCGAATGGAAGAATCTGTCCATCATATCACTGGTTTGTGACCTTACTGACGTCCATTTTGAGAAGAATGTCCGCTCTAAGGATTGGACAAATTGCTGAATAACTGTGTCATTTGATTCTCAAGGTCTACATGGTGCGAGGAGCATCGTCTCCGGCACTGAGGCACTGCCCTCTCCCCTATGCTGTGAAGTTTATTGTTGGATGCTTAATATTCCAGAAATCTGCCTCGGGACAGCAAGTGGTACTAGTCACCCCTTGTCTGCTTTCACTGCCCCTCCTGGGGACAGGTTTACAGCTCACCTCCACCTCTTCTGAACCGCCATTCCAGGCTGCAGAGGTCAAAAACTCCCTCTTTCATCTCTAGTTTAAGGGAAGGACTCTAATTTTTGAAGAGTAGATGGGGAGCTGCATTCTCCCACCTCCAATAACCCTTACTTAGGGTTCTAAACCTGGATTCAAAAGGCCCATGAATAAATTTCAATTCAGAAAGTACCTGAACCCATGAAATGATCTGTAAAGTTCCGTGTGTGTATCTATTTATTGGAGAAGGGGGTCTACGTTTAAGTTGTCTTTGGATTATCCTAGAAGGCCATGATTCAAACAAGAGGTTAAGCACTGCCCAACCAGCATGGCTCAGTGGTTGAGTGTCAGCCTACGAACCAGGAGGTCACAGTTCGATTCCCAGTCGGGCGGCACATGCCCGTGTTGCAGGCTCAATCCCCAGTGTGGAGTGTGCAGGAGGCAGCCAATCAATGATTCTCTCTCGTCACTGATGTTTCTATCTCTCTCTCCCTCTCCCTTCCTCTCTGAAATCAATTTTTTTTTTTAAATTTTAAAGAGGTGAAGCACTTCTGCCCCAGTTTTCTATGCGGTTTTATGCCCCACTCCACCCCCACCCTGCCTGCAATCTGGCTGCGAGTATCTAATTATTTAAATGGGGAAGCATTAGCTGTTATTTATCAGCCTACTTTGAAACAGGTTCAACCACTCTTTCTCCTTGGTAGCCAACTTGTCTTCCCAACAGCTCCCCTGATGTAGGCCAGCCCTGAGAGAGAGAGAGAGAGAGAGAGAGAGAGAGAGAGAGAGAGAGAGAGCGCGCGCCTGGGGCCACAATTAATAGCACAGCTCTGCAGAACAGGCTGGGCATCATCTCTTTGACTGCGGCATGAAGACCAGCCAAACATGGCAAGAGTCTATCCCTCCAGGTCACTCCTCATCTCCTTGGCCCAAGGCTCAGGACTACAGTGGGCAGCTGCTTGCAGGCCCCTCCCCCTCCTTCACTCCACTGGTCTGGCGCCTCCGCCTGTCTAGTCTTCCTCCACCCCCTGGCTTTCTTATCCTTGTCCTTCCCCACCTCCCCACCTCCCCACCTCCGCCTTCCTTTCCTTCACTCTCACCTGGTACAAGTGCTGGACATCGCACACTTTAAAATTCGTGCACCTTCTTTTACTGTCTGATCAATAATACACCATCACCCCCAGTTTTCCATCAAGACAAGAGCATACTTTAAAACAAATGATGAATGGAGCAGCCATTGACCATTGTAAGAGATAAATCTGACCCATTAAGAGAGCCCACAGTGAAAGTTTAGAATAACTGATAGAAATACTCAGATTAATGTGCAGTGTTATGGTCAAGAGGAATCCAGTGGTGAGACCTTGAAGGCCCCGCTATTCTGCCACAATAATTACATTTCATACAAATTGATCTATTTATCTAGTGTTTTCAAGCTGGGTTCTCAACCCATTAATGAGTCCCAACAGGCAATTTTTTAATGAAATAGAACAAAGCAGAAAATATCAAAGCGCATCACACAGAAATATAGTATCGTTTCATGAAATCTTCGTTTTAGTTTTAAGTAGATATATCCTGTATTGTGTATTCTAAACATTTTTCACATTGTAATACCGCTGAAATCGTGATATATTTTACAATTGTTGTCAGCTAGGGTGCAGTTGTGACATAACTGTGAGAAAATCTTCTGTTGACACGTTCTGGTAATATCAAAAAAATGCCAGCATCCAAGAGACTTTGAGACAATGAAAAGGAAGAGAGAGAGAGAGAGAGAGAGAGAGAGAGAGAACGAGAACTAAATTACAAAGCAAAATGTATTTCTTACTATGGGCTCAGGTTAAAAAATGGCACAATGCGCCCTTCTATAGAGTTTACAGGTGCACTCAGTAAATATTACCTAATCTAAAGGAGAGCCGTTTCTCTTGCCCTTTGGGCAACTGCCATTACAATTCTCCCCTTGTTGACGTCAGAGACCACACGCGTCATAGCTCCTCACTCACTGTGCCACCCCTGCAAGTCACTTCTCTTCTCAGGGCCACGGTTCTCTCATTCGTAAAAGGAAAACATCTTTCTAAAAGCACTTTCAGCTTGAACAGTCCAGAAAGCATATAGACAAGCATTCATCTCCTCACATGTCTGCCGCGAGCCCCATCTGATTATTCTCTGCTTCTCTGCCCCCTCTACCTCTGGTAGGCTTCTTCAGCTACAACCCGAAGACAAAAGGATGTCCAAAAATCAATGTTTGAGGCATGTCATATGGTTTTAAGTATTCCTGTAAAGCTTGTGATATTTTTAAATGGGAAGATATAATGTGGGAATTACAATAGGATTATACACTTGCTTTTTAATATGTGATGTCGAGCTCTCCCTCCTGACTCAGATCCTTTGTTCTGCCTCCCTGTCCCTAGCGTTTTTCCTCTCCATCCCATTTCCTGAAGTTGTATTTTGGTCTCCGGCCTAGCAGGTGCTCACTCAGGCACAGAGCCTGGCCCCTGGGATGGGGAGGTCCCACTGCCGCCCCCAGTTCTTCTTATCCACATCTCCAGCACGCCTCACGCTGCATCATTTGTTTACTTGTTGGCCTCCCTTATTCAACTGTGAGAGCCTTCGAGGCCTCCCTTATTTATCTTTGCATCCCCGGCCACAGAACAATGCCCAGCATGCAGTGGATGCTGAATAAATAAGTGAGTAAATGTGCAGCATGAGGTCAATTTCCACACAAGCAGAGAACTCGCACACTCAGGCAGACATTCTTCAGAGCATAAACCACGTCTCAGATTTCTGTGTGCCGTGGCATTCAGCCCTGAGATAGGTCCCGGCCTGTGAGGATTAACTGAGTGGCTGGTTCCTCCACTAGCTGCACAGACTTGGATCTGCACCCAAATACGCATCACCGTGCTCTCCTCCAGCCTTTTACTCCCCCAACCTATTCCGGCACCTTGGCCTAAACCAACTGGCCCTGGCCCTGCTAACAGCAGCCCCTGGCGAGGGGCTGAGTGACAGGCAGACTTATTTTAGCCTCAGGACCCCAAATCAAGATGGAAGAAACCAACCTCTTTCCTGCTCCTACTAGGAGCAAGCTCAGCCTTCCAGGTGTGGACAAGAGGGCCCCAGGGGTACTGGGCTGCCAGGAGTGAATGAGGCCCATCTCTCCACCTCTCCTCCCAGGCACAGCTGGTTTAGCACAACATGGCAGTCACCCCTGGGTGTCCCCAGAGAGCACAGGTGATGGGGGCAAACTGAAATAATTACTTTGACATAGGTTTTATTCAATGTGTCACCCTATGTCCCTATATACATAGGGAGAAAGCAATTGAGGTCCATATCACCATTACCAACGCTGAACAAGTCCGTAGCCAAATATGTAGGCCCTGGGGATGTCGCAAACCTCCTTGGCCAGAGCTCAATTACATGGTCCTGGAGAATTAAATGTAACTGATATTTATTAAGTGCTAAATGGCTGCATTAGAAATGTAAAGGAAGTGAGCAAAAGGGCTTGATTGAGGAGGGGAGTTCTGCTTGTGGGGGAATGGAAATGTTAACTGAAGCTCTACCTCTGTTTACTTTTGTGCACTTTAATTTTCTTCTCTCCTCACATTTAATACATCACGGTGCCCTAAATCTCACCCAACTCTTCCCGACTTTCTATTTAATTCTGGTTGTCTTGATTTAAGTCTCAATAAATACAAGTATTTTCTATGAGCTCCGTGCCTGGTAGAGGGCTTGGGTGTGTGCCTCCTCATAATTCTCCGGGTTTATGTGTTTTTAATTCACTCTTTAAGTCAAGTTTAATGCTCTGGAATTGGGAGGCCAATATCTTTTTTTCTACTTATTCAACAATTTAGGGCAAAGAACATGGGAAAAGGTATCATTGGTACAAGGCGGTGCCACCAGGCCATGAGATTGGGGCTGCTGCTTTTTTAAAATCAGTATTGACTTGAATATCCGGTTCGACCTTCCATTAGATTTACAGCAATCGTGTCTGCTACCTTCACATCTGATTCACAAATTCCTCATACTTGATGGACTCTCTATGGCACCACTTCATCCAGAAGTAAGAAGTCGTGAAACTAAACCGTGCGCTTGGGGTGTGACTCCACCTTCTCCCTTCCATCCACCCACCATGGTCTAAGCCACCCCTCCCCGAGCACGCCTCATCCGCCGTGCCGCCACACAAAGGGGAAATGCTTTCCCCACCAGAAACGCTCCGCTCGAACCCTGAAGCATGGCACCTGAATACCTTCCTGCAAGAGCGGGAGCACTCACAACTGCTACACACGATCACCGACAACCTGCTTGCATTTCCAGGGCCACCTCGGTGGACTGATATATGCACGAGGCATTAAACCATCTGCCACGAGTTTGACCCAGTCTTTCTCCAAGGTGGCCAACTACAAAGGTTAAGTAGGCAGAGTACACTTTCATTCCATTTATCTCCCCCAACTCTTTTGTTTTATTATTAGATCTTTTGTCTTCAACGAGCAGTATACCTTCTCAGGCTCTTGTATCCCATATTTGTGTAGGCTGGAGTCTAATGAAAATATATTTAATCCTCTATGTCAATTCTCCTAAAGTTCAGCGTTAGCCTTTTGTAAAAATCAGGTTAAAGAAGGATGAACTACACATTTCCTATGAAGATGGGACAAAGCCTGATGATCATTGGTTGATGTACTTTTGCCCACTTTTTAAAACTTTCTTTAATGCAAACCCTTCAAAACTTTTTTTTTTTTTTTTTTTTACTTTAGTCAAGAAACACAGCTGAGCCCCCTTCACTCTGGACCAAGCTCCCTCTCTGGGGATGCTGAGAGGCAGCCTGTATCAGGAAGTGTGAGGGCGGAACTTTCTGTTCCTGTGAGCTAGCTGACAGCTCAGTGAATGAAACTGCATCTAATGTCGAGTTACCTCTTTACATTTATATATTTGTAGAGCAGGGTTTGTTTCTGGGGGGATGGGAGGGAGAGGTAATCCTCTGTGGTTTTTTAAATGAAAGCAACTTAGAGAAAGTAGCAAACTCCCCTCTCCTTCCTGTCATCTCCTTCCAAGTAAGCAACCAGTACATTAAGTGTCACTATTCCTAATATAAATCCCTGGGATGGTATCTGTTAATTCACCTGTGCTCTGAGGAATGGCATCCCCTCCTTACCCAGCTTCTTAATCCCACGCAAGGCTTTATTCTTTGCCTTGGTTATTTATTTTCCTCAAGGGTCCTTTTGGAGGGAGTCGGCCAAACTCTAAGTGAATAATTTGGGTTTCTGAAAAGCCAGACAACTTACCTTACCTTCTGCATGGCTGTATTTGGTCACTTTTATACAGGTTTATATTGAATGCTAACTCAAGACACAAGTACAGTTTTTCTATCCTCAGAGAAGGCTTCTTAAATGGCAGCCCTGCAAACTGTTCTGTTATTCTCCAGAGTCTGACTTTTCTCCACATTATAATGGCAGCTCACCAGTGGAAACCCCAGTGGCTGTCTGTGTGTGGGCATGTGCATGCCCCGGCGGGCACAGGAACGTGTGGAGATCGCATGCAGGAGCACTCAGCGGTACCCCTGGAGGAGGCTGGGGGCCCTCCAACCCCACAGATTTCCCAGTTCTCAGGGCTGCTTACAATGTTTAATAACACTACCAGCAATCCCATGCTTTATTTCCTCCCTATGCTTTGGACCTTCTGATTTATGGCACTTAAGCTCCTCAAATTTGCTCCAAGCTGATTTTCCTCAGAGACTCGAATCACCATTTAAGTTGCATCAAAATCCCTACAAAAGCTGTTCTACATCAACAATACAAGGCAGGGAAGCCACACCCACTGTCCACATACTGCATCTTCTTCTTGCATTGCTTTCTTTCTTTCTTTTTCTCCAAAAAGTAAATTGATAAAATTTCTGAATGAGAATTTGACATTCATAACAAAAACTTTAAAATATTGTATAATAGAGGTCCGGTGCACAAAAATTCGTGCACTGGGGGAGGAGGGTCCTTCAGCTCGGCCTGCACCCTCTCACAGTCCAGGAGCCCTTGGGGGATGTCCAACTGACTGATGGCTCCCCTGGGGAGCAGGCCTAAGCCACAGTCTGGCCTCCCTCTGCGGTAGGCAACCAGAGGGCCAATTGCCACCACCACTGGTGGCCTCTCTCTGCAGGAGGTGACTGGCGGTCCAATTGGGGGACAGCGCCGGCTGGCCCTGCCCCCCATCACCGCCCCACCACTACCCGTGGCCTCCCTCTACTGGAGGTGACTGGGGGCTGGCACCAGCCGGCAAATGGCCAGCCCCACCCCCCATCGCCCCGCCACTGCTGGTCACCACCCCCCCCCCCCCCCCCGCATCGCTGTCCACTCCCTCTGCCTGCTGGCACCTGCTTTAGCTGTCCCAGCGCCACCCGCTCACCAGCCCTGCCACCCGCCAACCGGCAGTTCCACTGCTCAGTTGATTTGCATATTAGACTTTTATTATATAGGATACATTGATCCAACAATGCCATCTCTATATATTTAGTCTACATATTTATTCTAAATAGTAATTTCTATATATTCATCCATATGTATTTATTCACCAGAAGTAATTATGAATATGGTCAAATATTTAGTTACAAACACATATTGTCATGTTACTTCTGACCAAGCATTTTATCTTGATGAGTTATACTTTCCTAATATGAGTGCTAAAATCTTTGGAATGGATTACATTAAGACAGGAGCAGACATTTAGTTCGTTTTACATAGATATGTATATAACACATAAATATGTATATGCTTATACATCATTAAATATTTTTACAAGGCCATATTTACATGAATACACAGTATCTCACAGTAAAAAGTGCCACAGTTTATTGAATAATTCCCTATTATTAAACATTTAAGTCTTTATAATTATTTGATGTCTGACACTTTTAGATCTCCTCAGGGCACATCTCTCCACTGGACGTAGGCACATTGTAATTTTTCACTACCTTTGATTGCGCTTTAAGATGTCATCTGTTTGACCTCTCCATTTCCCACTGGCTCTTAACAGGTCTTCCAACTTTCCGGAGATAGATTTTTCATTTTTCTAAAGGATGCCTTTTTAGTACTAATAAAACTTTCATATTTGTCTGCTTAATCGCGCCAGCTTTACTGTCCCCTTTTTACTTTTTTGTTTTTGGCTCAGAGGTATATGAACCATCTGTGCCTCTAAAACAGTTTGCTTAAATAGCCTCCAGGCAGATTTTATGGTTTTTAAGTTTTTTACTTTAACCTTCAGCCTGCTGTTAGCCATTTTCATCACAGTTTTAAAATCAGCCTCTTTTGGAAACAACCGTCACTCGATGAGGTTTTTCAGAAGTTACTGGAACTGGAGAGGGTCTGCTGCCTCCAGCTGAACTGCCCCGCGGTCCCCACTCAGCCATCTGAGGCAGGTGCAGGTCTGGTGAGCCTCGGGAAGGGTCAGCTCTTCCCTTTGGCATCATAAAGAGCGATGCAGATGCCTTTC
Source organism: Eptesicus fuscus (assembly GCF_027574615.1). NCBI lineage: Eukaryota > Metazoa > Chordata > Mammalia > Chiroptera > Vespertilionidae > Eptesicus > Eptesicus fuscus. Next base: position 59,457,325 of record NC_072482.1, on the reverse strand, counting down.
ATTTGAGGCACACACCTCCACATCACCCAGGGGAGACCCCGGATGATAAAATCTGAATAACCTGCCTATTTACTTCTCCCTACATTTCTACGGAGCTGTCATCATGATCCTAGGCACTCAATGAGATACGAAGCTGAAACAAAGAATACAAAGAAACGCAGGAGGACTCCTTCCTGCGTGCCACACTGCTGTGCCGTGAGAATCGTCCCGTGTTACTGTGCCAGCAGACATGCTGTTCTGTTTCCATTTTATCACCGTCGTCTAGTCTGGGGACCTGAGTGTCAATAAGCAGTCCTCTCTCCTGGAATGTATCATCACCCCACTTCCTGTGTGCCCTCGCATTAATGTTCACATTGCTCTATGGTTCTTTCTCTCTGTAACAAAACCACATCTCTCCCCACACCTGGCAGGAGGTAGAACGAGGGATCTGCCCTTTCTGTGGCTCTTCCCATCAAAAAGTAACTTACCCCATTTATTTTCAACCATCCAACCAGATTGGCCAGACAGTAATTACATTATCCCCTCTCTCACATCAGTGCATTTTCACCCAATCTTTTTTCTCTGTTGCCACTGTTGCTTTTCTGATACATTTGATCCTTAAAAATACTTGGGCTCTTATAGTTATCATTATTTTTATTATTTTTATTTCTTTATAAAATGCTTCTGCCTTCAGGAGTTACAAGTTGTCAATATAACCCCTGAAATAAATTAATAATAATATGCTAACTATGGCTGAGTGAAGTCAGGGAAGGCAGAAGCCAGTGAATCCCCAATGAATGAACAGATGAATGACTACACAAACAAATAGATAAATGGGATTTATCGTTCCAGGGAATGTTTGTTTGTTTTCTTGTTTGTAGGTAATGTTCAATTCCTTCACATTGTAGGTAATGTTCAATTCCTTCAATTCCTTTCACAGACTATGTGAAATTAGCAAAGAAGTGGCAAATCGGGGCCAGAAGTCAACATCATGCTGCCGTGTCCTCAGCCCAAAAGCTCTTTCCTCCCCTCCTTACCTACTTAACATCTCTTCATCCTTATTATTTCAGTCCAAGTACTACTTCCTTAGGGAACCTTCCAGATCTGCTGACTATTCAAATCTCCCTGCCAGGGCCTCTCTTGGCACTGTGCCCACGCCACCATAGCACTGGTCACCGTGGCAATTTCACATCTGTGTTATTATTTGAATAAATGTCTCCCACTGGACTATAAGCTTCATGAGGGTAGGAAACAGGTTTTTGTTGAATGAAAATCTGGAATGAAATCCAATACGACTAGCACAGGGCCTGGCACACAATGGCTGTTCAACAAATATGTGTTGAAGTCAATAACTGTGAAAGTTGCAGCCTTCAGGGTCTCTGCTCCATGGGCCATCTGCACTTAATGCATTCAGCCTCAGACTAAATCACAATTTGCTTGAACACTCCCCTTTCCCTTCTGTTTAGCACACACAGTTTCCAGCCACAGAGGAAGTAGCTTAAATGTGTGGGTGGGCAGGCTGACTCTTGATGGTTAACAGCTGCGTCGTCCCATCACGCATCCCATCCCAGGCATCTGCCTCCCTACATTCAATATGGTCCTTGGCCAACACCTCCCAGGCCACTTACACTGATGAAACTACGGGGTAGGGCAAAAGTAGGTTTGCAGTTGTGAGTATGTGAAACACAGAGCTTATTCTTATATTATTATTTATTAATATTTTATTACTTTTCATACAAGTAACTGTAATCCTACTTGTGCCCACCCTGTATTTACTGGGCTTGCTGTTTTAACTGCACCATTGTTCCTCTTCATAAATGAGCACATCTAATAGCTAACCACAATCCCTTCATCTTAGTTCTGAGCAATCTCATGTTCTATAGAGCACAAAAAATATAGAAAAAGTCAGCACTTTGGTCTGGGTACTAAGGCCAACATTCTAATCAGGTTTGCAAAGCCTCTGGTCCTGGCTGGAAGAAGTCGCTCATCTAAGTGCCCCATGATGAATGGTGACCACATTTTTTATCTTTCAGTCCACACTTGGATTCCAGATTCCTTCCTCCATATGACAAGAGTAGATGGGCGTGACATGTTCATTGGGTAAAGAATTCAGCTTCATGGGATAACCTCAGGAGATCACCTCTCCTTCTCTCCAGTGGGCATTTGCTAGCACCTGCCATCCGCTATCATTCTGACCCCTTCCTCTCTTAACAGTTTCCAGATTTTCATTCTGGTGACTTCCCTTCCCCATGCAGGCTTTAGAGGAAAATGAATCCAACCCCAACATCAGAGGAAAACCCTAACTGGCTTAACTAATTTTAAAAATCCATTGCTCTTGTCATAATCTCCAGTTCAAGCATGAGTATGTGACCAAAGTATAGACAGAGAGTGGACATTTCAAGATTCCTGCATGGATTGCTAGTCACTCTATCTTCTATTGGATGTGAATAAAGAAGCATACAGCCCTGATCGCTGCAGTAGTCATCCCATGATCTCTGAGGGGCTTGCCTTGGAAGCTAGCCAACACTCTCTGCAGAAGAATATAGAAATGGGAAGACATGAGACCGTGCTAAGACCACTACACTGCAGGATCAACCCACCTAAAGTATACCCTAACTTAGAACTTCACAGTTCCATCAAAGAAAAGATGCCTTAAATATTTAAACCATTTTGAGCTGAATCTTCTGTAAGTTGCATAAAAATTCCTGATACATCTTATAAGTAATCAACAAATTAAGTCTACTCTTAGAATAAAATAAACTTCAGAATAATTCCTTTACCCAAAGATGTTCGCTTCAAAATACCATCTCTTTATCATCACACCACGTCTAGGGGTAGGGCTTGAGAAGACCTGTGGATGCTAAAGACTAGATTTCTGTGCCGAGCTTGCCTTCTGAGGCCTTAACCTCCCACTATGTTGGAGGTAAGCTCTGTCCACTGTAGAGAAGTAAAATCACTGTGTCAGCATTTAGCCTACCATGTCCATCCTTGGTTCATTTTCTCCAACACTTTAGGAAAAAAACTAACTAAATTGGTTCAACACACTTTTGCTACTGGGAAACGTTTCATAACCACTAGTGAATAATTCAGTGAATATTATATTTTTAGTTTTCTATTGCCAGACACACTCAATTTTAATGAGAATGCTGTTGCCTTTGTTGCTCTCCAAATCCCCTTTGCATCCAGGATCTTAAATTTTAAATGTATTACTTTCTTAACAGAGATCCCATCAACAATGAAAATCAGATATGTCACACTTCCCAATAGCTGCCCTCACATTTTGGAATAAAATTCAAACTATTACCTCTCTGGCCTATGTGACCAAGCCCCTGACGACCTTGATCGTTCCACTGCAGCCTGACTTCCTTGACAAAAGTGTCGAGCCTATTCCTGCCTAAGGACCTCTGCTTCTTACTTGCTCCGCTCCTCTCTGAAACTCTGCTGTAAGCTCTTCAAATGACTAGCTGTTTGTCCCTACCTACATGTCACCCTCAAAGATAACCTCTGTGACCACCAGATGTAACAGCATCTTATCACTATCCGTCCCTCCACCCTCCTTTTTCCCACAGCAGTTATCACTACCTGAAGTTGTGATATGCATTTACATATTTATAACTTATAAATTACTATCTCCCGTAGAGAATAGAATGTAAGTCCCTTTAAGGCAGGGACTTTTTTCTTATTTAATAATAATCCACCAAACCTAAAACAGTGCATAGCACATGATATAGGCATTCAATATGTCTTTTTATTTTATTTTCCAAATAATAAATGGATGGCCCTAGCCAATTTGGCTAGTGGATAGAGCATGGGCCCATGAACTGATGGGTCCTGGGTTTGATTCCGGTCAAGGGTACATACCTGGGTTGCAGGCTCAATCCCTGGCCCTGGTCGGGGCGCGTGCAGGAGGCAACCAATCGATGTGTCTCTCTTACATTGATGTTTCTCTCTCTCTTTCTCTCTCTCTATCCTTGGGTGAGGATTAACAAAAATAATAATAATAACGATAATAATAAGTGGATAAATAAATAACAAGGTTGTTTTTTAATCTTGGCTAAAAACAAACAAAAAATCATCACAGAGGAACTTGCCTCCTGTTGGGCAAATCCCCTGGTCTTCAACTATTTGCCCAGCTTTATCTCACCTACCCCGGGGGTCTCTGTCTCCCTAAGTCCTTTGACACCAATAACTTAAATTGCTCCAACTAAGGAAACATATAATCCTACTGATGATCACAGAAAGTGCCAGGGCCTTCAAAGATTCTTATAACAGAGTTGGTTGTGCAATCATAGAACTGCTCGGCATATCTTAAAATACAAAGTCATTGTATCAAAACAGATTACAAGATAAGTCACCACTTTGTCACGAAATGTTTGGCAAAAGGCCCGTGAAGCTGATAAACAGTTATCAGACTTCAAAATTCCTATTACCCACTGAACCTCCCACACACACTTACTGGAGTTGGATCCAGCTCTTAATGTTAATTAGCTAATCAAGAAGTGAAACACTAAGAAAGTTCATATGACCAAAATTAGATATAAAAATCTTTGGTTTATGTTATTAATTCTAACTCTGGGGGGGGGGGGGGGGGGCGCGATCATTTCAAAGTCAGGGCAGTAGTTTTTCGACAATCAAAAGTGGTTAAATACTTTCAAATACATTTCAACATATTTATGAAGCAATTCTCCTACATGTCTCCAATATCTCTCATAAATCAGTATAATGTTTCCAAAGCACATTTGGAAGTAAAAAATTAATATCTTCCAACTATATTTTCCTCTATTAGAAGACGAATTAAGCAGAAAATACATTAATGTCTGAATTTATAATAGGAGTGGTTAACTCTTAGCCATAGCAAACTAATGAGGAATATTTTACCAGGAAGGATTAATCAGGGCTCTCCAACATGAAGCAATTTGACATTTTGAAGACTTAATCATGAATGAATTTTATTCCCTTATTTACTTTTCATCATGGGGATGCCTGACAAAGACACTACATGTTAGAATAAATTTAATTCCTAAACTTAATCTTGTTGCTTTAAAGAAATATTATTCAAATAGTATTTCATTGCTTTTAAAAATATTCCTCACAGAAGCAACGCTACTATGATTATGTCATCTCTGGGCAAAATGCAGCTCAAACATCGCAGCCTGAGTCGGCCTAACCTCTGTGAGCAGTGAGATGACAACACAAATTCTGGGAGGTTGTTGTGACTGGACACTGGCTTCCCTCCCCAGCCATTGATTATCTCTATCTTTGTTAAAGACTACAGGAGCTTCATTTAACTGGAGTGCTCCGTAAATTGCAGCCGAGTTCAAGCATCTTTTTATAGATTCATTAAACCATTGATCTGCCTTCTAGTGCTTATAGTAGTGCCCACAGCCTGTGTTTACAGAGAATGCAACAGACTGATGTTTGTAATCTCCAAAGGCAGTCTGTCAGTAGACATTAGATTCCACCGTGTGCACGGCCGTGGGAAGAGTGGATTGTAACACAGGGAATTTGCCATTCTCTGTCTGAACTGTTGGGACAGAAATTAAGCGGCCATCCGCAACAAGATCTTCTTTATTCCATCCTAGTCTTCGATAACACACACAAAGGGCAAGGGGCCCAAGCAACACAGACTTACAGGTGGCTTGCCCAGTTCCCACTTCCGCTTATGTGAGCAAAAGCCATCCACGGGTACCGAGGTGGGGGAGAAATAAAAATAACCACGGGTGTGCCTACCATGTGCATCTCCTGCATATGCCACTCTTGAGAGTATTAGGGTTTGAGATCAGATATTGCAAGTGTATGACAGAAATTCTGGACTCAAACTACTACCTTAAAATATCTCACGACAAACCACCTGGCCTGTCTTATGCATGCAATTACTTAAGACAGTTAACATTTTTTAACAAAACATTTGAATTAACAGAGTATAACTACAACCCTAGGAAAATGCACAATCATTCTCTCACGGTTTCTCTGGACAGTGCACTAAGACCTCTTATAAACGTCTCCTTCCTCTGGTCTTTACTTTAGCATTATAATATCTCGGTCCTTTTACAGTCAGGCACAAAGAGTAACTCTGTGCTTAGACAGCGTATGCTGGGAGAAGTGCGTTAAAATGGCCCATTAGATAATTCTTTAAGTGCTTATTCTTCAGATAAACCTGAACACTGTTAACAGCAGGGTGAGAAAGCTGGCAATGCAAGTGACTAGATCGATAAGGAGAATGCATGTCCCAAATAACTAGATCCCTTCCCGATCATTTGCTGCACTGAGCTGCCCACTGTCCTACCAGGCAACCGGACCAGGAGCTCAAAGCGCACACATTCATCACTCTGCAGCCGCAGTCACCAGAACACAATGTAGCTGATGCAATCTGACACTGTGGTTAATGTTAAAAGGGAGCGTGCCTTTGAGATGGATTGGATAATTACTGGCAGTTCGGATGAGAAAAACTTGATTTAAGTGTAGAGCATTAGCTATCGCCAGAAGGATGGCCAGAGATTGTGTCTGAAAATTAACATTCAAGTATATATGTCAATAGCCCTGTGTATTGATCTCCAGGGGACTGAATTCAGATCTATTAAAAATCCCCCTCTTCCTCCTATTCATTTGGCGGGGAGAGGAGGAGGAAGCACTGAACAAAGATTGGGACTTGACGCTTTTTGGATTTTTATCGTATCTTCATATTTAATCTAAAATGTCTATTATTGTTCAGAAGTTGACATCCATTCTGGGAAATTGATTAGAATTATGTCTATTTCCCTCACAACCTCCCAAAATGTAGCCCATTAAAAACCAGGTGTCGTCGCTATTTTCTTTCAATATACCCCCTTGCCCCCGCTGTGTTTGTTCCCGGTATCCCTTCGACCACTATTTCCCAAGCAGTGGTCAAGTGTTCTGTAAGCAAGACCATCACATGTGTCTCCCCCGGAGCTTCTGATGACTTCCTAGGGCATGGTGTCCCACTTGGCCGGGCACTCTTTCGGGCTTTCTTCAAGAGCCTCGGCATCACCTTAACCTGACCTACATTTTACTGCACCGGCCAGAATTCTCCTGCTCTACCCCCAGCCTAAATGTGCTTCAAAGGGCTAGCACCTTTCCCTTCCTCTGCTCTTGCTTTTTCCATAGGTTCTTACTTTCAGGAGCTCATCGTATTCCATTCCACATTCCAAAACACCAGGGAATGAGAAAACCCCTGGGTTTGTTGTTCTCTCCCCAGAGCTTCCCTGTTGGTTGTGACCAACAGGGAACTCAGCCACTGGCCTGCAGGCTTAAGCCTGGGAGGCAGAGGCCACCCTAGATGCAGGCACAGTTCCAAAGGTCACTGCAGAACCAAAGCAATCGCCCTGCAGAAAGACAGACCCGACAGCCTCCTTGGTGACCCATAAAAACAAGGTGAATCCAGGGGAAGAACTCCGGTGCTCCGTGGGCACATTTACTTGTCAATCAAGAATATTTGCAAGCAACTGGCAGAAGCGAGTCTGCGGCCTGAGCTTCAGGCAGTCAGGGGACATTAGTTACAAGTAATTTCTAAATGTCATTCCCCAAACCATCATGACTGATAGCCTTTTTGCAAATTAAATCTTGCAGGTGTTTAAAGGGAAAAAAGTGGACAGGTTAATCACTAGATTAACAGGGCAATTGTTACAATTTCTTCGGCACTACTAGGTTCTATAATTAAGTCTCAACCTGAGAATCTTTCCCAGGATATATTCAAGTTTAACAAAAAAAAAACCCAACAGTCTAAATAAAATGTAACTCCAACTAATATGATGATACATGTTAACTAGCGACAGATTCTTCCAAAAGAGATCTCTTCTAAGAAGAGATCGCTGTGTATCCAGGGATATAGTTTGAAAGTAAAAGAAATGCTGCTTATACAATATTTCCCTCACTGGATAGTATTATCATGATTGTTAGGAGATCTTAATGACATCATCTGCAAATGTTGTTTGTTTATATAATCTTTTTATTTTTTATCTAGAGGCCCGGTGCATGAAATTTGTGCATTCGGGGCGGGGGGGGGGGGGCGTAGTTTCCCCCCAGCCTGGCCTGTGCCCTCTCACAGTGTGGGAGCCCAGTGCGCACAGGAACGGGGGGGGAAGACACAGGAACCCTGGCAGAAGACGTGCGGAGCGGCCGCCGGGGCCCCACCCCCATGTCACGCACATGGGGCCGCGGGAACCCCGCCTCCACTGGGCGTGCAGCCATCTTGTGATGGCGTGAGGACCACCTAGGCTTTTATTAGTAAGATTCATCCTTATCCTTATCTCTTATCCGCATAGGTTTCTTCCCACTACTGTTTGTTGGGGGAACAGCAACATTATGATATTGAAGAAATATTTCTATGTATTCTTGTCTCACATTATATAAAAACTAGAAGAAGGAAGCAAAATTTTAGTGCTCATAGGAATTTTTGTTTATGACTGAAGTATCAATGCCCCTAATCCATAAAGAATGCTATAGCCCTAGCTGGTTTGGCTCAGTGGATAGAGCGTTGGCCTGCAGACTGAAGGGTCCCAGGTTCAATTCCAGCCAAGGGCACATACCTGGGATTCGATGTGAGGTGTGCAGGAGGCAGCCAATCAATGATTCTCTCTCATCAATGATGTTTCTCTCTCTCTCTCCCTCTGAAATCAATAAAAACATATTTTAAAAAATAGAATGCTATAGACTTGAGATCTGAACAAGGACAGAAAACAATCATCCTTGACATTGCCTGCACGAACCATCTGTCTTGAGTTTTGATTTCCTGCTTGATTTAAACAACAGGATATTTCCCATGCAGAAGGAAAAACACAAACACAGGATATTTAGAAATGATTACTATTTGTAGTCGTGTTTGTTACCCTCGCTCTTCAAGGGATAATGGTTACAAGACATTACTCCCTTAGTAAAGAATAGTTATAAGTGTGTGTTATGGTAGAAATAAAACTGGCATTAGTTGGACCAAACACTTCAGCATCTCCTGCAAAACCACCAAGGAGTCCCTGCAACTTGCCAGCTCCTCAGTGAATCACTAAGCTAGAAATGTTCTCAATTCCTTCTCTACTTGTGGCTCAAAAGGGGGCTGCGAAAAGCGTGAGCTATTAGTTCCATGACAAGTCTCTAGTGCATCTAGTAATGAGACTGACATCCCATTGTTCAGCCAATGCCCACAGACTACAAACGTATTTTTCATAGCCACTGTTTCAAAAACTTTTGAGGCAGCAAGTGAGCCTGTTGGGGATAAGGACTCCACAAAATACAATTATTAATTAACACTGTACACGTCTTAGAGCTGACATCCTGAAGTGTATAAGCTAGTAGTTGGGTTCATGAAATGAATACAGCTGTGAGTCACAGTCCTCTCCTAGGAGAAGCATTCTGAAGGCAGCCTACATTCTTGTAGCAATCCAAACAACTCTGCATATAAAATTAATTTGGTTTAAAAATATCAGCTGCATGCCATAAAGAGTTACGTTGATTTCAATCCATCCCACCTTACTTCACAGTGCCAGGGTTTGTATGAGAAGGGATGTGACATTCTTGAACTACTCCATCAAAGAGAAAGAAGGTTCGAGAAGCAAGTGGTAAATTTAAAGAGTCAATTTTCAGGGGGGCCTTCATTTTGAGAGTTGGGTTATTTTTGTCCTTGTTTTTAGAAGAAAATCAGCCCCTGCTTCTATCCCAAGCATCTGAGAAGAGGATAGCAGGGGAAACACGGGCACAGCTGTCCAATTTACATTCACAAATGCAGGTGTTGCACAGACACAAAACAGAGGTCAGCTGAATACTGCTCCTAATTAGCTACCTTTTTCACAAGGATTTTCCTTTGTGAAGTTATGCATGCAATTTGGGTTCAACTTAGAGACCATTTTTAGATCCCAGCATGCTATCCACTAAAAGCGGGCTGTCATTATAAAGCATAATTTACAGCATAGTTAATTTTACATGGTTGTTTTTTTTTTAAATCTGCATCATACCTAAGGCAAAATTCTGTTCTGCACACACATTACTCACTCTGTTTTCCATCCACTTCTCAATATTTAAAAGTGTAGAATTTAGCCAGAAAATCTTTTATGAAGGAATGGGAGAATTTTTGCCCTTTTTCTAAGATTAAGAAAGTCCGCAATTTTAATAATGAGGACCAAAGACTTTGTTAAATGATACAAGAGAAGTAGCTATTTGCTATTGTCTTCAGTGGGGAACACCCTGGGGCTGATTACAGCAGTTCTTAGAAATGGCAGGATGGAGACTGGTATCTAATACAATCCATTAAGAAACCCAAGCCCTAAATGAAATGACCACAAAATCCTATCAGTTCACAGAAATGCAGCAGCTGTACATGTTTATTGTAATACAATAGGATATTGTTACAGAGATAACACTCTTAAAATTAAAAAAAAAAGAACCCAGCAAGTGATGTGACCAGTTTATTTCTCTATTTGAAAAACGAGAACGTATATAGTGTGGCAGAGCTTTTGATACATAAATAAGCATGAAGATTGCAGAGAAGACAGGCATAGTATGTACACTAATGGGCTGCTGGGATCAGCCGGCAAACTTCAAGCCACTGTGACGCCCAGGTTTTGCAGGCTATGCAAAGACCTTCCCCAATAACCCTGCAGCTGACTGAGAAGTATTCCACATGCTAATTCTTATCTTGGTCCCAGTTACCCAGTTTCCAAAACCGTATGCTATGGAAGTTTGACCTTAAACTTTATAATGATGTAATATTACATATGACTTACAGTGATGTAAATTTATATATGGTATTATTATATATGGTATTTTATATAGCTATATTTAGATATATGTAGAATCTATATATATAATTATATATGTAGATATATAGATATAGGTAGATTATTCTAGGTTGTTTTCCAATTGGGTCAGGTGCCTTCCTTCAAAGGCTTACTAAAGTGAAACCAACTTTGCAAAGTATAAGAAGTATCGCCAGGATTGTAACAAATTCATCTTGCTGGATTTTATTCACTACAGGCAGTCTATCAGGATTCAGACCCATAACCTTTCAGAATCATAGAAAGACAAAAAGAAAACCTGTTCTCTAGCCATCTTCTAGGGTGGAATGCAAAGTATTTTGTTGTGGTAAGTAGGGCTTTGAAGACTAAAGCGCTGGGGCCATTCCTGTGATTGTTACCCCAGTGTTCAGCATTCAAAAGGGGGGGGGCCCAGGGTCTCAGAGATCATCGAATCCCCGTATATTAAAGCAAACCATGTCTTCATGCATTGCTCTAACCACCCTCTTCTGAAGCTTCACTGCCCCCCTAACACCCAAGGGAAAGTGAACTTGACTGGTGACTGTCCCAAAAGAATCGCAGTTTCCTTCCTGTTCCGGTGAAGATTATGAGCCTAATTCTTAGAGACTGCTACTAAATTCCACCCTACTGAATTCTGCAGCCTAATTCTTTCAGCGTTATGTTTTTTGGCAGAATGATGTGACCCAAATTTGCAGGAGATAATTTGCTGCAACAGTGCTCCTTGTAATGCAATGAGCCCGAGATGAGCATTTCAGGATTGCAAATATCAGACTTAAAAATAATTATTATTTGCTTCAAGAAAGGACAGGTTTTGCTCTTTCTTGCATTATGGAAATGGAAATGCTCAGCAAAGTGTGGACAGTTTTATGAATTAAGGAAGCTTTACAGATCAATGGAAATAATCAAGAACTAGCAATTTACTTCAGTAATTGGTGGCAAAATGCTATAGAAGTTCTTTAAAGATTAAGGAATTAGCTGTGTGTGTATATGTATGTGGGGGATTGTAAAACCATCATGCATTCCATTTCCCATCAGTGGTGGCTAATACTATTCTTTAAAAGGACATTTTCAAATCTGAGATGTCTTAAAACAAACAAACGAAACAAAACAAAAAAAGCAAAAAAAAAAAAACACCACAACACACAAAACTATGACTATGGCCGTTCCTGTGTTCGCCCACCATGCCTCTCAATGCTTGGCTATGTGAGTAATGCTGGTTCATGTATTCATTCTTTCACCTCTTCTCAATATCCATCAACTTTAATATTAAGGTGTCAAGAGAGACTTGACGTGTTTCTTGATTAGAATTTGTGGGTCGGATTTTGGAAAGAGCCAGAGCAATAGTCCCATTGGGAGCCAGTAAACTGAGTGCACTAAAAGCTACCTGGCCATGCATGGCCTGTGGCTAGCTCCCCAGGAATCTCTACCCCTTATCTTGCCAGATCCTAGTCTGCGTGTCCTACTGCTGAGGAGTCCCTGTCCACTTAGGGCACCAGCTGCGATCACCGTGTCCTCATCAGATTCATTCACCCTCTCAGAATTCAAACGCCAAGGCCAGAGAAACTGAAGAACAGGTTATTATATACATTAGAAGGGGATCCCTTATTCCAAAAGGTTAAGTATGACAGAGAAAGAGAACAGAAAAATAAAATAAAATAAAACAGAAAGCATAAAAGGTGCGCAGTGTTTCCAGCTAGAGGCTAAGAGGCACATGCGCACGTGGACGGGGGAGGCCTGCGGGGCCGCCTCTCTACGTGCTCTTACCTTGTTTCTCTTGAAGTAGGCTCGACGGCAGGCGGCAAAGCACTTCTCGCTGCAGAAGCTTTTCACCTCACTTCCCATACTCAGGGAATAGCGCTTGATCCCCACCTTCTGGCACCAGGCACACATTATTTGTACATTTGACACATCATCTTCTATAACAAAAGTATAAGAAAAATGTTCATATCAGAAGCAAACATCCCTTCAAACTCAAGTCACACCCTGAACCTGAAAGAGCTCCCCGAGGTCTGATTTCAACCTCCGCACCTCACCATGCTCTGACCTAGGAGGACAGCCAGCTCGTCGGGGGGGACTCAGTGCTTTTTTTTTCTTTTTCCTTTTTTTTTTTTTTTCTGTTGGCTTTTAAGTTTCCAAAAACATCACTTACTTAAAAACCAGAGCATGACTACAGAGCCATGAAGAGTTCCCAGGGCTGCTTAGCCTGGTAAAAATGCTTATTCTGCCTGGTTATACCAGGCTCAGTACTAATGAAGCTTGTAGAATGGCCCATATCTTCAAAGGTGCAGCTGACAGCCTACAGGATCTGCATATGGGGGAGGACACCACACCCACATATGTGATGTCCTAATGTGAACCTTGACAGTCAGGAGCCAGGACCGATCTTGGCATGTTCCCTATCACATGTTACATATGGAGTGTTATTTACTTTTGCAATACAATGATTCCCAAATGATATGGTTAGTCAACAACAGAGAGATGTGAGTGGCCGGATTCTGCTGATAGAAAGGCAGTGGCCCGGCTCACTCGGTGGTCTCCTGTGATGCAGCCTTCCCACATGGGGTCCCAGACAGGCACAGGCCTGATTGAAATTCTTCTCCATGAGACGTGTGTGATTCATGGTCCCTGGATGGAGGAATAGTCATGGGGTGTCAGCCATGAGCCCTGAGGTCACACGGCTGCCCAGATCACTCTTGGCCAGACGGGTGGTCCTCACAGCTCCAGGAGGACCTGTTGCCCACGTCATGGGGATGCTCAGAATGATGTTAGGTGGTATGCAAATATTTTCAATACTTAAAATGCTGTATTTCTTTTCCTTTGTAAGAAAAGAAAACAAATTTAAGTAGTACAAGTCCATGACATCGCAAATACTACTGCTTAAAACAAATAAAGACTTTTAACGTGAGCCAGTAAATGAAATGTAATAGTAATTACAGTGCAGGTAGCGAGATGTTAAGACAAACATGGGATGGTGATATTCAAATGACTGAAGTCTGGGAAACTTTGGTGGGTGACTAAACATAGACCTTAAGTACAGGTCTCAGATATTGCCTTGCTATATCTCCTATGTGCTCTGGCTATATCTCGAGTTTCCTTGGTCCTCCCAAATGACAAAGTGTGTCTGACTGGTTGCCACTATTAGCCACATCTCTTCCTCCTTTATGGATTTTTTTTTTATTTTATTAACCCAGACTCATGCTCCAGACATGAATGGTAATCACAAAATCCCCAACAAGCTCTGCTATAGTGTTGTCTGATTCTGAGTAAAATCCCCCAAAGACTAATTGCTAAGCAAGGCCTGGTCCATGAGCTGTTGACATATTCATGGTTCATAGAACCTGTCATGCAATCATTCCATTTCCAGGGGAAAGATTTGGTTTGAGGCAGTGCGGTCATCAGCCTGCAAAATTAGAAGCAAACTAATTTGAAGTGCGGTGATACGGCTTTTTTCCCTGAGGATCACCACTCAGAACCATGTGCAGCATTTTATTTACTTTAATGGAATATTGTCATTTTAATCACCATTTTATTTTACAATTACATATTGTGATTTATTATAATTAATAATAAATGAGACAGTACAACAATGACCTTTGATGTTAATCAAACATTTTTTATAACGTAAGTTTCTTTAAATGGAGTCAACCTGAGTTCAAATATCATACAATTACTGTATTTAATAATTTGTTCTATTCAAAGAAAGCTTTGTGTTTTATATCATCTCTAATATGGCATCTGTCTATAGACATTGTACATGTATGAAGAATTAACAAAACTCTATAATTTACCTTACAGTACAGAGGGGTTTTTAATTAGATTAGAAATGTTATACCTTTTAAATAATCATCTATCATTACTAAACTTGCTAGCACTAATAGTTTCTGATTTTCCCAAGCGATTAGCTGCTTTATAATCTTAAATTCCTGAAAAAGAAGATGATATAGCAGGACTCTCACAAATGATCCAGCGGCAATAAACTTGATTCTGGTGAAATCTGTAAGGAAAAATACTTTATGCGAGAAATTATTTGGCCTCAGCATCCAAGGAGGAACTTTAGGACATACATTAGGTTCCCCTCATTGTTTCTTCCATTTAAATTATCTAAAACTGAGATGACAGAGAACAGAGCACAAAGCTGCAGCAGGGACGGTGCTCGGCCTGCGACTGGCCTGCCCAGAGGAATGACATTTGGAACAAAAAGGCTGCTGGTGGGTCTTCCTCACGCTTCATCCATTAACACCAGTCAGACCATTTGTCATTTTTTAAGGAAGGCAAGGATACTTTCTTACAAACAATAGACCTAACAAATGGACAAAAAGTAGAATTTTAAAGCAGATTATTTTTATAAATCATTTGTACTATGAAGTAACAACACGGGAATATGAAACAAAAAAAATTGTGTATCTGGAAATTGGAAATGGTTAGCATCTGTCTTGTTAAATAATTCAGTATTCCCATCCGTTTTTCATAAAACTCCGCTTCATAAAGGCAAACACTCTGGAAAACTTCCATGAGATTTCTCTTTTTCTGTCATCAAACTGTTATCAATAGCTAATGTTCCAGAGAAGAGTCTGATAAGTGGATTATTCCACAAGTTCAAGAAAACATTTTTACATGTCTTAGGTATTCTAGTCTTATAGAGTCATTTTTATTAATAGTATATTTAGGAAACTAAGAAAGATCTGTGATTATATACATTAATTTTGTCAGCTAAAGCATAGCTCAAGATTCTGCCACCAGACATGAGATGGAGTCCCACCTTAAGCAGTATGACTGCACCCCTAGAAAAGTGAGATTTTCTTTAGTGCTGAAACCTGGAACTTATGTACATGCTTTATGTTGGCAAAATAGAAGGCCGCAGCACTTCAGCTTTTCTAACTTGATCTGCTTCAAATTTCTTTATTTAAAACATATTTCTTCAAACTAGGGAAAACCCGATGCGCTGTCTTATATTTAAGCTCAAGGTCTGTGAGATTTTGAGATTACCTCAAAGAAGATTCATGTAACATATTTTTCCTTACTGCCATTAGCCTATGTATTTTTCATAATGAACAATGCAACAACAAATGCAAAATATTTATAGTATTAAATCACATTCCCAAATTGAATAGTTTGTATAACATGATAAAAATTTTCATACGATAATGTCACATAAATATGCATCAGTCAAAATATGCATGTTTCAATTAATCATGAAGTTTGTACCACCTCTTCAGGATTTAATTAAGCAAAATGTTTAGGGCATTTTCTTTCCGATGTAATGTTCAAAGAACTATAGAAATTATTCTATTTTACATCCCAGAAGGAGAAGTTCAGATTAATTACTCTGAGATGAAATCAAAATTGTGTTTGTTTATCACAGTGCAGAGAAGTATGATGTCAAGCATTTCTGGAATGCCTTGCTGAAGTTGTTTGAGAAATTGCACTATTTGGTGACTATTAAAAACAAGGATGGCCATTGGCCAGTGGCATTCTCGCGGCATTTGAATTGGCTATGAATTTGCATATTAGTTTACCTGACAGAGCCCTAAGACAATCAGGAAGACCTTAATGGACCCCAAGTGATTAAGCTGTAGATTTATCATCCCTTTGTAGTTTTCATGGGAATCCAAGACTGAGGGGGTAATCTGAAAATATTTGCTAGTGATGTTTCTCTCCTCCAATAATTCCTAGAATGTACATGTGCAGATACTCATTTCAAGACTTGAATCATATTTGAAGCAAGTTACAAGTTAGTCTGAAGTGACTCCTGTGAGTTCTCCCTACCATGAACTAGAGCTATGGCACAGGTGGCACTCGGTCAAACTATGTGTTGGAGCAGCTATACTTAAGAACAAAATGAAGACGTGGTCTGGAAGGCAGGCAAGAAACTAGGGTTAAAACTAGTGTGCTTTCTTTTCAGCCCTTTTTTGGAATAATTCAATTCCAAAAGCTCTAAGGAAGTCCAATTTAAAAGTTTCCACGGAATCCTATAGATGCTTCTGTACAATTTCCTGTGTTCTAAACGAGAACATTTAAGGATACCCAGAGAAAATTTGAACCACTGAGCCAAAAATAAAATAATCATAGCTAGCCTTATTCAGTATTTAGTAGGTGCCAGGCACAGTGTGAAATTCTTTAAATCCATCATTTAATCTTAATCACAACCACCACCTCCAGGCAGGTACTAACATTATCCCCACTGTGCAGACGGGGAAAGTGAGGTTTAGAAGTTAAGTAATTTGCTCCAGATAACACAGCCAGTACATACCAAAGCCTAGATGAAGACCAGGCCATCTGCCGCCAAGCCCAAGGTCTTGACCACTACACCTTAAAGCACACAGCCTTTCTAAGCATGGGAGGCTGCACACCATCCACACAGACTTCCTTCTACAGAAAGCTGTCACAGGTTCTGCTACTTACACAGGACACTGTTGCAGGACACACTAACAGACAAAGAATATGGAACCAAAAGGGTCAAAATGTCTTTGAGAAGACAGCTGAAATGTTACTCAATCAATATTTGTCGACTGACTTAAAAAAAAAAAAAAAACGGTAAAGGCCTGCAGTGCAAGCCTTTATGACTATGGGGCTTGAATTTGCTGCAAACATTCTATCTGCACGTTCACCAGCAAGTTCCACTTAAGCATTCAATGATGAGAAAGAACCAAGAATACCTGGATCGCAGGATGCAGTCATTCTACCCACAGGCAAGCAATAGTCTTCCCAGCTTTCCCTTTTGTAAGGAGGGGGACCAACAGTAGGACATGGATAAGACTGACTTTCCATGTGGGTCAAGTGAGTAATCACTTACATTGGTAATTTCAAAGATCCCAATAAGAATATCTCCGCTTCAAAAATTACCCCTCAACTGCTCACTAAAATTAAATTCTACCATTAGAGAAGACTTTATTTGACTAAATATTTCTTATATCCCATTTAAAACACAAATTCCCTGAAAGCAAGAAGGTTTAATATACATTTTTCAGCAATCATTTATGCTTTAACATGAGTTATTCTTTCTGAAGGCTTTCACAGAGAATGGGAAGAAGGGCTGAGTATCGGCTTCTAATGAGAAACATGGAAGGCAGAGATGGAAGAGACTAGGGCACAAGACGCCTTTGGTCATTACTTTGCTATGTCTCTCCCTGGACCACAGGTATAACAAGCTGAGGGAAGAGTGGACAGAAAAAATACAGTGCAATCATACTGTGGCACAATGTTAAATATTTTCACAGAACCTTTTAGATGTGAATATAAACCACAGTAGAAGTTGAAGGAGGTGGAATAAATGGCATATAGCTAGGGATCACTAGGAAAGAAAAGCAACAGGCAGATCCACTTACTACAGTCTCAAGGGGGTAACTTTTTTAAGCAAGTGAGGTCACAGATAAACACTGCTTTGCAAACCTGAGTCACTATTAATATTTGAAAGACAGTGTGGTGGAGTGCAGAGACATAGAGACAGAGGCCATAAGTAAAGTATTAAACTGCCCCTCCCAGTTGTGTGACCTGGGCAAGTCACTAAGGGGATAGTAATGCTCACCCTAGCTGTGGTGAGGATCAAATGAGAGAAAGTAGGAACATTCTATGTGTAAATGAGCCTTCCTTAGACTACTGGCAATTAGTCCCATAAGAGGGTAGGTGTCAGCTGTATGTAATTGGACAGGCCCAGATGACCAGGCACCAGTCACTTCAATTACATTCCCTCCCATGGATGGCATCTTTAGAACCACTATCTTTGAATACAAAGAACCACCCAGTAATTGCTTAAATTTCACTAACTCAAACTATTTAAGGATAAAGATTTATTAAAAGCTTCACTTACAGCTATTCTTTCAAAAAATTTCTTAACTTGAATTAATAGTTGACAAGGTGTTGCCAAATATATCACAGTACTGCCAAATATTCTGTAATTAATAGATGGGAATTCTTTGTAATTATTACATCAACTATCCACACATGGGTGGATCTTTCTAAGTGCCTGAGAAGTTTGCTCTTTTAAAAAGTATCATAGCAACAACTGAAAATGTCTGCCACCTTAACTATCAAAATTGCCAAATAATAGAGTCCAAATTAATAAAATTTTATTGCACTTGTTGTTAGTTAAAAGGATAGATGCTATTAAATGATAACAGTTCATACAACTATGATTCTTTGTAGTACCTAAAATTATCCCTACTTTTCTTTTGGAAATGGAATTATTTGATGTGATTTCAAACATTTAAATAGTCTGCACCCCTCTAACTAGAGTAGTATTTAACACGAAAATAAAATCTAAATCTTTATACATGAACTAAAATTAGTTCCAGTAAGTTACAGAAATAAGCACATATTAAACAAAATGACAGAAAAATGATAAAATTCTTAATTTTCAATTTCCTAATGAAATCTTTCTAGCAATTTTTAATTATTTATATATGTATGATATATATAGATATATAGATATATAAATAGATATAGATGTATATGTAAAAGATGTGACTGCAGAATGAACTAAACATTTGCATGCAGGTCCCTGCACTAGGAAACTGGTCAAGAATGCTGACTTGAGGGAGAAACCAAGATGGCGGCATAGTTAAACACCTAAACTGCAGCCTCGCACAACAATTTCAAAAATACAACTAAAAGACAAAACGGGCATCATCCAGAACCACAGGAAAGCTGGCTGACTGGAAATCCTACAACTAGAAGGAAAGAGAAAACCACAAGGAAAATCAGAGGAGCTGTAAAAGCCTGAGGTACAGAGACACGGGCAGGCATGCGCGTGCGGAGAGGACAGAGCCAGAGAGGACGGGGCAGCTGAGTGCCTGGCTGGCGTTCTCTAGCGGGAAGGAGATAAAAGCTCCAACTGCACTGAACCCCAGCTCCAACTGCACTGAACCCCAGTTCCGGGCGAGACCCTGGGGACCCAGGCTCATACAGGGGGAATCTGGGCTGTAAGGCGGAAACTCAGGGGAGCAGTGAAAGGCAGAGCTCCGGAGGCGCGCATGTGAATGCGCACAGAGGACGGACTGTTGACTGTGCCACTGAATTGCCCTAGTGGGAAGGAGACAAAAGCTCCGGACTGCGCTGAACCCCAGTTCCGACTGCACTGAACCCCAGTTCCAGGCGAGAATCTGAGAATCCAGATTCATTGGGGGAGAGACTAGACTGTTTGGCAGCGGGTGAAACTCCAGGGCACCTTTCTCTCAGAGGTGCTTGCAGCTAGTACCGAGGGACACTGAGACCCAGGAACCTCATAGGGTGGGGCTGACGGGAAGCCAAGGCTGTAGACTCCACCCTGAGACTCTGACCCATCCAAGCTGAGCACAGAGGCTTTTACAATTTTGCAAGTCTAGTCAAATAAGGCTGTCTCCCGGCGTAGAGAGAGCTGATCCTCACAGCCAATTGGCCTGGAGGTCAACTCCTCCTACTAATACCAACAACAATCAAGACTTTACTACAACAAGGCTGTACACACAGTCCACAAAGGGGTGCACCAAGAGTATCCACCTCAGGTAACTGGGGAGGCCAAGCCACTGGCCCATATAGGACAATTAGCACACAAAGCTACCCTACCAACTCAGGGAAGCAACGAAAATGCAGAGACAAAGAAACAGATCAAAAACCAAAGAAATGGAGGAAAACAAACAAGTGGAGATAGAGTTCAAAACCATGGTTATAAGGTTTTTCAAGAATTTCCTAGAAAAGGCCGATAAATTTAGCAAGACCCTCGAGGATATGGAAAAGGACCAACTAGAAATTAAACATACACTGACTGAAATAAAAAATATTATGCAGACACCCCACAGCAGACTAGAGGAACGCAAGAATCAAGTCAAAGATTTGAAATACAAAGAAGCAAAAATCACTCAACTGGAAAAGCTAAAAGAAAAAAAGAATCCAAAAATTTGAAGATAGTGTAAGAAGCCTCTGGGACAACTTCAAACGTACCAACATCAGAATTATGGCGGTGCCAGAAGAAGAGAGAGCAAGATTCTGAAAACCTATTTGAAGAAATAATGACTGAAAACTTCTCCCACCTGGTGAAAGAAATAGACTTACAAGTTCAGGAAGCGCACAGAACCCTAAATAAAAGGAATCCAAAGAGGACCACACCAAGACACATCATAATTAAAATGCCAAGAGCAAAAGACAAAGAGAGAATATTAAAAGCAGCAAGAGAAAAACAGTTAATTACCTACAAGGGAGCACCCATACGATTATCAGCTGATTTCTCAACAGAAACTATGCAGGCCAGATGGGAGTGGCAAGAAATAGTCAAAGAGATGAATAGCAAGAACCTACAACCAAAGGTACTCTACCCAGCCAAGCTGACATTCAGAATTGAAGGTCAGCTAAAGAGCTTCACAGATAAGAAAAAGCGAAAGGAGTTCATCAACACCAAACCAGTATTATATGAAATGCTGAAAGGTATTCTCTAAGAAGAGGAAGAAGAAAAAGGTAAAGATAAAAATTATGAACAACAAATACATATCTATCAACAAGTGAATCTAAAAATCAAGTGAATTAAAAATCTGATGTACAGAATAAACTGGTGAATATAATAGAATCAGGGTCATAGAAAGGGAGTGGACTGACAACTCTCAGGGGTAAAGAGGTGTGGGGGGTGCGGGAAGAGACTGGACAAAAATCGTACACCTATGGATGAGGACAGTGGGGGGGGGAGGTAAGGGAAGAGGGTTGGATGGGAACCAGGTGGAGGGGAGCTATGGGGGGGAAAAAGAGGAACAACTGTAATAATCTGAACAATAAAGATTTATTAAATTTTAAAAAAAGAATGCTGACTTGAATAGGACATGGCTAGGAGAACAGATAGGAAACAGAGAGAGAGAGAACAGATAGGGAAGTGTGTGACAGAAAAGAGAGGTTCAGAAACCTGTGAGAGCCCACAAAGTTAGGTCCTGAAGAATTGGAGGGGGAGAAAGTTCAAGAGAAGGAACAGCAGGAGCCAAGGAGTGGCAGACAGGCTCAGGGATGGGGAGGATTCCTGAAGTCATGCAGTTTACCAAAATTGTGAGAAGGCAAAAGTAGGAGATTAGACTGGGGACAGGGGGGCCTGAACAAGGAGTCGCTTGAATGGCATTCTGCTATGGGGCAGGAGGAGCTCATCTTTGTTCCACGGGTAATACAGAGCTCCGGAATATTTCTCAGCAGGACATGACAGGATCATAAATGTTACTCCAGGAGGGTATATCAGAATTTGCAAAGACTGTAATCTTGTTCCACATCTAGAAGCGTCAGTAAGCAACATGAGAGCATGCTCCATGACCATTCACCTTTGTGTGTTCAGTGCCTACCACATAGCAGTGCTTAAACTATGCTGGGTGAATGAATAAAAGGACAGATGAATAGGTGGGTGGGTAGGTGGCTGGCTGGATGGATGGATGGATGATTGAGAGGAAAGGGGATGAGTTCCAAACCTATAGAGTAATAGTGAAAAATGAAAAGAAGAACAAAAGGAGATCCCATAAAGTCACAAAGTAGTAATTCTCTCCTGAACATCATACTGACTTGGATTCTTTAACAAGACACTAAGCTCAGGGGCCTGCAGCTCCTCAGCATTAACTTGACTATCTCCCCATAGTTTCAATGCTTTGCCAGTGAAGAGATGTCTTTTGTAAACCTCTTTGCCAACCTCACCTCCACTTCTTAAAACTCACTGTAGAAAGTTAGTCTTTTCTATGTACTCATCCTAAGGAACTGGAATAAGAAAAGAATAGAACTTCAGAGTACGGAAAACCCAGAGTCCTCTATGTAATATTTCTGAAAGCACATGCCACAGAACACTGATCCTCTGGGATACTTAAAATGGTGTTATTTTTTAAAGACTTCCACGGTGAAATATGTATGGAAAACACTGGCAAACAAAGTTAAATAACAGTTTCTTTACTTTAAGGTTTTTTGGAATGTATAATGTATGTATGATCTTCAAGAGGGGGAGGCAGAGTATGCTGTATTTCACCATTTGGGCCATGAACATGTCTTTCCACAGAGAAGCCACAAGACTGGACTTCTGAGAAAGTTTCCCTGGGACATGCTGCCCCACTGCCCTATATTAGCACCGAAGCATGAGCACTTCCACATGGATCATAATTATCAGGAAGGTTTCTTCTCTTTTGCCCAAATTGGATCTTTCTTTTCAGGAGCCTTCTTTGTTTGCGCTGGGCAGAAACACAAGGCCTGTAGCTATTTGGCCAATGCTAGGTGTGCTGACCAATGCTTCCCAGTCTTCAATAAATACTACCAGACTGAACTAACACACCCATGATACACAAAATCCTGTGGCATAAGCTATCTGCCTCAAATACAGACAAGGCACCTTCTTCTCGTCCTACAGAGAAAATGACAGAAATCCCAAGTAAGGCGGAAGAGTAATACTGCTCTTGACACTTAATCATTCATGTTCACTGGGTATGGACAAGGAACTCAAGTAAAATCTTGCCCCCCTTCCCTGAGCCCTGGATCTGACCAATCTACGAGGCCCTGGGACAATGATGCTGTAACCATGGGTTTGCTCGACATTGGACCTCTCTTTCCTACATGGCTGAAGACCACTCACTGAGCCCTAGCAACTAGCTGACAAATGAACATGATTAAGGATAGGGGACAAGGTCAAAGATTGTGCACCAGCAAATCCATCACTGCTGGAAAAGTAATTCCAAGCCCCTGCAGAGCAAACAGGGGCATCATCACCAAAGAAATACAATAGCAGCGTAATAGGACTAAAGAGCCAAACTGCTTTATATAGGATGTCAGAGCAAAAAAGAGTATTCCCAACACCTACTATTTATGTGAAGGACTCATTGCCCCTTCTGAAATCTGGCTTTCCCATTAATTACACTCACTGGGCCCCATAGTGGTTGACAAATCTCCCCAAAGGGGAAACCTTAATTGTAGACAAAGAATTCACTTATTTACTCAACTTTGTGCCAGGCGCTGCAGCAGGAGCTGGAAATACACTGTGAACAAGACAGACATGATCCCAGCCCTCAAGGAGCTTTCTATGGCTGCCCCCAGTGTAAAATGCCAACATGCAGTAGAAAAGGACTGTGGAAAAGCCATGCCTTCTCCCAGGGCTCTGTCACCAGTAGGAGGTCACAGAAGCCAGGTGTTCGTGGTGAACACAGAAGGGGCTATAAGCAGCCTCATTGTGACTGACCAGCAGGCAAGTCCCACCTTAACATTCTAGCCAGTCCTGGAGTAGCATCCCATGCTGGGACTACCATTCCAGGAGAAAGGAATTCACAGGCTAGAGACTCAGGTCAGAGGGACACCTGGAAGGGTTAAAGCGCTCACATAAAGCACTTGCTTCTCTCCTCCTAGGCTCTTCTTGTCTCCATGCGCTGAAGTACGAGTTGAGTAGATTGAAGAATAAGAAGTTCACTGTACTGAATTTGTTAAAAGAACCAAGGTGAACCTGCTGGAACATTGTCCACAATATAATTTATTTCCCTCTTCAACCTTCCTATCTTGAAATACTTATTTAGATTTCTTGAATGAGAATCATTAATGATGGAGGGACTCTCTGAAAGGGCCCCATGCCAATCCTTATTCAGGAATATGATGAGACAGAACATGCCAGCCATGGGCAAAGTGGAAGCCACACCAATGGGAATCTTTCAGAGTCCTCCTCTCTTCTTTCTTCATCTTCCCTTGGGTCATGTAATCTATGTACTCGTGACTCCAGGTATCATCCATGAAATGAAGATTTTCAAATCAATAGTCATCTCTCATGAGATATTATTTCCAACGGCCTCCCAGACAACTTGTCATATCCAAAGCTGCACACATACCTCTCCCATAACCTGCCCCTTCACTCTGTTTCCCTTCTCAGTTCCTGGCCCTACCATCCATGCAGGTACCTGCTAGCAGAAATCTAGCATCTTTCCTGCCTCTTCCCTCCCGCTTCCCTCCCACATTCTAATTAATCACCAGATTTTCCTAAATATTTTCATAATATACTTATTCATTCATTCAATATATACTTATCAAGTATACTTACGTCCCAGACACTGTTCTAGGTGCTCCACCCTCATGGAGTTAACTGCTGTCTATTCCAGTGAAGCCACTAACACCTCTTGCCCATACTTACATGTAGCCTCCTATCTCACTCCCGTCCAATCCATTCCCTCCACTCTGGATGAAGAAAATTCTATTGAAACACAAATGTTATCACTGCTGCCCTTACTGGTTTGGCTCAGTGGATAGAGCGTCAGTCTGCAGACTGAAAGGTCCCAGGTTCGATTCTGGTGAAGGGCATGTACCTTGGTTGCGGGCACATCCCCAGTAGGAGGCTTGCAGGAGGCAGCTGATCGATGTTTCTCTCTCATCGATGTTTCTAACTCTCTATCCCTCTCCCTTCCTCTCTTTAAAAAATCAATAAAATATATTTTTTTTAAAAATTTTATCACTGCTGTCACTTGCTCAAAATCCCTTAGTGTCATCTACTGCCCTCAAGAAGTTGGAATTCTTGGTCATAGCCTCCATGACTCCCATGACCAGGCCAGCCTCTCAGCTTGTCAACTCCCAGGACTCTAGATTCTTTTACTTTCCTTGAACCTCTCTCTCCATTCTGAGCCTTTCTATGTGCTGCTTCCTCACCCACAACCTCAAAATCCTTGAACGATTGAGTATACTATTGCTCATTCATATCTTATCTTAAACCTCACTCTAGGAAGATTTTCCCTAACCCCAAACCTGGTCAGATCCCACAGCACCCCTAAATTGATCATCTTCAGACTTGATTGAGATTTCTTTATAACAAGTCTCCTCCACCATATTGTGAGCCAGTTAAGACAGGGACCATGTTTGTCTTGTTCAATAGAATGTAATGTCTACTTTGGGCCTCAGCATAAAAAAGAGAAAAGCAGAATCCTTACAAGGTGCACCTTCGATGATTGGATGCCCAGTGGGAGTAGGGGAGCAGGAGGAGCCAAGGACACCATCTGTAGTAATCACTTAGAACAAAGCTGCCTTAGAGGGAAACACCACTTAAAATCCCCAGAACAGAATGCAATCGTTATTTCCACTCTCCTTGGCCAAGTCCATTAACTAAGCCTTCTCAATTTAATAGGAACTTTGAGAAGTCAGTATTGGGAATGTCCCTAGAATAACAAGAGTTACTAACTTCATCATTTCTCTCTCTTAACCAAACTGTGTACCTCCAAATAATAGCAAATAGTTCAGTCAAGTCTATGTTAATTCAGAAATACGGTCACCCTCTACAAGCAAGGGAAAGCACAGCTGACATTTCCTCTTATTTCCTGTTAGCATCTTAGCTCTTTGGTGACCTGAGGCAGAGTGTTCTGAAAGTATTATCCCAGCTAGGTCATACATCCCTAAAGTGAGGTAATGCCACGATAAGTTATGAACTGCCTCAGGGATCACAGACACGTGTGATTTAGAATTCATGTTTAGATTGTGTCTCCACTTCAGAAGTGAATTTTGGCTCTGATTCTTCCATTAATCCAACTGAATGACCTTGAGAAGGTCATTAAGCCTCACTGGGCCTCATTTTCTTCATCTGTAAAAGAGGGCATTTAGCTAAATGATCCCTCAGGTCCCTTCTAATTAAAATTCTAGGATTCTAAATCTCTCAAAATAACAAGATCCATTTAAAAGAGTTTAGGCACAGGATATTCTTTTTTCTTTCCTATTTTTCTTGAATCCCTGAATTAATATTTTTCCTTTTTCTCCTTCTATATAGCCACCACCGTTGTCCCTTGCTTTTACAATAAGAGGCTTAGAAAATTCTTCCGCTAATGGGACAATTTTAGAAGCGGCCCTTTCTAAGCTCTCCAATATTTGCACCACCAAGAACCTGGTATCCTCTTTTTTACTCCTCTATTATATATTTATGCTTAACTTTAAAGGGAAAAACATGAATGTTCATAAAATTCTATTTTAATATTCTTTTCCATTGATTTCTGATCTTTTACCATGTACTTCCACACATGGTATTTTTATCCTGAGTTTCCCATAAAACAGAATCTGAGACAAAGACATACATGTAGGTGAATCTATTGGGCATGTGATTCCAGGAAGTAGGAGTGAGGGACAGGGAAATGAACCTGGGGAGGTGGAAAAGCCAACAGAACAATGTGTTATTGAGTTGCCCACCACTAAGGGGACTGGTATTCAATCATAAAGAACATTTTTTTGGAGTTTTTTGAAATACATTTTATAACCACTCACACAGGGGACAAAGGAAAAAAGTATTTATTCATCAACTCTCATGTCCCATTGGTCTGGTGTGTTCATTTCCCCACACTTCTAGTTTGCACATGTGTGAGCGAGTGCTGAAAGGATTTATGCGATGTCCATGCTGCCATATCAGAGAAGCCCAGAACTAGAAGCTAGAGACAGGTGTGAGGCAAGGCCCTTTCAGAATGCACATGCGTAAGCTGTCAGAGTGCTCCAGCAATCACTGAAGTCAGATGTGGGCCAGAGGGTCTGGAGTGGTGTACTAGAAGTGTCCCATACATAGAGTTGTCATCACCATAAAGTAGTTCTCAACCTCAGCGCTGTTGACATTTTCAGCCAGATAATTCCTTGTTGTGGGACTGTTCCGTGCATTGTAGAATGTTTAGCATCCTTTCTAGCCTCTACTCGCTATATGCCTGGCCTCTACTCAATACATAGCAGCGCCCCCTCTACAAGTTGTGACAACCAAAAATATCTGCAAATATTGGGGGGCAAAGCCTGAGAAGAACCAATGGTGTATTGTGTATCCTATTCTTGTCACTTCCCTGTCTCTCCACTTTATACCATATCAAAAGCAGCTTCCAAGTAGACCACTGTGAGAGATACTTAGGCCTTCTGCCTATAACTTAATGTATAGGCTTTAACATGAAATATTTCATGTAAATAGATAATCTATAATAATAAAAGGGTAATATGCTAATTAGACCGGATGTCATTCCAGATGAAGCTGGGGCCAGAGGGAAGCCCAGGTCCCGGGTGCCTGCCGGGAAGGAAGCCCAGGTCCCAGGTGCCAGAGAGAAGCTGGTGCCGGCAGCTGGGGGAAGGAAGGCCTACTCTTGCACGAATTTCGTGCATCGGGCCTCTAGTATCTTAATAATAAGGAATGATACGATTTAAATTTCAGAAAGCTATGAGCAGACTAGGTATAAAATAAAAATGTCAAAATTACATTCTGGGGTTTAGTTGCTTAAATTAGAAGAAGGAGTTAAATAAATTTTTTTTGAAATCTACGTCTCTAAGTCAAGGACTCAATATTTTTGAGACAAGGATCTTCGTCCCTGAATTATACACATGTGATATACCGGCAATTTCACATTCAACTTCAAGGCCTACACTCACCCACCTAAACCCATATAAGGACCCCCCCCCACAGGAAACTATGTTAACTACTGTTGATGAGCATTTGTACTGTTTCCTGTGTTTAGCTATTATAAATAAACTGGAGGCCCGGTGCACAGATTCTAGCCGGCCCCAATGGGGGCCGATCAGGCTGGTCAGCGGGGAGGGTGGGGTCCCGGGAGGTTGGCCAGCCGGCCCCACCCCTGATTGGGGGGAGGGAGGGCCGGCCAGGGGGAGGGGCCGCGGGCAGTTGGGAGGGGCCGATCGGTGTCCCAATCGGGCCAGTTGGCCTCCCCAGTGCGCATCATAGCAACCAATCATTCTGGTCATTCCGGTCATTCCAGTCTCTTGCCTTTTATATATATAGATGCTACTATGAAGGGCCTTCTATATGTCTTTGGCTCACATATATACACATTGGTGTTGAGTACATATCTAGGATGGAATTATTGTGTAATAGGATATATGTATGTTCAGCATTAACAGATATTGGCAATCATCTTTCAAGAGTGGTTATACTAATTTGCACTCTCAATAGCAATGTATAAGAGTTTTAGTTGCTCCATATCCTCCTCAGCACTTGGTATGGTCAGTTTTATTCATTTCAGACATTCTGTTTGTGTACTGGTATCTCACTATGATTTTAAATGTTATTTTCCTGACTGAAATTAAATAAATTCTAACATGTTTATGGACCACTTGGATATTTTCTTTGGTTTAGTGCCTGTTTACAGTTTTGCCTATTTTTCTACTAGGCTGTTTTTATTTTTATTTTTATTTTTTTTACTAGGCTGTTTTTTAATATATATGTATATATAGGGATTCTTTATATATTGTGAATATTTGCCTTTTGTGGAACATGCATTATGAACATCATCCCTCTTATTTTATTTTGAAAGATGTCTTTTAATCAGCAAAAATTCTTAACTTTAATAGAGCCTATTTAATCAACCTTTTTCCATATGGTTAGTGTTTTTAGTGTATAGTTTAAGAAATACTGGCCTACCCAAAATCATAAATATATTCTCGTAGGCTTTTATACAAGCTCTATTGTTCTATATGTCACATTTAGATCAACAATCCATCTAGAACTGACTTTTGTGAATGGTGTGAAGTAAAAAATCCATATACATTTTTTCCCATAGGACTAGTTTTCTTCACTGCTCTACATTGTTATCTTTGTTGTTATGGACTCAATACTTGTGTCTCTTCAAAATTCATGTGTTGCAGCCCTACGTCTCATTGTGACGCTATTTGGAGATGAGGCCTTTGAGAGTTAACTAGGGTTAGATGAGATCATGAGGATAGAGATCTGGTCCAATGGGATAGAGCCCTTATAAGAAAAAACACCCAAGAACTTGCTCCTCCATACCCCACTCTCTCTCTCTCTGCCACATATGGACACAGGGAGAAGGTGACCATCTGCAACCCACAGAGAAAATCCAAACACCAACCCCAATGACCTTGATCTTGGACTTACATTTTTCAGAATCGTGAGAAAATAAATTTTGGTTATTTAAGCCATCCAGGCTATGGTATTTTGTTGTGATAACCTAAACTAATACATTTGTCATAAATCAAGTATCTGTTTAGATTAGTTTCTGAAGTCCACTGCAATGATTTATATGTATATTCTTGTATCATTATTTCATTGTCTTTTTTTAATGCAATGGAAATCATTTATTATTGCTCATGTTTTCTGTAGGACAGATATTTGGGAGTGGTTTGGAGCACTTCTGGATAAGGGCTGCTCATGAGGTTTCAGCCAAATGTCTTTTTTGGCAGTCATCTGAAGGCTTGTCTTGGGCTGGAGAATCCACTTCTAAATGGTTCAACCACAAGGTTAGCAAGTTGGTGTTGGCTGTTGGTGGGAGGCCTCAGCCTCTATCCACATGGGGCTCTTCACAGGACTGCTTGAGTTTCCTTAGGCTCCCCTGAGACTGAGCAATCTGAGAGAACTAGGCAGAAACTGCATTAACCTTTTATGACAGCCTGAGAAGTTCATCCCCCAGACCATTCCTGATTCAATGTAGGAGGAGACCACCAGGAGGACAGGACCACTGCCATCTTAGAAGCAGGCTACCATAATTTCATTTACCTAAAGTCCAAAAATAGGCAAAATAAACTATATTTCTTGGAGGGGGGGCACTTCGGTGTTAAAACTGTATAAGAAAAGAAGGCAATGATTACCATAAAAGGGGTTACTTCTTTGAGGAAAGAAGCTGAGTTGACAAAGATCATTATTTGTTAAATAATAGATTTATGTTTTTTTCCGACATGTAATATATTTCATGATTGCAGTTTCCTTTTTAAAATTTAAAACAAAAGGGAATTGACATGACAAACAGAAAGTATTGTTTCTCTTTTATGCCTCAAATATACACATATTTATTCTTTTTTTATATATATACTAGAGGCCTGATGCACAAAATTCGTGCAAGAGTAGGCCTTCCTTCCCCTGGCTGCTGGCACCAGCTTCCCTCTGGCACCCGGGACCTTCGTCCAGAAGGTCATCTGGAAGGTCATCCGAAAGGACGTCTGGTCTAATTAGCATATTATGCTTTTATTATTATAGATTTTTTTTATTTCAGAGAGATAGAAACATCAATGATGAGAGAGAATCATGGATCGGCTGGCTCCTGCACACCCCACACTGGGGATTGAGCCTGCAACCAGGGCATGTGCCCTTGACCGGAATCGAACCCAGAACTCTTGAGACAAACCATCTAAGGCTATATTAATTATTCTTAAAGGCTAATTTAAAGTATGGTTAAAAGAAGAGTAACAACAGCATCAACAATTAACACTAATAGTAAAATAAAATTATTTAATTATTAATTAATTGTTATAGTCTTATAATAATTGTTGAGGTCTGGCAGTATAAGTCTTCCAATTTTGTTTTTCATTTTTTTCTATGTGTCTTGCCTATTCTTGCCCCTTTGCATCTCCATGTAAATTTTAGAAACAGCATTTTAATTTCCACAAAATTTTATGCTGAGATTTTTATAGCATTAAATTACGAATCAATTTAGAAAGAATCTGCCGTTTTAGGATATTTAGTCTCCAATCCATAAACATGGTGTGTCCCTCCACTAATTTAGGTCTTCTTTTATTTCTCTGAGCAATGTTTATCATTCTCTGTGTAACAATCTTGCACATATTTTTGTTAGATTTTTTTCCCCTCTGGATATTTGACAGTTTGATGATATTTTAAATGGAATTTGGCCCAGCTGGTGTGGCTCAGTGGTTAAGCATCGACCTATGAACCAGGAGGTCGAGATTCGATTCCTAGTCTGGGCACATGCCCGGGTTATGAACTTGATCTTCATTGGGGGGCGTACAGGAGGTGGCCAATCAATGATTCTCATCATTGATGTTTCAATCTCTCTCTCTCCCTTTCCCTTCCTCTCTAAAATCAATAAAAAAATATATATTTTTAAAACAGCTTTTAAAAAAATAAAATAAATGGAATTTGTAGATATTTTTAAGTTTTGCTTTTAATTTTTTTGTGATTGGTATATAAAAACATAATGGATTTGGGGGTATCAACTGTGTTAGAGACTTTGATTAATGCGCTCATTAAACATAATAGGCATATCTCATTTTAGTGAGCTTCATTTTATTGTGCTTTGCAGATATGGCATTTTCATCAATATCCAGGCAAGAACCACCACTAGCAATACAGTATTTTTATAAATTAAGGTATGTACTTTTTAAATATGTAATGCTATTGCACACTCAGTAGACTACAGAATAGTATAAACTTTTATATGCACTGAGAAACCAAAAATTTCGTGTGACTTGCTTTACTGCAATACTCATTTTAGTGTGGTGGTCCGGAACCAAACCCACAATATCTCTGATGTTTGCCTATACACTGGAGGAGGAGGCATTCTGTTCTAAACAAAATGTCATTTCTACCTTTCAAATCTTTTTTGTTTGTTTGTTTCTTTTTCTTGCCTTATTACATTATCTATGTAATTGGACAAAATTAAATAGAATTGGTGATAGTGGTCATCTTTATTTCATTCTTGATCTCAAGATAAAAGTTTTCAATATTTAACGTTAAGTATAATGTTTGTTATAAGTTTTTTGTGGATACTTTTTGTCATATTAAGGAAGTTTCATTTTATCCCTACTTTGCCAAAAGTTTTTTATTATTTATTGTGTTAAATTTTATCCAATTATGTTTCTGCATCTATTGAGAATATTGTAAGAGGTTTTATTTTATTCTGTTAATGTGGTTAATTATATTGACTGATTTTTACATTTTAAGTCAACCTTATATTCCTAAAAAAAACTCCTAGTCATGATATAATATCCTGTTGTACATATAACACTGGCTTTAGTTTGCTACAATTATGTTCAGAATTTTTTAATCAGTGTTCATGATAAATAGAAGTTTACCATTTTAATGTAACCCAATTACATTAAATTATTATTTTCCTTACTTCTAATGCCCTTGTCATGTGATGGGATCTATTTTTTTCCTTCAATGTTTAGTAGAATTTACCACTGAAGCTGTCTGAGTCTAGAATATTCTTTGTAAAAAAGATTTAATTATTTAATTTCTTTAACAGATGTAGGACTATTCAAGTTTTCTATTTCTTCCTGTTCTTGTTTTGGTGAATTAAGTTAGACATAATGTGACTTCTCTTTTGCAGAAATTCCCATAATTACTCACAATGATCACTACTTATGTGTAACAAATGATTTGGTCTAATAACATATGTGTGATATAATCTTTTTTATTCACTCACATTTCACATTTTTGGTACTTTTCATAAATTCTAAAGCTATTATTTCAAGTTATTCACTCTTTCAGAGTAAAAATTAACAATCATTGAAAGCTGGCCTAAGTAGCATAAATCTTTCATCTTGGCTGCCATAACTACACACACAGCTGAGTTTGCTTTAAATATGTTCAATCGATTAACAAGTACATATTATGGCATATTAAAATAGATCCTTTCAAATCATAAAATCAGGTGGGAAATTCACTATACAAGTCATAAATCAGGATTTAATAAATGTAGGAAAATTACAGATTACCTAAAATAAATACATTTTTTTCAGACAAAGACACTGAGGCTCACAGAAGTAAGTGACTTCTCTGCGGTTACATGACCAGTAAATGGCAGAGCTGACATTAACAACCCGGGCCTCCTGGTTCTTGCTCTAGCAATCTTTCCATTCAAACTACACATTCCATTCGGCACTAAGAATGACTGAGCATACTGAAATCTGGTCTACAATTCTTTAAGACCCCCTAATTATATAAGGAAAGATAAAACAGGACCCATATCAGAGTAAATAACATTTTTAGGCTTTTGTGTCTTTTTAATCACTTTGAATTTTAAGTGACTATATTCTAGCTTACATTGTGTTTCAGATCCCATTTCTCAACTGTACAAATATAGCAAGTCTTATCTGCCTAAAGACCTTCTGCTACTCCACTTTCCTCGCCTTTCTGCCCACACCATGCACTGTCCACATGCTGCTAAAATTATATTGACTTTCCCAAGTATAGCTGATTATATTCCAGCTATACTCTAAGTTCTTGGTGCTCAGGGATGATGATAATAGATATTGATATTATCTGGTGCAATGTGAAAAACATTCAGTAAATACATAAGGGACTGGGAGACTGACATAGTATTTGGATAACCTGGTGGTTATAAGTGTGGGTTAAGGAGACATCATGCCTAAGTTCACATATCAGCTCTGCCACTTATTACCTGTGTGACCTCCGGTACGTTGCTTAGCTTTTCTGGGTCTCAGTTTCCTCAAATGTAAAACAAAGTTAATAACAGCACCCACACAGAGTTGTTAAAAAAAAGTCAAATGAGATCATCTGTTTAAACAACAACTGCCTCATAATAAGTGCTCAAAAAATATTAGCTGTGACGAGATTATATCATTACTGTTATTAACTACTCTGGTCCTGCCATTCACCATCATTCCTCCTGTTTTTGTCCTAAATGACTTGGAAAACTCCAAATCTGAGGGTTCAGTGAACCTCTTCTTTGAGAAATGTATCTGCTACATAAATAGTAAGTCATCCAAATCCCATTAACTCAAGGTAATTTTATTTAATAATCATATTTTAAAAGTTGGACACACAAATAAGTGGCAAAGCAATTTTGATTAAATCCTGTTTTCTCAATGGCTACTTGGAATACAGCATGCATATGCAAGCCCCAAGAATATTGAATAACAGATAAAATAAATAATGATCATAATGCAAACCACATTCTGATTCCCATTTCCCTGCAAGTATGACTCCATGTAAGAATTATAAGAGCCAAGAAGTAACATGCTTATTAACTGTGGGTTACTCAGCTTTATACATAGAGCTTAGCAGGTCACGTGAATGTTTCCACATTCTCAGCTAAGCTAATGGTTCCTTAGAGCCCCGTTCCTATAACCCCTTAAGAATTTCAAGATTTGCCTGAAAAAATATATCATATTTCCATGACCATGCCTGAACACATATTTGGAACGCTCACCGAGAGCAAACTATCCTGGAGGACAGGAAATGGTCATTGTTTTCAAAGAAAGGCAAGACGCTCCTGCACACAGGAAATCAAGCCGGTCTCAGGGGCTTGATCTCATCTCCCTCCACACAAACCTGCATGTCCTGTGTGGGCCCTGCCCTTCACTTCACACGTAGGAACATGGTGGGGGATAAGAATACGATCACTTGCCATTTAAAGTCAAAGACGTTTTATTCAAAACTGCCACATAAATGCATCCAGAGAAATACAGTCCCTCCTTCTTTCACATTTCATTTCATTTAAAAGTAATCAGGGACTTAGAGAGAGTCTGGGCTTACAACAGGCAACTTGTAAGCCTCTGGGAAAACCTGTCCAAAGACTCGGATCTAAAATGTCGTTTCCTAGATACACTGTTTTCTGCAGCAGAGCTCGGTAAAACTTTCATTAGAAAGTTGCTGCATTTCATCTTTTCCTCGGGAAAAGGAAAATAATGGCTCTGATGGTTTTATTGATTTTTATTTAATTCTTGGGAGCAAAAATGCTGTTGTAGGGCAAGTCTGAGATTGAGATATAAAAATCCTCGTTCGAGTCCCCAGCTGGTTACTTTGACCAGAGGTAGGGGAGACCCAAACCTGCCCAACCACAGCAGAGGACTGATGGCAGATCAATGGTGCCGAGCACTATTTCACTTGTAAAGCAGCAAAGACCTTATTTTGAATGTCTTTACTTCAATAGTCAAACTTGCAGGGGAGCAGGGCGGGCCTAGTATTTTGATGGAGATTCACTATAACTCGGTTCATGCAGAAAAGTCCTTTACTAGCGCAGTTCTCTTTGAATGAAGTCCCAAAGGGTTGGATTCATATTAAAATCTCTAATATGAGAAGAATTACAGCGAGGTTACGATATAATTAACCTGAGTTATCTTTCAAAACTCTTGCTGATAGGCAGTCTGCCACTTCAGACTATGCTCATGCTGTGATTTTTAAAATTAGCGAGGAATGAGGTTTTCATATTCATTCAAACTAAAAAGAATAAACGAATCTCTGCATAAAAAGAAGGCGTTGGTTAATTCTTTCAATTATTTTCTAATATTATTCTTCTAACAGTGTTTTTTTTAATGACTGCTCTGTATGGCAAAGCCTTATTCTGTCTACCTCCCAGAGTCTGCAAAAAAGCCTATGATTCTTATTTAAGGATTATGATGATTCTCTTCACTGCTTGGAGAGGAGAAAAAAGAAAAAAAAAAGCAAAATCGGGGCTATTACCCTGTGTTTATAACAAGTCTATTACCATAGTAACAACTGTGATGTCACAAACCCAATGCCAAGGGCCAAATTCTGTCTCTGAGTGGGGAAGGGCAGCTTAGCCTCAGAAATCGGGTGAAATCAGATGCAAACATGTGTGTCCAAAGGAGGGTCCCCAAAGCACAGGGAGTTCCCCTTCTCTAAAGAAGAAGGGGGCAGGAACAGAAAAGCAGATCCCCAGGCACAGAAGTAAGCTACACCCACACTTCTGTATGCAGCTGTGCAAAGGGAGAGGGGAAATCCAAGAGCATGTGGTATCACCGTGTTCCCAATCACGAGTATTCCACTGGGCCCACAGCCTGCCAAACGTGGACGAGGGCCAGTGGTCAGCCTGAGTACATGAAACATGCCTGGAACCAGCGCCCGACCAGACCGAGCCCTCTGGTACCTCCGAGAAGCGGCAGCTTGCCTCAGGATGGCAATCACTTTCACACCAAACTGGGGTTTTACCCCTACTGCGTCACCCCAGTTCACAGAACCAAGGATTCTCAGGGTGAGAGAACTCATCGGGTCTTCCAAAAGATGTGGACTTTTAAAAAAAGAAAAAATAGCCTTTTGCAGGGATAAATTGTATCCCCTGTCACTGGGGAAGTAGCAAATTAGTAAGTATTCTTGCTAGAAGTGCAACTCTATGTTATAAAGTATTAGATTAGGAGTCAGAAGACCTTCGTGCTAGTCTTGGCTCAAGTACTTAGAAATCACGTGGCCTTGATAAAGCCATTTAACCCATATGAGCTTCAGTTTTTTATGTAGCACTATCAAACATGCTAATTCCCAGGGTTACTGTAAAGATCAAATTAAATAAAATAGCAAGTATCAATGAGTTTCATATACTGTAGAGGATTTAATACAAACATAGGTACTATTATTAACATACTCACATGGTCAGTTCACAGTACAACAATAATTCGAACACTAATCATTATTTTCTCTCCAGGAATCCAAAGCATACCTAGGATCCCCATCTGTCCTCTCCTGAGAGGTGGACACTTGCATGATACCGTCCACTCTACACTATTCAGGGGCTGATTATCGAGGGGCCTGTGGCTTCTAGACAATCTACCAGTTCTTAGTTCCCCCTCAGGAATGCCAGGTTCACCTACAGATGGCTGTAAAACTCTCAGTGAGAGTGCCTCGGCCCGAATAACAACTCTGGTACAAGTTTTAGCAAAAGAAAGAATTGAAATGATTAACGAGACAGAAGTCTTTGGATAAGCTGTGGACTTTCCTTATCCACAGGGAATTACTCACAGAACTGTCGGAGAGACCATGGTCAAGGTCAGACAGGTGGGGACTCACTCAACAACAAAGTAGTCTGTGCTGTCTTCTATGTGGGCAACGGGAATTCGAATAGTATTCACTTATCCAACAAATATTGGTGGAGCACCCACTATGTGTCAGAGCTCACCACATACCCTGAAGACCCCACTATTTTCCGGCCCTTGTTACTGTCCCTCATGCTGTTCCACAGAGGACCTTGGCAAAGCTCACAGCCTGACTCTTAGAAACGCTATTCACCTTCCAGTTATCATGAGACTTTTACCAACCTTACCCTAATGCAAGGGTTACCAAACTATGTCCCTGGCCAGATCCTGCTCACGGCCTTTTTTAATATAAAGTTTTATTGGAACCCAGCCATGACCATCTGTTTACGTATCATCCATGGCCGCTCTCCTGCGACCACAGCAGAGTTCAGCAGTTGTGATAGGGACAGTACAACGCCAAAGCCCAAATTCCTTCCTGGCCCTATATAGAAAAAGTTTGCTAATCCCTGAATTAGATAATAGGACTAAATGAAAATTCATCTCTCCTGTACATTTCTGCTTAGGAACGAATAGGGTAAGGTCCTTGAAAGCAGAGAACCTTTCTGTATCTTTGTCTTTTCCTACAGAGCCCAGGAGTAGGATCGAGTCAGGTTGAGAGCAGATACAGAAAATTAAACATGTCCTTCCCTACATTTTGCTCTGAACAGATGAGCGCCTTGGAGTCGCATGGAAGACAGCATAAAACCACTGGTGTTGGGTTACTCTGGCTTGTAATTCCTCAGAGCTCCAACGTCTAAGACTTCCAAGGCTCAGTTTTTGGCCTCTATCCCTTTGCATATTTATTTCCTGATCTGATGTGGAATTAGAATTAAATAGGAGCTGTGTGCTTGAATTCCACGTGGCTGGCTCAGCAGGAAACTCCAGGGCAGGTTTTTTGGCATGCCAAACACATGTTAGCCTCAGCTATGCTAATTTCTAAAGCTGTTTGCTTTTGCTCAAATAAATCTTAGGAGGGAATTTGCATTTGGATGCACACCTTTCATGCACAAATTATGTGCATGATAATTCTAGGGCCGACTGAAACTGAAAAAAGGAAAAAATTAAATGGCTTTTGTTTGGCAGGCACCATGTTAAGGAGCTTTGCATACATTTTCTCAGCTCAGGGACACAGCAAATCCCCTGGCATGGAACCACGATCCCCATTTTACAGATGGGGAAACTGAGAAGAAGAGAGTTTATGCAATTTGTCCATGTTCACAAAGCTGGTAAGTGACGAAGCTTAAATTTGAACCCACGCTGCCTAAATCTGAAAGCTGTGTTCTTTTCACTGAGTCGCACTGCCTTAATGATACCCTCATCGCCATCATCACTCCCCTAAGCCACTGGACATCCATTCAAGCATGAACCTTACATTTATAAAATTAGTCACCCCTCTTCTTTTCAGTTGGCCTATGCAAAATGGGTCTTACAAAAAGCCATTTCACTTGTTCTTCAAAGTTCCTTCTTCTAAACCCACATAAGAAACAGCCTAGATTACCCATCTCTGCCATAGAGTTCTTTCTAATTCCTAGAGAGGTCTTTGAGAGCTTTACAAAACTGCCCATTCCTTTAGAACCCCATACAGCAGACCTGGCCCTCAAGACACTACCAACCATGCTTACATCTTTTCTTGCTAACCAGTCAGTATAGATCTTATTTTTAAAGGATGATTATTTCAAACAGATGATTTCAGAGAAGGAAAATACGTTTTTGTAGCCAGTGGCAGGAAAAAAATTGATGGTAGGTTGAAAGTTTACAGCCTAAGCAATAGATTGGAGAGTTTGCTTAAAATAGCAATACTACTTTAAAGAATGCATGCATTCACATTTCTTATCTACACAGTTTCTAAAAGTCTTTTCCAAAATTAACTCGAGCTTGATCATTATTTTTAAGATAGTTAAAACAACTTTCTATGAGTCATTATTGTTGGAAACCCCAGGAATGACTTACCTGCTGGTGGCTTTATGAAAGGTGGTGGAATTAAAGGTACAATAATGGGCACGTTGCCATGATCCTTTGACCCTGCAGGTGAGTCACTGAGTCCATTTCCTGTGGCAAGCCCTGAATAGCCTGTGCTTATATTGTATGGTGAAATAACACTGTCCTCGGGTAATTTTGGTTTTGGCAAGGAATTTTCTGTAAAAGAAAAGAAATCGCATTCAACACGACAAAAGAACTTTATTTCCCTTATGACCACATTTTCTCGAGTAAAATAGCTATGTAGCAAAACACATTTTCCTAGCAAACCTTTAAACACTTTACCAGAACTCTACAAACCATCCAGGACCTGTTCAGGCTTGTTGCCATAAATTTCCAACACGCTCCTTTATAATTTGCCCCGCTATGATAGCTAACATCCCAATTGCATCATGATGATGAATTTTAGCACTGTAAAAGCCCATAGAAAATTGAGAGGCAATTAACCTTTTCCATGTACAAAGTGATGTATAGCAGGCATCGCTCTCTGTCTAGCGGGGAAAAGCTGAAAAAGTGCCCCACCCACCCAGCACTGTAACTAAGTCCCAGTGTATTATCAACTTGGTCCATAATATAATCAAAAGAAAAGAAGCAAATGATTAGGAACAAAACTGTTGTTGCACAGGGTAGACCCATTAAATTAACCCATTAATATCAATTAAAAATGAAAATAAAGAAAACTTACAATAACATGAACTTTGTGAATTTTATCTTTGCATGTCAATCATTTAAAACAAACAAACAAACAAACACCTTAACCATAGAAAACAACTTAGTCCCTTTAGTCACATATCCTGGTACACAGTTCCACAGAGGGAAAGGTTATTACCTAGACCAAGTATTTTATGAGCTATTAGTTTATAGAATATGAACTCATAACTCGTATTTGTCATTTACAAGTGAAATTGGTACTATTGCCATAACATGATGTGTACAATTTCATAGCAAGCTTAACATAAAATTTGTCACGTACATTCAATTCCACATGCCTGCAGGACAGCTCATTTATAGTTCGTGGCTTGGCATATAAGAAGGAAAAGTGCTATTTTAGAGACTGGAAACAAAATGCATGAACAGGTAGTTTATGCCAATAGACTCGGAAAGCAATGCAAATACTAATCAAATTGCCAATGACAACACACAATTAGTTTTACCCACATTTTATTAAAGTTCCTCAAATTGCTTCTTCACATATTCCTCTTCTTTTCTTGGACATTTCT
Source organism: Eptesicus fuscus (assembly GCF_027574615.1). Lineage (NCBI taxonomy): Eukaryota > Metazoa > Chordata > Mammalia > Chiroptera > Vespertilionidae > Eptesicus > Eptesicus fuscus. The sequence continues at coordinate 59,416,977 of NC_072482.1, read as the reverse complement.
TCCAAATTTACCGTATTTTCCGGTGTATAAGACAACTTTTTAACCCAGGAAAATCTTCTATATACCCAGTCGTCTTATACGCCGGAAAATACGGTAGGTTCATAATTTCAGTATCCATACAACACCTCCCGATGGTCCTAAGCTCCCTCATGATGAGACATCTGGTTCTGCTACCACCAGCAGAATCAGTGTTAATTCAACTCTGTCAAGCCTCTAATTTCCACTCTTTGGCTGGGCTTTAAGGAACTTCTTATAGAATAATACAGGATCCAACCATCTACTACGTTCTTACTCCTCTACCTACCCCACCCACAGGTGTTGGGGAGGTGGGAAGGGTAAAAACTTCAAACATGAAACAGAAATAAGGCTTTTCTTTAGAATTCCTACCAACAAAAGGGGAGGTTGGGGGAATTACCAAAGTAACCATGATACTCTCTTGCATCTGAAAATCTAAATCTAGCATTTCACGTCACAGAAAGCACCAGTGTCCAACAATTCATATATCAAAGGGCTTAGAAAACCAGGAGAAGTTAGCAAACATTAGCCCTTTCTATACATTTGTGGGCAGGACTAGAGCACTAAAGGTCCCTAGCTCTTGTCTAGCTAGTTCTCCCGTTGCTGGAAGGAGATCAAGCTGTGTCTACCTTTGTTTTATGTTGTGCTCTTATATTCCGTGGAATTCTGCTTATGGGAAAACACCACTGGGGATGTGCGTGTAAATCAACCATTGGCATAATCAACAAAATGAGTCCCAAAGCAGCTCAATTCTGGCAAGTTGAGATAGTTAATCCTTCTTGGCATGAACACAGGCACATTAAATGTCATTACCTTTGAGAACAGAAATGTGCTGCCGGCTCTCTCCATCTGTAGGGTAGCTCCTGAATTCAATATCTTCGCCATCTTTCAATTCAACCTTATCATAGCCATACCAGCCAAGGAGTTCATTCATGGTGTTTTCTGCAAAGTTCTGAAAGAGAAGCATAAGCTACTTGTTTATATAATCAATAACTATTTGAAAAGAATGCATAAATCAAATTCCATTTGCACCACCCGCTTTCTACCAGCCTCCACCCACCTCCCCTAGGGGCATGTTCATTTTTCAACTCCTATTCAAAACTGTAATGCATTTAAATGTCAGGATGACACGTCAAATTATGATGGGCCTTCAGACATTTGAAATTTAAAGATAATAAGAGAAAAGGTATTAGTTTTGCTTACAAACAGAAACACAATTTTAGCATCTTCCTCTGCAAAGTCTATACCTATACCACACTAATACAGAAATATTGAAAGGTATAGCACAAAAACAGCTAAAAAATTTTTTTGAAAATGAAAACAACCAATTGACCTTTTGTGGCTCGGATTAATGTAAGTTAGAATTGCTTTCTAATTCATTTCAGATAAAGCAAGAACTCAGCAAAGAAATGATTTAATTGTACACTACCACACAGAAAGCTAAATAGGCTACAAGGTTCTCCCTTTATTTTAATGAATGAAGAAAAATTTTATTAATAGTAACACTGAGTGACAAGGGTTTCCCTTTTTTACTTTCCCTTTTCAAGAGTATTCTTTAAAAATAAATGCAGAATTTGCTTTATCAATTTCATTAGTGACAGATTCTTCCTCCATGAAATCAAAGGGCTCTGTGATTGCCTTTTGACATGTAATATAAAATTACCAAATAACTTTAACATTTCCAGTCCACCCAAATTTTGGATAACGTATGAAAACTTTCTAAGCTATAAATTAATATCTAAATATAAGGTGCTGTTGTTATTATAGCTATCAAACTGTGAAAATAATGAATCTACCTGGACAGATTTAAAGCCTTTATATCAGGTGACTATGTTTTATGAATTTATCAATTGCTAGATCTAGAAGCAAAATGTGAGGCTCTGTTTGTTAATTATCTTAATGTTTGTGTGGGCCTTAAAGAATCACTACCCAGGGAAATAGAGAGATATTGGTTAATGGGTACAAACTTCCAGTTATAAGATTTAAAAGTTTGGAGATATAATTTACAGCATAATGATTATAACTAATAATACTGTATCACATCCTTGAATGTTGCTAAGAGAGTAGATCTTACATGTTCTGACCACAAAAAGAAATGTTAAACTATGTGACAGATGGAGGTAGTAGCTAATGTTATAGTGGTAATAATTTTGAAATACATAAATGTATCAAACCAACCCCTGTACACCTTAAACTTGCACAGTTATGTGTCAATTATAACTCAATAAAGCTGGAAAAAATTAAAATAAAAAGAAGGAATCTACATTACAGAGTAAGAGCTTAATAAATGTTTATTGAATGAATTTTTAAAAGCATCTCTATCTGACAAGGCAGCCTGAGCCTTCTAGTCTGAGCTAGAAATCTGTATATTCTAACCTTCTCTATCTTTTCAAAGTCATTTCTCATTCTCCCTAGAAGCTGTCATTTCTGCATTACACTGGGATGTATAATTTATATACCTGAAACAAAGAACCCAGATTAAACCAAAGTGCTCACAGGCTCAACGTGTGAGTTCCATGTTCTCTTAAATTTCACAATGAGATTTCAGCAGAGGTTGCATTATTAAAAAAAAGAAAATGATATTACACTACTGACTCCACAAAAACAAACCTGGCATTTCAAACTACCCACAGGATGCTAGATTTTTTGCTTTAGTACTCACTTAAGCTTAGAGCTCCAACGGGGTCAACCTGTGATGGCACAGTGCACAAGCAATTAAAAAAAATCTAGCCAGATTGATTCAGGGTTACCATCCGTGAGGCCAACAGTCATCCATATCAAGCTCTAGTGAGGCATTTATTCTCGCTGATGGCTGGTCATGTCCACATTAAATAGACATTCCTTTCATGAATGCACAAAGATGATATGATCAATATGTATAATAAGCTCAGCAACTTCTGGAATACCACTGAGGAGGACTCAGCTAAATGCCGCTCTGCTCAATCAAAAGTGATCTCTTTAATGAGGCATCAGTCTCCCCTAACACCCAATTTCTTTCACTGAGCTCAGTGCCTGGACTGAAGAATGACAGTCCCTAAGCACACAAACCGAGGTCCTCCATCAGTGGTCTGGCAGCAGAAATCTCCAAGGATAAGGATTACACCTTGCATCAAAAAAACAACTTCAACAGTTTTAAAAGCCAAGTTCAAGCCATCCTATTGGTCTATGGGCTACCTGCCCCAATCTCTCAGAGAACCGTGCCAAGACAGAAAATCTTCTGCAAAGTAACTCCTGGCCACCATATCCAATTTTTTAGACCATTTTAATCTGGGCACCTCTCTCTCCAGTTCTGTCGAACCTCTGAAGTGACACAAAGGCTACAGATGCATAATTCATGGAGCAACCTCCCAGTCAGCATATAGATGTGTCTGTTTTGGTTGAGCTGCAAATCCATTCATTCTTTCAGAACCAATCCCAGGGATGAAATCCAGAAGTTCCACACATTTAGATAAAAACTAAAATTTCAACTGGATTATTAACACCAAATTCATATTATTTGGGCATCGTAACTGCATCACTTAGTTTATGGTTTGTGCTGAAAACTCAGACACTTCATGAATCAATATGAACTTGATCTATTCCATGATGTTCAAGTTACTATAAATATCAGTGAAAATACACTCTAAAACATTCCCTTTCTTGTCATTGAAAAGAAAATAAACTCCTTAATGTTTCAATATATGATTTCAAAAGTAGAAAACAAAAGGTTTATAAAGCCTCAAGCCATAAATCTCAAACCTTTCGTGACAGGAGGAACAAGACTTTCATTGAAAGAAGAGGAAAACAAACACCAAAGTTTCCTTTTAGTGTAAGCACAAGAAATAGACTATTACCTCTGACTTATACACTGCTGTATTAAGAAAGCGGCCCTGCCCTGGCCAGGTGGCTCAATTGGTTGGAGCGTTGTCCCATACACCAAAATGTTGTGGGTTCAAAACCCAGGGCACCTACCTGGGTTTCCAGTTTGACCCTGGGTCAAGCATGTATAGGAGGCAACCGATTGATGTTTCTCTCTCATATCTCTCTCTCTCTCTCTTTCTCTCTCTCTCTCTCTCTCTCTCTCTCTCTCTCTCTCTCTCTCTCCCTCTCTCTCTCTCCCTCCCTCCCTTCCTTTCTCTCAAAAATCAATTAAGACATGTCCTACGGTTGGTTAGAGCATCGTCCCAATAAGCCAAGGTTGTGGGTTTGATCCCTATTCAGGGTATATACAAAAATCAACCAATGAATGCATAAGTAAGTGGAACAATAAATTATGTTTCTCTCTCTCTCTATTAAAAAAAGAAGAAGAAGAATAAAGAAAGAAGGAAAGCAAAGAACCCCAAGGAATAAATAACTTAACATTTTTTTAATTTCTAGGTAGAATTTGATGCCAGATATCATGTGGACTCATTATGGTGCTAAACCAAAGGAAATGAAATATACTTTTGTAGTTATCATCCAAGAAACATAACATATTCTAGGAGAAATGAATTTAATGTTTATGGCCCATAAGGGGTTTAAGCCCTTCTGCCAGAGAGTTCCAACAGGCATTTTTTCAACATTTTTGTATTGTTATCCTTTATTAAAAAAATGTTCTATTAAAAGAATTATTCTTTTCCTACATAAGGCTATCTATGTCAGTTATGTGTTTTTTTAAGGTGAAAAATAAAGGTGTTAACAGTTAAAGTACAGAGATTCTGAGGTAGGGGTGTTCAATAGTAAGAGAAGCTACTGTACTAAGGGAGACTATAACATTTGCTTCCCCCTTAATCTTCACCCACCATTTGCCCTGGAGACTTAGAATAGGAAACTGAAGTAGAGTCTCTGAAAGTCTTTCCAGGCTCTGAGATTTTGTTAAGCCAACGAACTTCTACTTATATGAGAAATGAAATACCTTTTGCAAAGAAATATAATTATAGTGATCACACATCATAAATTTTACTGAACAGCCACTATTTCAGATATTTTATCATTGCTCCCATAAACCATCAAAATGTGCCAGAAATTTCAATATCCTGGCATCTGAATCACATTTTGCAGACTGCCTCTCGCCCTTGGAAGTGGCACAAAAATCCTCTCTCATACCATGTGGTCCAATTTGGGTTTGGAAAATAGGTCACTATAATTATAATGATAATGTCTAACACTCTTATAGCACTTTATAGTGTTTCCACATCCTTTAAAAGTCTCCTGTTCCTTTCAATAACCCTATGAATTAGGTATTTGATTTCCACAATAAACTTTTGGTGAACCTATGTAACATCCTCATTTTACAACAGAAATGAAAGCATCCAGAAGGTAAATGACAGGCATGAGAGATCACCCAGGAGAATCAGCATGAAAATACAGGTTCTTATACCAGGTCTCTTTCTGTTATAACTTCTGTAAGGTCCAATGTGTCAGCAATTCCAAAGGAGCTACCTTCTTGGACCAAAGAATTGCAAAGCATTCATCCCATAGGATGTCAATATCACATATATACAGCTTTCAAGCCAGGGCACGTCGACCTCTGTTTAAAACTTCACTTTCAGATTTTATCATTGGGCCCTACTCTCCTTAATTATTTGTACTGTTGAAATGGGGGTGCTCAAATTTTATAATTAAAATTTAACCTTCTCAATTGACAATTTTTGACATCACATCTGACTCTAATTGCTTTGCACGCCTCTCCCTCACCCGTTACAGTCTCTCTCTCACCACCAGGACTCCTAAGGTAAGAAGACACCCTAACATTTAGTCTGAAAGCATAATCTCTTCCTAGAATTAAAAAAAAAAAAATCACAGAAAGATGGTGGAAAGGCAGGAAATTTTACTATTTCTCCACTCCTCTGAGTTCTTTATATACTGGCAAACTTTATTTTTATCAGAACTGAATCCCCAGGACATTAATTAGACACTGTCGTTATTCAACTGGAAGTACTGCAAGTTCAATCTAACGATTTTCAATTGAACATTTTACCAATAAAGAGTTGGCTTCAAGGCACTTTGAAAATAACAATTATTACAAATTCTCAAAATACCTCTGAAGCACAAGTATTTCAAGGTCTTCCAAAAGGACTAATGATTTTATTTTTAAAACAGCAAGCAGATTTTAAAATATACATAAGTACCACTGATTTCTTTCATCCCAGGCCTTGCATAACTGAATGTCAATGTGTTTTCAACTTTGTATCCTATCCTACCCAAGAGAGCAGAAAGCTTTCAAAGAGCTCCCAATGACTCATTGAAATAAAGAAAACGCCATGTCCTTCTTCTCCCCACGAACATAATTCCCATTTTCCCTCCAACTTCCAGTTCTTTTTATTTTTAATCCTCACCTGAGGATATGTTTTCATCAATTTTTAGATCATTCACTTGCCTCCTGTGGGCATCCCCATGGGGGTTCAAACTCACAACTTGTGTATGTGCCCTGACCAGGAATCGAACCCACAACCTTTTGGTGTTATGGAGACAACATTCCAATCAACTGAACCACCCAGCCAGGGCCCAACTTTCAGTTCTAATAAGAGATGTCATCTATCCCAAATACACTAAAAGTTACTTGAGGGCAAAAACCTTTTATTTCATTTTATGCCTCACCTAGCACCATGCCTGGCATTTAGAATGTACTCAAGAAATGTGCTAATCCATTTGAATGCATTCACAAATATTTTAAAAATGTATAAGTGCAGAGAAATGATCAAACAAAAATTTTTAAAACTGATTCTAAAAATAAATATTTGCACATTAAAAATGTATAATAGCCAGTGTTAATGAGCACTCTCCTAGTATTGGGAATTGAAGCTGATACAACATTTGAAAAAGGTAATTTGTCTCTATGCATTAAAAGTCTTCAAAATGTACATACCCCTTATTCAGGAATATTATGTCTAGTCATTATAGAACCTAGTCTAAGGAAATAAGTATGAAAATATGCAATGTTCAGGAACATTTATCTCAGTGTTATTTTTCTTAGAAGCATACTATAATGCCAAACAATAACAATTTGGTTAAATAAATTACAGCTTAGTCATGGAATACTATTTTATTAGTAAAATATATTCTGTAGATAAACTTTTACTGCCATAAAAAATATTAACAATATATTCAGTTTTAAAAGGAAGGTTAGTACACTATAAGACTATTTTGTTTTTTAAAAGAAACTATATATTATACATAGAAAAGGGCATGAAAAGATGTACATCAAAATGTTGACAGTAATTGTGTCTGGGTGGGAAAATTATAGGTGTTTTTTTTTTTACTTATTTGTATTGCTTATTTTACTATTTCTGTCATGTCCATGTATTATTTTTGTAAAAATAAAAATAGTTTTAATTAAAAATTAACAGTCTTCTCATAGACAACCATGCCAGCCAAATTCACAATCTTAATGACAATAGAGGATCTGCCAGCTATATTACTTAACTTCAAAACATTCTGACATACATCATCCAAGAAAGTGGAGCATATGAGAAATACTTTCAAAGGAAAAGGAAACCCCAATCCTGAACAATTTTACAAGGTGGGAAAAATGTGAATATCTCACTAGTTAAGGTTATTAACAATAGAATTATGGTTGTTTATGGAAAACATTTTATCTCCCCTTTTACCTCCATGTGTACTAACTTCTGAGGTAGATTTCTATTAAGAATCATTGGACTCACTCATTGAGACTCAAATAGGAGATGGGGAAAGAATCTGCAAAAGAGAGAGACCATGTCTTTTGTAGAAAATAGGCATTGAACTTGATTAGAAGGCAGCACCTCGCTCTATACCCAGGTCTGGTCTAGGGCTGAATCTAAATCATCTCTGTTAATACAGATCAAGTGGATGGATTTTATTTTATGGTTCTGCCAAGAAGGTGGGAGGTAAAATTTAAACAGTGGAAAAGAAATATTGGAAGAGCCCATTAGAGATTACAAAGTAGTTCCACATTCATGATCCCACTAGATCAGATGGTATCCTAAGGACCAGCCACTCTGCACAGATGACCCTTAGAGGGTCATTCGCATGCATGAAATAACAAGAGCAGCCAGGTCTGCATTCCTGATGCAGACTTTACCCACTGAGCCCTGCTGGTTTTACCTGAACTGCACCATTTTCGCTTGAAATCCTTTGAAGATGGCCACTGCGCTCCATTTGGGTCACTTCGCAGCATTGTTCTCAGCCACAACACAGTTATTACAAATGCAGTTTTACGAGCAGAGGACATATCACAACACTAGAATCTAACCCCAGCCTCCAGCAGGCCTGGAGAGAAAGTGTGGTTGTCCTACTGATATAGTCTGAATTGGATGGTTGTATATGGTAACTGGCATATGAAACCAAACTTGTGTGCTTCCACATATAAAATCCATGTTGTTTTACTGTCTTCATGTAACACAGAGCAGACACTTATGTCCTCACATTTTAATCTTTGGCCAGGACATCATTTATCCCAGGAAGGTCAAACAAATGCTGTGAAATTGGGAATAGCAGCCCTCGGGCTAATATTGTGGCAGGCATGGCAGGTGTGCAGCTGTGTGCAGCTGTGTCCTGTCACAGCTCAGAACTGCCCTAAAAATCACCAAGGCCTGTTACATTGTTTTCCTGGCTGTGCCAAAGCCTCTGGTCCTCAAGCAGGACAGAGTTCCACAGCCCTTTGGTTACACAAGAGATATTAACACCCATCAGTCTACAGATCCTAAAATACATCAAAATCTCACTCGCCCCAGGCTTTCATGTCTGTTTACATGTTTCAACTGGCACCAGCAAAAACAAAGTACTCTAGTTTTTTCTCATTTTAGGAAAATATTCAATAATCTTATTAGCTCGAGAGTGCAGCTGTGGCTGACTTCCCATCCCGCAAGAGGAAGTTTTAGACTTCAGAGATTTTTATACGACCCACCTTCTACTACTTCCAATAATATTTTTCAAAAGAAGTAAAAAGACTTAATAAAAAGAACTCTTCCTTAGAAGATATAAAAAGTCTGGTCCCCCTGACAAGCCATTATAGTTCCCTAGAACTCCCCTTTTGTCAGATAGTCACTTGCACTCACTGATATTTACACTTTTTGAGGCTCTGTTGGTTTGTGTGTTTTTTTGTTTTTTGGGTTTTTTGTTTTTTTTACTTTCCTTTAAAAACTCTGTTGCCTCTTGGTTTCTGTAAGTCTGTCTTTCACACAAGGAGAGTAGGGCTTGGCTTCTCAGAGCGGTGCTTGGCAAGCACAGAGGCAGGAAACGCAGAAGGGAATGAGTCTGTCAGACTCATTTTCTTCTAGTTCAAATGTTTATTTCAGATTTGGGAGGAAGTGGAGTGGTTCCTTTCCATTTCCTCGTCTCTGGAACCTGCGAGTTGTATAAGGCTTGGAGAATCTCTCTCACCACACATCATACTCACAGGTTCACAGATGGAGACGCTTCAGAAAACCTCCAGTTGAACAGAGCAGAATTCACAGCTCTCGTGCCCTTCTGGGACCATCTCCCAGGGGCTTAGGACTGGAGCACTGAGCTAGAAGACGGAAAGCAATGCCGAGAACAGGGCTGGTGGGCTCGGGAACATCCTATTCCAGCTCCCAAGGGGCAAGGACTGGGGTCTAATGTCTCGACTGACATTAGTCCCCAGTCCTGCCACATGGCACACCTGAGGCGGAGAGGTGTGACATCATTTGTGAATGCCCCAGTGGGATCTGGTCCTGAGCCCACTTTCTAGGTTCCTGAGACTTACCGGGTCTGACACCAGGATGGCGTTTCAACAGCAAAACCTAAAATATACATGTTTTAATAATGAACGGATTTCAACCCATGCTAACTTTTCTAATCCATACTCTGATTTCTCCCTTTTATTTTTATAAAGCCAAGCTATTCATCTCACCGCACTCACCAGCTCAGCTCTGCAACTTGTTTTATCATCTACGCAACTGACACAGTTCATTTTTAATGCCAAATGGAGACCATCAGAAACCAAACTAGAAAATCTTGTGGCGAGTTTACTACTAAACTCTAACAGATGTGACTGACTCTAACTGTAGGCATCAGGACTGACGCATAATTTTAGGTACAAATTACTTACTGAGAATATTTGTAGACAGAAAACTTCTTCAGCAAAAAAGAAGACCCTAGACATTTAACACAGATTATCTTGTAGTTTAGCAATTGACAAAGTAGCCAAGCATTGTAAATGCATTAATTATGGTTTGTTTAGGCAAGTTCCCAGGGCAGAGTGCTTGATCTAATCATGTTGGTTTTGCCAAAGAGTTTTAAAAGGTAAAAATCCAACTCATTATCTTTACTCATAGTATAGATTTTCTAGTTGCATTACTGTTTGATAACCACTGATCATGTTCCCTAAGACCTATGTGCACAAAATACATACCTTTAAGTGAACTCTGCTTACACTTACGCATCTATACGCATTTACACATCCAATAATACAAACTAGTTTTTATATTACAACGACCATGCTCTGGATGAACTCCCAAAACAAATTAACCCTTCCATATGTCAGAATTCCCTCCTAACATGCATTTATTATGATACTCATGAGTTGACAGCATAACGAAGACATATTACATTAGATACAATCACAATATTCAATTCTGAAACCAAAAGTAGTCAAAATATAGATTACATTTTTTTCAAATTTCCTTTGTTGGCCACTAATTAAATAAGGCATACTAATTGCACGTATAGTAAAGTAATGAGTCTTTTTAATCAATTAAAAAACCCAGGAGGAAGGGAGGAAGAAGAAAAGGAAAGATAAAAGAGTCATTGTAAAGGTCATAATGAGACAAACATTTCTGCTTGAAGATATTGTCACTAAAGTTACACTATAAGCTAGCTATGCCAAGTCATGTACTTCTCACACACAAAATTATATTGTATCAAATTTAAATTTGTTACAACTGCCATGTACATTAAACCAGTGATAAGGAAAATGTAACTCAATATCTGATCTAGTGAAACAGCAACCAATATTAGCTCCCAGCCACATGAAGACAATCCCCAATGCCATTACTGGTGTCAGCTAAACCTCAGCCAGTCTGTCTTCCCCAGCCGTTTTCAAATAAATTTGTGACTATCTCAGTTAGGGAACCTTGAAGGAAGTCTCTATGAGGAGGTAATTTTGTTGCTCATTCTCAGTGCCCTGCATTGGCTGTACTTAAAATAGACACTTGTACCAATGTCCTTTCTATTACCGAAGGGGGAAAAAAAAAATCACATACACACCAGTCCTTTTTCTTTCAGCTTGCAGAGAGGCAACTTGATCCAACCAGTGTTGAAACCTGAGTAGGTCACTGTACACCATGATAAAACTCCCTAATCCCTGAGCCAAATCTCCCTAAGGGGGGCCTCCTCCTGATCCTCCACTTCCCAGGCTGACTTTTCCATTCGCTCTCTCCTCTTTCCCCCTTTCATTTCCCCTACCTTCAAGCCTTGATATGTGATCCTGGTGGGGGCTCAAGTTTCCGTTTTTACAGCTTAGGCCGTGCTAGCTGTATACATTCCTTTCTTTCTGCCGGGCAGTGATTACTTACCAGGGCTTAGTTTACACTGGTCCAGATGAAAGCCGTTCAGATGAAGGCAAACACAGCCAGGCAGCTCCAGCGGCACCGATATGAAGCTGCACAAGGCCACATTGTGCTCTCGGTGACATTTTGTTGCACATATTTTTATACAGGGCAACCAACTTGTTATGTTCCTCTACACTTTAGATGGAGGGGTAACAGCGCCCTGAGGTTGGGGATGGGTTTTATTGATATGGTTATTACTCTTAAAAACGGAACCATTTTAATGAGTTCGAAATAACCCTTTCACCTTTTGTGTTTGAAAAAAATCACTTTTAAAATGAGGACTTTTCATGCTATTATATTAGAGGAGTGCCTACTGAACAATTCCACTAGGAATGGGATTTCATGACTCCCCGGCGTGGTGTGCTTTGACATGACTGGAGATTTCGGCCAGGGGTCTCTGACACATTGTTCCAAACCGGAGAGAAAACACCATGCTACAGGCAACTGAACTATTGGCTGGCTGAAACTTTTCATTTACTGCTACTATAGGTTGAAACAATAAGGATTAAAACTTCAAATAGGAGGTGGGGATTTAAAAGAAAAATAACGTTTTCAAAAAGGAAATTCTGTGCACAGAGGTTAATTCTATACTTAGTCCTGTAGCATTGGCTAAAAACTGTGTAATTTTTCCCTTCACACAATGTTGTTTTTGTTTCTTCCTCACCAGTTCAGACAAACATCTGTTATACTGTAGAAGGACAACTATCTCCCAAACCACGGAGTGCACCCGCAGCCAAAGTCAACAACGCGAGCCCCAAGCATCGAGCACAGTCAGCCTTTATATCCAGCCGGGATAACATTTCACATGTTTTGATTAAAATTAGCTAATTTGTAATTCTAGAACCTATGAAACTTAAAAGCTGCCATCCATATAGATCACATTAGGCAGTGTTTTAAAGGGCCAGTGCACACTGATTTCCTGGTTACTTCACCTCTCTCCTCTTCCTCCACCCCCAATTTAAAATGAAATGGAAAAGTGATCTGGAAACGCAGGAAGGGTAAGTGAGGAAGAATGGTTATTGTAGATTGTTTGAATTCCAGCCCCTTTGGAGGACAACAACTCCTACTGGTCTCTCTCTCTCTCTCTCTCTCTCCTCTCTCTCTCTCTCTTTCTCTTTTTTAAACTATGATTGGAATCAATGGTGGTTTCCATCCCAAAGAATGGCACTGATTTCCAAAGCAAATCTTCCTTAACTCTCTTAGGACTGAAGCTGTACCTCATACTTCCACGCACTAAGTCCCTCACCCAGAAAATAAGAGCCTTAAGTTCAAAATCTGGATTGTATGGAAATTTCCCGGGGGTGCACATATAGGATATATTACCCATGTGTCCCTCTCTAAGCGTGGGCTTCATGCAAGGCACTCTCATAGAATATGTTTGTTCTAAGGAAGAAAACATCAAAATGCGATCAATTCAACTCAGTTGCGTGCCGCTTTCATTCAGTTTGTCTTTTAAACACAAACTTAACCAGCCTGACCAAGCCAGTTGGCAGTGTTAAGGATTCTATGCAGAAGATGGAGACCTAAGACAGCTGCAGGATGAAAACTAAGGTCCCCCCAAATCTGCTCCTTGTGTGTAACTCAAAGAAAAAATAAGTAAATAAAATATTCTTTTTCAAAGCAGGAGAGGCTCCTGTAATCACGGAATAAACCCCTCGCCGGGCAAAAGCTGCAACTTCATAGAAAATAAGGGGGTGGGGGGGGGGGGGCCGAGGAGGGTCTGGAGGCTGAGCGGTGCTCGCTCCGGTGCAATCGCTCCGACGGGAACAGCTGGAGCACCAGGCGGCTGCGCTCGCCACCTCTGGAGCACCGCTGGCCTGGCGGGGAGCCCGGCCTCGCCGAGCGGACCCGGGGACGGCCTGGGCGAACAATGGGCAGGGGCTCTCCGCAGGCCGCCCCTCCGACAGCTACCTTCCCGCGGGGCTGGCCAGCGGCTGCTTCCCCGGGAAGCGAAGCGAAGCGTGCAAAGGCGCGGGAGCGAGGCGGAGGCAGCCGGGAGAGGGGAGCGGGCCGGGGCGGGCGAGGCGAGCCGGACGTCAGAACGGTACCCAGACCCGCGCCGCCCGGGCCGCGACTCTCCCTGGCACTGACAGCCCCTTTACGCCGCCCCGCCGGCTCCTTGGGGGGGAAGCGGGGGGTCGCGTGGCGCGGGGGGGGGACGAGCCGGGGAGACGGGGGAACCGAGCGCTCCCGGGTGCCTCGGCCCGGCAGCTGCCAACTTTGGAGGGACCGAGAAGCGGAGAAAACTGCACCGCCGCCTGGGAAAGCCTCTTGGCCGCGAACCGCCGCCACTGGGGCCGCCGGCCGCCTCCCCCTACAGCGCGCCGGCCCCGGCCTGGGGTTGACACGGTTCAACGGTCTGTGGTTCCCCGGCCGCCCCCACCCCCATCAGACCGGAGGCCGGCAAGCCCCGGAGGATGCAGCCCGCGAGTTGGCCTCCGCTGTGCACCTGGAGGAGCGGCCGAGGCGTTCGGGGCATCCTGCCGAAACTGACAAGCGCTCCCCTGCACCCCCACATCCACACCGCGGCCCGATGGGGGCGGGCGGAAGAAAGAGCTCGGCCTCTCCGGCCCCGACGTCCAAAAAATACCTTCATTTCCTCGTTGATCTCCCTCTTCACGGGGTGAGCCGGCTTCCTGCTCCTTTTATTTTCCGGAGGTCTCCCTTCTTTCTCCATTTCTGCCATGTTTTTGTGTCTGGTTTCTGCGGAGATGAAATGGCTGCTGCCGCCGCCGGCGGTGGCGGTGGCGGTGGCGGCGGCGGCGGCGGCGGTGGTGGTGGTGGAGGTGGAGGTGGTGCTGATGGTGGCAACGCTGGCGGAGGTAGCGGTGTCGGCGGGGCTGGGCTGGGCGGGGGAGGGAAGGCAGGCGCCGGGGAAGCGGGGTCTCTCCTAGCGGCGGAGGACGTCAGAGGCTGTCAGAGGGGAAGGGGGCTCGAGGAGTCTCGGGGATGCCGCCGCCGCCGCTCCTGCTCCCGCTGCCGCCGCCGCCGCCGCCAACGCCGCCGCTGCCCCTGCCGCCGCCGCTCCCGCCGCCGCTCCGGCCGCCGCCGCCGCCGCCGGGCTGCATCCTCGGTGCCCCGTGGAGTCGTCAGCCATCTTCCGTCGCTCTGTCCGTCGGCATGGGCGAGGGGGGACGGGGGCCGGGCGCGGAGAGAGCTGCTCGGGGTGTGCGTGCGTGGATGTGTGTGCGCCCGGGAGAGCGCGCCAGCCCCGGAGCCCGGAGCCTCCCGCGAGCCGAGCCGGGGGGCGGGCCGGGGGGCCGGCGTGCGGAGCGGGGAGGGAGGGAGGGAGGGAGGGAGCAGGGCAGGGAGGGGCGGAGGGAGGGGAAGGTGGGGGGCCTAGGACAGCCCCCAGCTCCCGAGCGGGCGTGGCTTCCACCGCCGCTGTGTCCGCCGCGGCCGCGCGGCTCCGGGGGCTGCTCCCCGCCGCCCGGCTCCCCCGCGGCGCCCCTCGCGGCCGCTACCTCTGCGCGACGACCCCCGGGCCTGCTTGGACCCCGGGCGTTCCCCTAAGCTCCGTGCGGTGGGTGGGGTGGCCGTACCAGAAGCTGCGGAGGAAAAAAAAAAAAAAATGAATGGGGGTGAAGGGAGGAGGTTGAGCGGTGGGAGGGCGTGGGGTCCTGAGGTCGCCATGCCAGCGACCCGCCTTCCTAACCCGGGGCAAGGCCGACGGAGCTTGCCGCCTCCCGTGGCGGGGCCGGGGCCCCGGGGCAGGAACCCACAGCCCTGACCTCCCCACAGCTGCCAGAAGAGAGGATCCCCCTGGGGCGGGGGGGACCTTAGGGCACCCTCGGGGCACGTGGAGGCTGGAGGTCCCTTTGGAGAGGTCCTGCACCCTGCTCGGCTGGTCCCCAACGCGACGCGGGCCACGGTCGCGATTGCAAGAAAGCTTTTGCCTCTCAATGAACCAACCACTCAGGAGTAGGACACCTGGGCATTCAGCCTCTTTTCCTTTTTCTTCTTTTCCCTCGTGTGTGCGTGTGTGTGTGTGTGTGTGTGTCTGTGTGTGTGTGTGTGTGTGTGTGTGTGTGTGTGTGTCTGTGTGTGTGTGTGTGTGTGTGTGTGCGCGCGCGCACTTGTCTCAGCTTTACCCTGTCCCGGTGCCCTGGGTTTAACCCCCAAAATTGCGCACTTCTGTGAGCTCAGGGACCCTCGTAGGACCGCGAGCTCTCCGGGAGCCGGGACGCCCGCGCCACGCCCCGGCGGGTCCTCCCCACTCCGCCCGGTTGCGCTCTCTCCTCTGGACTTCTCTTCGCGCATCCGCTCCTCCGAGCCTCGCTCTCCTTCTGCGCCCACGCGCCCCCTCCTCGGCCCGCTAGGGCCAAGCCTGGATTGCGCGTGTCCCTCTCTGGGTTGAGGCGTGGGCAGGAACGGTTCGATGGGGCTTCGGGGAGACGCGCAGCCCCGAACCCCCTACACGCTGCGGAGGACACGCCTACGTTCCGGGGCTTCGCTGTCCCTCGCCGCGACACTTCGTAGTTACCTGACAATGCGATGTGGGGGGTGTCCATTGTTCCACGGCTTGTTACTGTGGAGTGTTTCTTATGACAGTGGTGGGACTTAAAATTACACATTATTTTTACCTTAAAGGATAGAATGAATTCGTTGTGGGGGATATGTGGTAGCTTTCCATTAAAAATCTCAGTTGTTGGCCTGTCAAACGAGGCTCGTCGTTCTGGGTGTTACTTTGCCTAATTTGCATCTTAGCATTCTTTTGTTTCTTAAACGTCAAATCAGAGATATTGGGGTGTGTACTTCGGGGTCCCGGGTCGGCGAGAAACTCTTCCCAGGAGAAATGTTAAAAATCCTGGGGCGGTTATCCAGGACCCGAAAAGCCAGGAGCCTAGGATTGATGAGATTTTAGGGAGCGCTCCGCGGTACAGCATTCCCTAGCACAGATTTTTCCAGGAGCTTCCGAGAACGTACCCAGGTCTGCACAGGTGGTGAGCCAAGCCCTCTGGCCCGGCCTCAAAGCCTGCTGTTGCCCACAGCGAGCCTAAGACGACCCGAGCCCAAGGACGCTGGCGGAGGCCAAGCCTGTTTGCACCAACACTGCTCCACCCCCAGCCCCTTCCTGGACACACGTGTGTGAGAGGGGGTGCATTTCCCAGTGAGGAATACCTTCCTAATGCTGTGACCGGAAGGGAGAGAAGACAGGGAGGTCTTTCGTGGTTTTCAGTCTGAATTTCATCAAAAAAAAATCTGATAAATAATATGTGGGTTGGAATGAGTTTGTTTTCTCTGTTTTGTCCTCTTGGTCTTTAATGAGAAGTAGTGAGAAAACTTTTTGTGGACTTTTGAATATTCTAAAATTGCAGCATGCGTTGTAAATTGTACACAAAGAGAAGCTTTTTTGTCTTCTGGAAACATATTTAAGTCCCCTCCATTTCCTTTGGTGCCAGAACCATTACAATTGATTCACTGTTGTTCAGCTCATATCAAATAACAAGTTATATACCCCATGTCCTAAGATACAGTTTCACAAGTTAAGAATAAAATAAACAGAAAAGGTGAACTGTGGCCCAGAGTTATATTTAGAGGCAGCTATACTTCCTTTAAAGAAAAGTACTTACTCTGCAATGTTTCAGGCATTTAATTTAAAAAAAAAATGATATCAATCAGCCACCTGTTCCTTCACAGGCATATATCCTCCAGAAAACTGATGTGAGAACATTGTGTTAGAATCCACAATGCATATCTTCAGTGACAGAATGAAAGCTCATAAAGTATATGTGAGGAAACTTTTAGTCTAGAATGAACTTCAGAACTAATGATTGTTATACCCTGTTAGTGACAAGGTGTAGGTTTCTTCAAATATACTGTAGATGAAATCAATTATAAAAAGTGTTGGTTTATGAATTTGGACATACCATAAGGCCAATAATGTTCCCTATATAACATCATAGTGTCTGTAAGAGTGTAACATTATGTGGATAAGAACATTCATACATATCTCAGAAGAGCTACTCTTTTGCTACTATGATTTACCATTAGACTCCCCACTAGCTCGCTCATTCTCATTCTCTCTCTCTCTCTCTCTCTCTCTCTCTCTGTTTCTCTCTCTTACAAAGAGATTTTCCTGTATGTGGTTTGAAATTAATGTTGATCTTAAATGTTTTGTGATCCAACCAAACATGTGACTAAAATATGTGGAATAATTACTATGCTGAACTCATTATACATTATCTCATTTAATATTCACAGAATCCTAAGAAACAGCTTCACATATGAAGAAAATAAGGTTTACAAAGGCTAAGTTACTAAGTCACAAGCTAGTAAGTATTGAGATTTGAACCCATCTTTCTGTCCAACTCTAGATTTGGAATTTTTGACACTATGCTAATCGGTTTTAATGAATTCATTTTAACAATCTGTATTTTATTACAGGTTCACATCTTTCATATTTTAACATCTCAGAGACTATGATGCTTCTTATAATGAATTCTTACAATTATAAATGACAGCTTCTTTTCCCTCAATAGTATAAAATAATAGTATATTTTCCAACCAGTGGTATATTTTGGTTATGTCAGGTTATATTGTAAAAGCAAATCATCAGAAAATCTCAGGGACTCAAAACAACAAAGGTTTCTAATCCTTGTTCCCACAAAGCCTGCTGTGTAACTCTCCAGAGCAGGGATCCTTCATGTGATGGCATGGCATTGCACCTCCATACCACCATGTTCTTCTGCAGTCACTACTATAGGAGAAGGTAGAGCCCTGGAGAATCTCACACCAGCAACTAAATGCGCCATCCTGTCTGTGACGTCACTTCTGTCTCCAATCCTAGAGTAAGTCATATGGCTGTGCCCAATGGATAGGGAGGCTGGGAAGCTTAATCCTTCCAATTTTCCCAAAGGAGAGGAGAGCTGGATATGGGTAAGCAATTAACATTTATACCACAAAGTCATCCTGATTCAATGAAATATGATCATTAGGATCAATTAATGTAAATATCGGGGATCTATTTTATTCAAAACCAGTGAGGAATGATTGGCTTGTGGTTTGTTGTATTGCACCTAAAACATGCTTTTAAAGTTTATACTCATGTCTAATTTCAAAGAACAACATTCAAAATCAATTTCAGAAAGAACATTATGAAACAGGATAGCTACAATCAGGGTTTAAACCCCTATATAAGCTTGCAGGGCTTTGAAACCTCCTGAAATCATATATAAAACACTAAGAGCATTTTTCCCCAAGGAATGGGTTTGGATCTGTCATCAGATTCTCAATTGGGATTCATGATTTATTCATTCCTTTATTCAACAAACACGCATTAAGGGCCCATTATATCCCAGGCACTGTTCTAGGTACTTGGGATCCAGCAGCAAACATGACAGACAAGTTCCCAAATATAACAAAGCTTGCAGTCTGGAGAGGGGACAATAAATAAGCAAGTAATAATGAAGATAGTTTTAGATATAGATAGGTGACATAAAAGAAGTGTGTGATAGAAACTGGAGTAGGGTGAATATTGGGGTCGGGGGTCTCCTAAAAAGATAGTGAAAGACTTATATGAAGAACTTTGACATAGATGAGAAGGAACTGCCCATGCAGAGATCTTGGAAACCTGGAGAAAAGTATTCTGGTCAGAGTTTTAAAGGAGTTGAAGAAAAGCCCAGCTGGTGTGGCTCAGTGGTTGAGCGTCAACCTATGCACCAGGAGATCACAGTTCTATTACCAGTTGGGGCACATGCCCGGGTTGAGGGCTCAATCCCCCATGGGTATGCAGAAGGCAGCCCATCAGTGATTCTCTCTCATCATTGGTGTTTCTAAATCTCTCTCCCTCTCCCTATCTCTGAAATCAATAAAAAATATTGATAAAAAGGGCGCTAAAGAAAGGATGCGCTTATCATGGTTTGAGAAATTGAAGGTATCTGGAGTATACAGAATGAGGAGGAGAGTGGTAGGGGAAGTAGTGAAAGAGGAATGCAGAGGCCAGATTATATGGGACCTGTGGTTCATAGTAAGGAATTAGGACTTTATTTTAAGAGAAATATGGGCAAGTGCATCATGTAAAGAAACCCTCCTTTTCATAGGAAAGCCTATGTTTCTTTATGGCTCCACTATTGGTATGTGTCATTAGCCCTACCAAGTTCACCCAGATGGGCACATCCCTAAGTGAGGATTTCCGTTCCACCTTGCTGTTCAAAGAACATCCTGGCCTCCATTGCCATGGTGTCAAGGAGAAGGCCATGACCTTCCCAGAAGAATGGGGGCCTTCCTTCAGTCACAGGAGTATAAGCAGCTCCCCAGCTTGTAGCTTCAAACAGGCTCAAGCTTCTTTCCAAGAGGGTAAGAGGCTTCATCCTCTCATGAGGCCTTGCACAAGTTGTTTTCGCCTTCATTTGTGAAATGAGAATAGTAAGTTATATTTTGGACTGTTGTGTTAAGGCCATAGAATGCCCATTGAAGTGAACTGAAAATAAAACTGTGCAAATGACTGTATGCAAAAGAGTATTATCTGCTCTTCTGAGGATCATTATTGTTTCACAATAGCCTAAGGTTTATATTGTCGACCTTAAAAATTAAAGTTAGTGGATTAAAAAACAGTGGTACATCTACACAATGGAATACTACGCCGCTATAAAAAAGAAGGAACTTTTACCATTTGCAATAGCATGGATGGAACTGGAGAGCATTATGCTAAGCGAAATAAGCCAGTTGGAGAAAGATAAATATCACATGATCTCACTCATATGTGGGATATAATGATCAACATAAACTAATGAACAAAAATAGATCCAGAGACAAATGGCAGGGGAAGGGGGGGAACGGGGGAGTTAGAGATCAACCAAAGGACTTGTATGCATGCATACTAGCATAACCAATGGACACAGACACTAAGGTGGTGGGGCTTGCCCTTGGGGGTGAGAGAGACCTGGGGAGGTGGTGTCAATGGGGGGGGGGGAGGGGAAGGAAACATATGTAATACTTTAAACAAAAAAATAAAATAAAAACAGGAAAAAAAATTAAAGTTAGTTATATAACCAGCAAACATGGGTTTATCCAGGAATAGCCGAGAATTGCAATTCAGAACATGCAAGCTGTGGAAAAACCATGGACAAATCCAGAGAACCAAGGAGAAGAACATTCTTTCATAGAGAAAAGGGGAAGTTGGGAGGAGCTATTTACAAAGTGTACATCGGAGGGAAATGGAGTTCGAAGGTTTTCATTGGCTGGATTGTGGCAGTCTCTCATTGGCTAGGCCTTTGTTGGGGGAGGAGAAAATCTTCCTTCTTACTGGGGTAGTAGAGTAGAAAACATCTTCCTGTTAGAGATGCAAGGCACAGTCTCTTCCTATTTAGGGCTATTGACTATGAGTGGTAGGGCGTGAGAGCTCCCCCTACAGGCTCCAATCTTGGTTGAGGTCTCCTTTATTAATTTTCACAGTAGGTACAGACTGATGCAGATGTATGCCAATGTAAGGAAATCTGGCACATGAGTAATAATCACCTACATAATAAAAATGTTCTTTATTTTCAAAATAATGTACTTTACGGTTTCTTTTATTTTTTAATATATTTTTTATTTTTTAAAAAATATATTTTATTGATTTTTTACAGAGAGGAAGAGAGAGGGATAGAGAGTCAGAAACATCGATGAGAGAGAAACATCGATCAG
This sequence comes from Eptesicus fuscus, assembly GCF_027574615.1. Lineage (NCBI taxonomy): Eukaryota > Metazoa > Chordata > Mammalia > Chiroptera > Vespertilionidae > Eptesicus > Eptesicus fuscus. Next base: position 59,395,825 of record NC_072482.1, on the reverse strand, counting down.
CTGCCTCTTGCACACCCCCTACTGGGGATGTGCCTGCAACCAAGGTACATGCCCTTGACCGGAATCGAACCTGGGACCCTTCAGTCCGCAGGCCGACGCTCTATCCACTGAGCAAAACAGGTTAGGGCTATTTTTTAAATATATTTTTATGGATTTCAGAGAGGAAGGAAGAGGGAGAGAGAGAGAGAAACATCAATGATGAAAGAGAATCACTGATCGGCTGCCTCCTGCATGCCCCCTACTGGGGATCATGCCACAACCCTGGGAATGTGCCCTAACTGGGAATCAAATTGTGACCTCATGGTTCATAGGTTGATGCTCAGACCACTGAGCACACTGGCCAGGCTCGGGGTTCTTTCTAATAGTAATTTGCTAGAATGTAATAATTTTAATTTATAAAAATGAGATTTTCATATGCACTTTCAAAAACATTTCAACTGTACCCATTAAAACAAGCATACCAGTACCCATAAATTCAAGGAAAGGTCAATTCAGTTATATTTTTTTAATTCTTATCCCTTGAAGCAGAGATCAAAGCCCTGTATTTATTTACCCCAAGCATCTCTATGCTAAAAAAAAAAAAAAAAAAAAGTTAAGCTCAACTATCAACATGTATGTCTGAATATAACAGCTTTGAGTATAGTAAGCCTGCAGAAATAAATGAAGACCACCCAAAGGAGAACAAACCAAGGCTTGTTTAGAGCAAGGAAGACAGCCACTATCACTTGCATTTGGCAGAGACTCAAAGGTAGGCATGGACGTGGGAAAGCTTTAGAGTTGGGGGAAACAAAAGGCTTTGAGATTGTCCACAGGCAGAAGCTGGAGGAGGGCTAACCAGAAGATGGGCTACCTAGAAGCAGAGCATTCTATGTGACCAGTTTGGGGCACATATTTGGCTTTCTCTAGTTGGTCCTGAGTTGGAAGGTGGTGGTGGTGAGGAACTGGGAAGCTGGCCGTCATTGACCAGTCCTAACCATGTGGGCAATTGTGGCAGAAAAGGTGGTTTGTCTTCTCTGGCTTGCTGCTGCAGAGGTTATGGGTCAGAGATCTATTGTCTTATACGGTCTGGCCATTGTCCATTTGTACAGTTGGTCTCTCGAGCCATTAACTATAAAATAATTTAGGTCAGACAACTAACAAGAAACTAGATCAAAGTATAAGGAAGTTTTCATTTGTGGTAAGATAATATTTTGCTGTATTAAAAGGTGTTTTGTTTTATTGTATCTGCTAATTTCTTTCTATGCCATGCACTCATTTCATTCAAACTAGACTTTGGCATCTCTTGCTTCAGGGTAAGAATGTTATAAAAGAAATTCACAGAAAAATATGAGTTGTCTACAACTTTTGAGATTTAAAAATGAACTTGTGAAATTTGGGCAGGGGAAAATAGTTTGAGAAAAAACGTTTTTCTTTCTTTGAGTTTCAAAAGTCTAGATTTTTAGTATCAAGACCCAATGACCTGAAGGATTTATATTATAAAGTATATACTGTGAAAAGTAGATTTAGGCAAAAAATGGTAAGCCAAAGGGAGTTTTTTCCCAATCCAGAAAGAGATCATAATTTTCAGTGGTTGAGAGCAAGAAGGAGCAAAGGAGCTTAGTTGAAGGAAGAAGCTTCATTGGGTCACTTACTAGGTTTGAAAGAATCTGAACGCAGTGGGCAGAAAGCAAAGAGCAGAGGTGACTTGTGCCTCCCTTCCGAGATGGAGCCTAGAAGAGCAGTGGGCCTTATAGAACAGAATAGCCCAACACTTCACAGGCAGGCCCAGTAGGGGTAAGCACAGCAGTGTGAAGAAGCCTGGGCACAGATCAGGGGATCGGGGCATATATACTCACCATAATGTGTGTGTTTCACGTGTGGCTGAGAGTGAAGCAAGTGTGGCTCTGAGAGACTGGACAATTGGAGTAGTCCTCTACCCACAATGTTTAATTAGAGACCCCACAAAGACTTTCATATCAAAGGATGTCAGGTGAAGAGGAGACTGGCTGAGGAGTAAATGCCACCCACCCACCTATCTGCCATGTAGATGCCAGCCCGGGAGAAGAGCGTGAAAGAAGACCAAAATGAAAGAAGACCAAATCACGTGAGATTACCTGGAGGTTTCATTTCTACCGTCTAATAGAGTAGTCTTGTGTAACAGAAATTGGGTTCAATGATAAAGAAATATGGACCAAATGTCTGAGCTTTTTATATTGATACTTACAGCTCACCCTATAACTCAAATTTGCTTTTAAGCAATTAAAAAAATGAGTTTTCTGACTTTTGAAGTAAATTTGAGGCCTTATCTGCCTACTTATTTAATATTTAAGTAGTAGCTCTCAAATGAAAATAGTTTCTTTGTGTTTATGGCCTTAATATCTTAATAAGACCAACTTATACACAGAACATTTTCAGGAATTAGTCAAAATTCTGGTAAATATAAAATTTAGCTTAGTATCTGAGTTATCTTAAATTGTCATTGCCTTTCTTGATTATGTCTATTGAAATCAGTACTCTTGGTTTGATTTATGTAGATACTAATGTAAACTTGCAATAATAGCATATTTCCTTCAGCTAAATCATCAAGTGCCATTAAAATTATTAGTCCTCTGACAATTCTGTTGAGTGATATCATCAACTATCATGTATTGAAAATCTGCTATGAGTCAAGTATTTGGGACACATTACTGCATTTATGGCTCATAACCATCCTCGAGAGTGCAATTGTCCCCACTTCACAACGCAGGATAGTGAGGCTGAGCACAGGGTCACACTGGGAAGTGGCCAATCCAGGATAAAAATCCTCAGTCTGCCAACTCTCAGACAGGTGAGGTATGCTTCACCTCTCATAGCATGCCGACATGGTAAGTTAACTTTTCTTTGTTTTAATTCACGCATGGCTGTTATAGAAATTACTACAGCCATGCCCAGCCAGCATGTCTCATGGTTGAGCATCAACCTATGAATCAGGGGGTCACAGTTCAATTCCCGGTCAGGGTACATGCCTGGGTTGTGGGCTTGATCCCCAGTGTGGGCATGCAGAAGCCAGCCAATCAATGATTCTCTCTCATTATTGATGTTTCTATCTCCCTATCCCTCTCCCTTCTTCTCTGAAATCAATATATTCTTCTCTGAATGCATAATAACCTGGCCACTCAGTGTATATCCTATATAATAAAAGGCTAATATGCAAATTGTCCCCTCGACCAGGAGATCGACCATCAGGCAGGCCGGCCAACCACCCATGTCCCCTCCCCCTGGCCAGGCTGGCCATACCCCACCCATGCACGAATTCATGCACTGGGCCTCTAATACACACACACACACACACACACACACACACACACACTGAGTGGCCAGATTATTATGCGTTCAGAGCTCATAATAATCTGGCCACTCAATATATATATATATATATATATATATATATATATATATATATATATAAAGAAAAAATAGAAATTACAACAGCCATAACAAAATATTCAACCTTTCAAAAATAACATACTACATTTTCATATTCTCAAATCAAATATGGTATTCAGTAAATGGTTACAGAGGATTGATATCTATGTTTTGACCCACCTCCTTTGAGAAACATTACATGTAGTAAGAAACATTTTTCTTTTATAGAAAATTTGTCTCCAATGTGCTGTTGGGCCATAAGTTGTCTCTTTATTACATCCCAGAGGGAGGAAGTTGAGTGGAAAAGATTCTGCAGTTTAACTATGAGAGGACATTATACATGTCAGTAAAAGAAAAAAAATTCATCAAAAGCTAACTAGATAAATTAAGGATTCCATAATAAGTCTAGGATATAGGCTGTGCATTTGTTTGTTTTTTAATTGCATTCAAACTACTAAATCTGTATACCAAGCTGAGGCAAGATTCATGCTTCAACCCAGTTTTACCCTTTCCATCTGGAGTCAGTGGTTTTAGTACAGCTCATCTTTTGAAGGCCTGATATTGAGACAGAGCTGTCATGAACAGATGGAGGAGAGAAAACCCAGGTAAAGTGACAGGAAGCTGCACTCCCCACGAAAGTCTCAGGATATACAGTGTGGGAAGACACTGAAGTCCTAAACTAGAAAACAAAGCAACCAAACAAAAACCCAGCATGGGGGAAAATGAAATGCCCTGGCCAGGTAGCTCAGTTGGTTAGATCATCATCCTGATACACCAAGGTGGTGGGTTCAATCTCCAGTCAGGGCACATACCAAAGTCAACCAATGAATGCAGAAACAGCAAATTGAGGTTTTTCTCTCTCCTCCTCTCTCTCTAAAATGAATAAATAATTTTTAAAAAAAAGGAAAAACAAAGTGCCACACTGAACGCAGAGTATATACTAGGTCGTCTTTTATGTGGTGAGTGGTAGAGTTTTGTGGCCTGAACACATGGACAATTACATAGAATTTAGTAATAAAAAAGTCACTATTTATTGAGTGCTTCTTTATGCACCCGGGACCGTGCTAAATACTTTACAGAGATTGTTTTATTCAAGCCTCACACCGTTTATGTAACTGTTGGTTTGGGTCCCATTTTACAGATGAGGAAATTGAAGGTTAAAAAAATTAAGCGTTTGCCCAGTAAGGAGACTAGCAGTCTGACTCCAGAGTCTAAAACTCTCTCTCTGCCACCTTGTAGTACCAATGTATTGGCGATGGCTCTTGCTTGCAAGCAACAAAAACAAATGCTAAAGAAAAAATATATATTGGAGGAAGGGAGGCTCATAGATTCCAAAAGACTGAGAGAACAGTCATGGGACACAGGCAGGAACCCAGGGCCTCAGGAGGCCAGGCCACACCAAGTTTCTAACCAAAATGCTGCCACCTCTACTTCTGCTGTGCCACTCCTTCTAGAAACTACCACTGGACATCATACTGGCCCCATGAATTGCCCCAGATGCTCTTCCTTCACCTCAGGGTGCACAGATCTGGGTGGGAGGGTTCACTGCCAGGTGTTGGGGCCCCTACTCCATCTTCCAGGGTGTGGGGAGAATGAAAGTCGAACTCTTTGGTTTCCACAGTGGAAGGCAAGCTCTTATATCCCAAGATCACACTCAATAAAGAATTCCCCCCCATACAAGGACAGATGCAAGGATCTTGATAGGCAAAGGAACTTGACAGTGTCCTCCCAGACAACCCATGATAGCCACTTTGTAGCAAATTATTTCATGAGGAAAGTAAATGTAGGTTTGTTAAAATAATTTCAAAAGTTCAGGCAAGGTGGAATTGTGCAAACATTAAATTATTGCAAATCAGAACCTGACTGACCTAGAAATTCACCCTAATGATGTTATTTGCAATCTCTCAATGTAAACTTTGCAAAGACAAATTTGGTAACCTCCATATGCTAAACACCAATTAATTAGAATGTTTAGGGAATAGAATGTTCTTGTTAACTTAAATTTTTAACTAGATGTGATTAAGACTTTAAAAAGAACCACAAACCTTTATATTTCAGATCTTGTCACTAGAATTCTTAATAAGATATTTGGGTTGTGAAGGTTTTGCAATGCCTCTGAATTATTAATGCCACCATTTGTCCTTATAAAGTATAGTGGGTGCCCTGACCAGTTTGGCTCAGTGGATAGAGCGTCGGCCTGCGGACTGAAGGGCCCCAGGTTCGATTCCTGTCAAGGGCTTGTACCTTGGTTGCGGGCACATTCCCAGTAGGAGGTGTGCGGGAGGCAGTTGATCGATGTTTCTCTCTCATCGATGTTTCTAACTCTCTATCCCTCTCGCTTCCTCTCTGTAAAAAATCAATAAAATACATATTTTTTTAAATTAAAATATAGTGGGTATAGACTGTGTTAAATGTGTATAGATTTCTAAGGTATATGTTCCTTGTACATTTCATTAACCAAACTACTGACATGAGTTTGCCTTTTGTTTTCTCCATTGCATAAAAATTGGGTAAAAAGAAGGGAATATAAATTCTGTATGAATGTTTTATTTGGAACCCACTAAGGGCAAGCACACAACTCGGCACTGTGAACATAAACATAAATAAGAAAGGTGTTTTAAAAGTGAGACAGAATTACGAAAAGGGATGACTAATTCTGAGTGAGGGATAGAGGTGGCCACCATCTGAATTGGGCCTTAAGGATGATGAGCAGGATATTGTCAGGCGAGGGAGAAAGAAAGAGGAAGGAGCATCCTAGACAGAAAGGACACTAGAAGCAGAAAGTACAAGTAGAATTAAGGGAAGGGTGAATGAGTCAGTGTGCCTGGGATGAATGTGTTAAAGGGGCTATGCGATTACTCTAAAGGTAGCATGGGACTGATTGTCAATGACCTCAAATACCACCTTAAAGGAGTATGGACTTTCTCTGAGAGGTCTAGGAGGCCACTGAGGTTGTTTTTTGTTATGGAGGTAATAAGATCATAAGCGTGGGATAGGAATATTACTTTGACAGCAGGTGAAAGGCAGAAGAAGAGACCAGAGGTAACAAATTACATAAGGTGTTTGCAATAGTCTAAGAGGTAATAAATGAAGGCTTAGACTAGTGCAGTATTGATTGGGAGGAATGTTTTTCTCTCTATGAGTTAGTTACCTTAGAGACCGAATCCATAGCAATTAGTATCGATTGAATGTGGTGTGGTGGGGGTTACATGAAGAAATGACTATTTGGATAATACAGCCCACTGCATAGTAACTATCTCTTTTTAAAGAAACAACAATAACAATTACCTTCTAATTAGCACATTGAACAATTAGAGCAGTGGAGTCCAGTGTTGAATGCTCACTCCCTATCCTAACCTATTAAAGCAGATTGTCTGTAAGTGAAGACCAGCAGTTCATATTTTTTAAGCTCTCCGAAGATTCTGATAGCCAGTCAATGTGAAAAGCACTACAGTTGGAAATGTGAAAAGGAGTGACACCCGGTAACATTGGATTTAGCAATATCTTATCAAGTCCTGTCTGCTCTACCTCTGAAAGATTTCTTGAATCTCACCACTTCTCTCTACTAGTAATCCCACCTCACCTATCTTAATCTTAAGCCCATTTATCAATTGCCAAAACTAAGTAATTTCCAGCTCCTCAGGCTCCCTGATTCCACTCTTGCCCTCGTGCAAGCCATTCTCCACAAAGTAACCAAACCAATTCTTTAAAAATGTAAGACAGATCTTGCACACTCTTGCTTCAAATGTTCCAGTGACTTCCTGTCATACTCTGATGGTCTTACAGTATGTCAATAAATTCTTTGTTGCTTCTCCCTTGAAAAAATAAAGCCTGTTTTCTCTTCACTTGATTATGAGCTCTATATATACTTGCATCTAAGAAATAGAATGTGCCCGAAGTGATGGTGTGTGATATTCAAGATTTTTTAATATCAAAGGTATTGTGGTTTCTTCTTGATATATATATATATATAAATATATAATTTGTTTGGAGGAAGCCTACTACTATGTCATGACAACTTTCAAGCAGCCCTATGGAGAGGTCTATATATGGCAAGGAATTGAAGCCCCCTGCCAATAACTGAGGCTTTTTGCCAATAGCCATGTGAATGAGCCATCATGTAAGCAGATCCTCCAGCTTCAGTTAAGCCTTCAGATGACTGTAACCCTAGTCAATGTCTCGACTCCAGTTACCTGAGAGACCGTAAGCCAGAACCACCCAGCTTTGTGGCTCCCAAATTCTGACTCACAGAAACTATGAGGTAATAAATGTTAGTTATAAGAATCTACATTTCAGGGGAAATCTATAAAGCAGCAAATAAATAATACACATGCTTACAATATCATCCAAACTCCTTGTCATGGCCAGCAAGGCCCTACATACATAGGGTACTGCCTATAATACTAACTTGATCTATCCCTCACTTTGTAAAAAGACTATTAGTTGTCCCTTAATAATGATTTGTCTCCTCTTTGTTTAGAAACAGAGCCACCAAAGTTTATCCAGTTACATGAATTCAAGCTAATGACCACATTTCCTAGCCTCCCTCGCAGCTAGAAATGGTCAGGTGGCAAATTCTGGCCAATGGGATGTGAGCAGAGTGATGTGTGCAACCTCCAAGTTGTCCTTTAAATGAAAGAGATATGACTCTTTCCCGTTCCCTCATTCTTGCTGACTGGAATACCAGTATGATGGTAAAAGGGTGAAAGCTGTACTAGCCATTTCAAACCACAGGATGGAAGTCGGAGAGTAAACATGGCAAAACAACAAGATAAAAAGGGCCTAGGTCCCCAATACCATCAAACCAGGACTGTTTGTCTGATCTTTTACATAAGCAAGACATAATGCTTTATCTTGTATTTAAGTCATATTTTTGGTCTCTTTATTACAACAGCCCAACCAATACCTTAACTGATACTCATCAACTTGTTCACCACATTCTTTCCACATTGGTACTCTTTCTTCTCTTCTGCTACCCTGAGGTCTTCACACTTGCTATTTCCTCCCTTTGGAATGCTTCTCCTCAGGTCTCTCCATGGCTAACTCCTGCTATCGTGTGTTCCATCTAAAATACCCTTCCCTCAGTTCTCCATTATATAATTATGTGTTCTGTTCTTCATGGGACTCATCAGCATCTGAAATTTTCTCATCTATGTTTTACTATCTGTCATTTTCCACTGAAATACAATCTCCATCAGATCAAGAACCTTGTCTGCCTTATTTCCTGCTGAATCTCCAGTACCCAGAAAGTGCTTGTATATGGTAGGTACTCTATACATATCTCTTGTGTGAATAAATAAACAAATGAATTAATAATAAGCGATTTCAAGAACCTGGTCCTTTGGTCACTTTTCATAGTTCATTCTCTTTTACTCACTGTAATTAGGATAAGTTAGGTAACAATAATGACTTAAGTCAGGATTAACAAAAGAATGCCAACAAGTCTCTTTTTTTTTTTTTTTTTAAATATATTTTATTGATTTATTACAGTGAGGAAGAGAGAGGGATAGAGAGTTAGAAACATTGATGAGAGAGAAACATCGACCAGCTGCCTCTTTCACACTCCCTACTGGGGATGTGCCTGCAACCAAGGTACATGCCCTTGACCGGAATCGAACCTGGGACCTTTCAGTCCGCAGGCCGACGCTCTATCCACTGAGCCAAACCGGTTTTGGCAACAAGTCTCTTTTAACTCCATTATCAAGTGTTCTGATTTAATGAGGAAAAAGAAACAGGAAAACAGTAAGTGAATCTCTGCTTTGGGCATTTAAAACCTAACTAGGAAAAAAACTCATGAAAATATTATGCCTAAAGAACAGATTTTCTTAAGTCTTAATATAAATTGTTGAATTACACTGACTCTAAAATGCCAACTATTGTGAGACATACCATTGTTTTATGTACCATGAAAAAAGAAAAAACGCTGCTATGGTAGATAGTTATTATTCTCAATTTCTGTCCCCACTGCTCCTACCCAGACTCACAGAGAGTAGGGTACACTTCCCCACTTCATTGTCAGGATTAGGCATATGACTTGCTTTGGCCAATTGAATGCGAGTAGATGTGACAAAGGCCATATCCAGGAAGCTTTAAATGTTTGTGAGGTTAGATTCAGCTTTTGCTCCTTTTCTCAACCATGAGAGAGTGGTAGAATAGTCCCAGATATTGGAGAGTTATTCCACCTGGATTCTAGAATGGCATGTGTAGTATGTAGAGCTAAGCCGAGTCCAGTCAAACCAAACACAATAAAGGCCAGTGGAGCCACAGTCAACACACAGTCCTACATAATGTGAACAAGAAACAGGTGTCATTGTAAGCCGCTGCGATATGGACAATTGCAACAAAAGCTGACAATTAAATTACATGCCAACAAATGAAAACTGCATCTTGATTTCAGAGATTTTAATATAAACAAATGTATGTCAGAATCAATAAAACATGGCACATATTATATATGTTATTATATAATAGTACAAGATATATAGCAGGTGCCCAATAAATATTTGTTGACTTGATATTATGTCCATGATGATGTGGAGTTCATATTTTTAGTGAGAGACTTCTTGACAAACACATATTCTTTTTAGCATATTTATGTAACAGTATAACTTTGGATATTAACTGTAATGGAAACTGAACTTTATGTAGCAAGCAAAGTTCAAACGGAATAAAAAGGTACCTGTGACTTTTCATTACATCTCATCTTTCCCTACTCCCCTGCTACCTCATATAATTTTTACTTATATCACAACAGACTTCCTCCTCTATCTGTCCCCTCTTATAGCCCATATAGCTAGATATTAATCTTCTATTGTTTGGGAGAGTCACCGGAGAATAAATGACGCAAAAATGGAGTTCTGTGACTACTGGCATAAACTTAAGACAAAAATATTTGAATGCATGCTTGTGAAACAAGTTTTTCACACACACACACACTTCAAACTAAATAAAAGGCTAATAGGCTGAAAGAGGGAAGGGATGAAAGCACATGAGTCCTAAGCAGTTAGAGAGATATATGAGCATGTGCCAGATAAAGCACAATCCATCGTCAATACCAGGAGCTGCGTGGAAGCCACCTCAGAGCATTGCTCACAGGATATGGTCTAACACTGTCTTATAAGTTAATCACAATATACAACTTGTGTATTTTTACCCAGAAAAAGTGAAATAATAATAGCGATGATGATGATGGTGATACAATTGCAAACATTAATTGAACAGAACAATGACTACATGCCTAGCACTAGGCTAAATGATTTACACAAATTATCTCATTTGCTTCTTGTAGTAGTCTTATGTATTAGTCAGCTATTTCTGCAATAATCCTATCTAATAAAAGAGTAATATGTAAATTGACCATACCTCCACTACACCCACAAGCCACGCCCACAAGCCAATCTGGAGCGAGTATGCAAATTAACCCAACCAAGATGGTTGCAGCCACAGAGAGAGCAGGAGGCTTGGGTTTCCCTGGCAATGGAGGAAGCCAAGCTTTCCGCCTGCCCTGGCCTGCCTTGGCCTCCACTCAAGGCTACAAAGTTTCAATTATAGAAGATAAATAAATCCCAAAGAAAATGGCGGCAGCCACAGCGCTGGAGAGAGCAGGAGGCTTGAGTTGCCCCCGGCGATGGAGGAAGCCAAGTTTTCCGAAGCCCTAGTCTGCCTTGGCCTTCGCTTAAGGCTACAAAGTTTCAATTATAGAAGATAAATAAATCCAAGATACCAGGGCCTCCGCTTGGGTGGCTGGGGGGCATGGCTGGCCTGCAAACCACCATAGGCCCCTCGCCCAGGCTGCCCCATGTCCCAAGGGAACCCCCACCCTCATCCAGGACACCCTTCAGGGCAAACCAGCTGGTCCCCACCCATGCACCAGGCCTCTATCCTATCTAATCCTCCTATCTAATAAAAGAATAATAGGCAAATTGACTGTCACTCTAACACACAAGATGGCTGCCCCCATGTGGACACAAATGGCCACCACAAGATGGCCAGCAGGGGAGGGCAGTTGAGAGGGACCTGGCCTGCAAGGGAGGGCAGTTGTGGGCGATCAGGCCAGCAGAGGAGGGCAGTTGGGAGGGACCAGGCCTGCAAGGGAGGGCAGTTGAGGGCGATCAAGCCTGCAAGGGAGGGCAGTTAGGGGTGACCAGGCAGGCAAAGGAGGGAAGTTGGGGGCGACCGGGCCTGCAGGGAAGGGCAGTTGGGAGAGACCCAGGCCTGCAGGGGAGGGCAGTTAAGGGTGACCAGGCCTGTAGGGGAGGGCAGTTAGGGGTGATCAGGCCTGCAGGGGAGGGCAGTTAGGGGCAAAAAGGCTGGCAGGGGAGCAGTTAGGCATCAATCAGGCTGGCAGGGGAGTGGTTAGGGGGTGATCAGGCTGGCAGGCAGAAGCGGTTAGGGGCAATCAGGAAGGCAGGCAGGCGAGCAATTGGGAGCCAGCAGTGCTGGATTGTGAGAGGGATGTCCGACTGCCCGTTTAGGCCCGATCCAGGATCGGGCCTAAACGGGCAGTCGGACATCCCTCAAGGGGTCCCAGATTGGAGAGTGTGCAGGCTGGGCTGAGGGACACACACCCCGTGCATGAATTTCATGCACTGAGCCTCTAGTGTTTTATAACAAGCCACCCAAAAGCCCAGTAACTTACAGCAATGCATGCTTCTCATTAGTCTGCAAGCCTGTGATTTGAGTGATTTAGACTAAGCTCTGCAGCATGGCTTTGCTTCAGGCTGTGGGAGGGGAGATTGGCTCCAGGGTGTGTGTGTGTGTGTGTGTGTGTGTGTGTGTGTGTGTGTGTGTGTTGGGTTCCATCTGCTCCATATGACTCTCATTATTCTGGGAAGAATAGCTACCTGGGACATGTTCTTCTCATGGTGATGGTTCGAGTGCAAAAGGGCAAGTGAAAACACATGATGCCAAGCTTGCAACTGGGTCAGTTACTTCTACCCACCTCCCATTACCAAGACCAACATTGATAGGGAGGAAAAATATTTCACCCCAAGAGAGATGGGACTGAATATTGACTTAACTATAATAAAATATATACTAAGGTAGGTATATAGGTATTTTACACCCATTTTACAGATGAATAAGCCAAGATGAACAAAACACAGAAGGTTAAGTGACTTGCCCAAAGGCATACAGCTAAGACAAGATGAAGCCAATATTTGAATCCAGCCTATCTGATTTCAGAGCCTAGGATCTTAACTAATGCTCTATATGATTTTAACAAACCAGACTCCAGATGGCATTACCAAAAAAAAAAAAAAAAAAAATGCAGAAACAATGGTAATTTTACAATAATAAATGGGACCTAAGGAAAAGAAGTAAGAAGGTAAAAGACTTTGACTATTTTGAGATCCTAATCAATAAAGAGGATTTCTCATTAGTTTTTATAGTTGCAGGAGGCTATATTGCAAGAATCCATAGAAGGATGTGGGTTTATTTATTTTTAGATTCTCCCCACACCATACAAATAAGTTAACATTTTATCCTTAAGTGCTACCTTTGTTACTCATTTCCTACTCACCTTCTTTAAAAGGGAAATCTCATTTATTCTGATAATTATGAGTAGCCTATAAAGGAAATTATGAATAACACTATAAAGCATCTCCTTATAAAAACACTTGGGAACTTCAGTAGTAGTCATATTAAATCTACATTAAGAACAATGAAGTCTAATAAAAACATTACATTCAAGCCTTAAGAGGCATGAAAATAGTCCTGTAGAAAAAGGAAAAAAACAAAACAAAACACCTTTGGGTTGTGGGCACACAGTGCAACATACAGATATTGTAACATAGAAATCCACACCTGAAACCTATATGATCATACTAGAGGCCCGGTGCATGAAATTTGTGCACGGAGAGGGGGGTGTCCCTCAGCCCAGCCTGAACCCTCTCCAATCTGGGACCCCTCGAGGGATGTCCGACTGCCCATTTAGGCCCAATCCCACCGGGAACCCCCTCACAATCCAGGACTGCTGGCTCCCAACTGCTTGCCTGCCTCCCTTCCTGATTGCCCCTAACCACTTCTGCCTGCCAGCCTGATCACCCCCTAACCACTCTGCTGCCAGCCTGATTGATGCCTAACTGCTCCCCTGCCAGCCTGTTTGCCCCCAACTTTCCTCCTCTGCCGGCCTGGTCACCCCTAACTGCTTTCCCCTGCAGGGTTGATCACCTCCAACTGCTCTCCCTTGCGGGCCTGATCCCTCTCAACTGCCCTCCCTTGCAGGCCGGGTGCCTCCCAACTGCCCTCTGCTGCTGGCCATCTTGTGGTGGCCATCTTGTGTCCACATGGGGGCAGGATCTTTGACCACATGGGGGCATCCATATTGTGTGTTGGAGTGATGGTCAATCTGCATATTACTCTTTTATTAGATAGGATTAACCAATGTCACCCCAATAAATTTAATGAAGTGTGCAATTCAAAAATAAAATAAAATAAAAAATAAAGAAAAAACCCTGAAGCACAGCTGTAAATATGAGAACCGAGTTTTAAATGTCACAAACAAATCCTTTGAAAATATTTTTAAGGAAGAGAAGAGAGGATCTGAGATAGACAAGAAGCAGGAGGGAGTTTTACACCCATGGGACTTCAGACAGAGACTTAGCTCATGCTGCTTCAGTGTCCTGGAATGGCCACAGAGGGCCATTTGAACTCCATATACTTCCTATAGCCTACATACTTCAGAAAAATTCTTTCTACTGTAGCAAAAGAATCTTCCTTCTACTGTAGCAAAAGAATCTAATGTCATGAAATAGACCCCTAGATCAGTATTACAAGTAAAGCCCAAACCTACCCTGAGACTCCCATTTCTCACTCCAGCCTTCTCTCCTCTATTATTATGAAGATTCAATTTTAGATCACAGCTGTGAATATTCATTTCCCTTTAGAATAAGTATAAAGCTGAAACACCTTCCAAAATATAAAACCAAATAGTTACAATTTAAATTACCCATTTCACCTTGTTTGGATCTTGATTTAAACAAATCAGCTGAGTAAAGACATTTGGAAACAATTTGAATATTAGGAATGTTGGTAATTTTGTTAGGTGCAATTGTATTGTGGCTACTTTTCCAAAAAGTATTTATTTCCTATAAATAAATCCTGAAATATTTACATGC